>NC_092338.1:296862142-297198928 GCF_046630445.1 Rutidosis leptorrhynchoides | reverse complement strand
AAAAACGAGAAGCACGTGTGTAACGACCCGGATTTTTCCGATCGTTTTACACTTATAAGATTAATATTTACATAAATTAAACCTTACCAACATGATAAGAAATCTAAATTGTTGAGACTTATGTTTTTGAAAAGAGTTTTACACAACGTTTGACCGTCCAATTTGACCGATGATATCACGAACTATATAACATACGATAATTATACGTTTGTGTATATATATGTATTTTATATATTTAACATGATCTAAGAATGTTTTAACATCTCATTGTGTACTAATAACAATGAGTTATAAGTATATTTTGAGACTACTAACTTAAGTTTTCAAAACGATAACTATATGTGACGTTCTTCGACTTAAATACTAAAAACTTATAATGCTTATACATGTATCGTATAGATATGTATTTTATCACTTTTAAAGGATTTATATACATAAAACAATATAAGTATATTTACAAAAGATAGCTATATTTGAATCCTCGTTCCGTTTTCTCAAGATTTTTATACGTATATCTAGGGTATATGTACCCGTATCATACCCAGCTTCTATACGTATTTACTATTGGTATATACACATCACAATCACTTTATTAGCAGCTATGAGTCAGCCAATTTTGGATCTTAGCATACATGATTAATCAATTTTGCATATTACAAGACTTTTGCACAATATTACAAATTTATACATCTTTTCACCACCATTTATACTCCATTCCATTTTCATTTTTACTACACATTTTCTCTAACCAAAAACACACTCTTAGGAACCTTAAGTGTTCTTCACAATCTCAGAAAATAACCATGAAGATCTAGCTTCAAAAACAACCCTTAATCATCATAAGAAAATCCATTCAAGAACACTTCAAAAAAATCCTTCCAAGTAAACAAGTTTACTTCCAACCTTTCAATCCAACTCCACCACTCTTTTGATTCTAGGATTTTTCTCATCTCTTATAGTAACTTTGTCCAAGTAACTTGAGGTAGTAACCTTATTCATAATGTTATTCAAATCATATTCATATAGCTATCTTATTTTGTGGTATTAAATTTTAACAACAAGAACATAGTTTGAATGATTTCAAACTTATTTGCAAACTAAATAGATCCTTCTAACTTGACTTTTAAAACACTTCAAGACCTGTAATATATCATAATGATATGCTAACTTAACAAGATATAACTTGGTTTTACAAAGAACACCTTAAAAACTGAATCTACGTCGTCGGAGTGCAACCGGGGGCTGTTTTGGGTTGGATATTTAAAAACCATCTTGAACTTTGAATTGGAAGTTCATGTTCTGGAAAAATGATATTTCTTATGAATATGTTAACACATAAAAATTTCATGGTTTAACTCAAAGTGTAAGTATTTTTAGAAAAATGATCATTAAATGTTGTTTTTATGGTGGAAAATGATCACTTTCATAAGTTTCACCAAAGTTTGACCTATAACCTGTGATTTCGAATAAAAACTAAGGTATTTTCAGTTCATATTCTTAAAATTTGACTCGATCCAAGGAAGTGGCAAGTTGAACCAACAAAAACGGAGTTGTAATGAAGAAACTACGACTAAAACAAGATCGGGTATCCGAAGCTAGTTTAGCTACGAAAATATTTGGAGAAAAATTAAATTAATCATATATTTTCTAATTAATATGTTATTTCATATATATTTACTTATGATTTGATTTTATATATTTCAGGACCACCCGTAAACAACACGAGAAGATTAATCATAAGACCTCATGATTGTACGCAACACGTCATTTGACAACACGGTACTTTATGTACGCAACACGTCACTTGACAAAATGGTACCATGGGTCGAGATTAATTCTGATCAATACGAATACGATGTGGTCTTTATTTATTTTATTGAGCAACTAATTATGGACCACTAACATCGTACTGCTAACTACGGACTAAGAAAATATTAAAAGTATTATATATATATATATATATATATATATATATATATATATATATATATATATATATATATATATATGTAACGATTACTTGAAAAGAAAATATGTTGATATATTATATATATGGTTAGGTTTGTGATATCTATCGGAGACCAAGTCGTGATAAATACCTTCAAGGCAAAAGTGAGTATATAGTCCCACTTTTAAACTCTAAATATTTCGGGATGAGAATACATGCATTTTATTATTTATGTTATGGACACAAGTGATTAAAAAAATATATTCTACGTTGAGTTGTACCACTGGCATACTTCCCTGTAACTTGGTAACTATTATTTACATGAGGTATTGTAAACGCGAATCTTGTTGATAGATCTATCGGGCCTGACAACCCCAACCGGACTGGACGGCCAGTATTCAACGGTTGCACAGTACTTAGTTTCGGTGACTACACTTGGTACGGTGTAGTAAGATTTCATAATAAAGGGAATATGCGACATTGATTAAATGTTAAGTATGGTTATCAAGTGCTCAACAACTTAGAATATTTTTATTAAAACGTTTATATATGAAATCTTGTGGTCTATATTTATAACGCTGCCGGCATTAAACCTATATCTCACCAACTTTATGTTGACGTTTTAAGCATGTTTATTCTCAGGTGATAACTAAAAGCTTCCGCTGCAACATGTTGAATTTAAGCAAGATCTTGAGTATGCATATTTGTGTCAAAAATAAAACTGCATATCGGAGGATTTGTAATGTAAAATATGTTGGAGGTCGTATTGTTGTTATCACATGTAAAGTTTGTAAGTCGAAGATTATCGCTAAACGATAATCATTATTAAGTTGTTTAAACCTTGTATTTGTAATAAAAGCTATGGTTTGTATTGTAAAAACGAATGCAGTTTTTGAAAAATGTCGCATATAGAGGTCAATACCTCGCGATGAAATCATATGTTATTGTATTCGTCCTTATGGTTAAGGTCGGGTTATGACAACGTGGAGGTGAAGTGTGATATCATCAACCTTCAAAGTAGCTGTGAGAAGAATATGGAGTATAGTAGATGCCATGTTGCTCGGATAGAAGTGCGTCTAAATAACCTAGAAAAAGAAAACAAAATCTTGAAAGAAATCATCCAAGAGTCCCTCGACTCTGAAACCGAAAGGCTAGAAAAACTTGTGAAGGATAACATGGAAAAAGTGATGATGCAGTTTGAGGACGAGAAGAAGAAATATGAAGACTACTTCAAACATAATATTTCTTAGTTATTTTTCCATTTTCCATCGATGTAAAGGCTATGCCTTAAACTATTTTCTATTTCTAAATCTTGTATTAAAAGGCTTATTTAACGCCTCGTTCCTTAATAATATAAAGTGTTTTATTTATATCATGTGATATCAATATTTTATCTTATTCATGCTTGTAATTGCTCAAACCTATAATTTGTTAACTTATCCGACTTATGTCAACTTCTATGTAGCAATATCATGGTTCGTCCAGCTGCACCTACTGTTAACAATATTGTGTTGACTACCGAGCAATTCCAATAGTTACTCACTGCCGCACAAGGCAACGTTCAAGATAATAATGTTAATCCTCAACCGAAACCTTGCTCATACAAGGAATTTACAAACTGTCATCCTCCCGCATTCAAGGGAAATGAAGATGGAGTCCATTTTTCGTATTTGCAACTGTGGTGATGACGATCGAGTAAAGTATGCCACTAGCTCATTAGGTGGCAATGCTTTAACTTCGTGGTCTTCTCATGCCAAGTCCGTAGGGATTGACCATGCTAATGCAATTCCATGGGACGAAATCAAAAGCATGATGATTAATAAATTATGCCCTCAAAGTCAAGTTCAGAAACTTGAAGCTGAGTTCTGGGAACTCAAGGTGAAGGGAACTGATATTGAAAGTTACACCAACCATTATCTTGAACTTTCTACTCTATGTCCCGAGATGTTTCCTACTGAAGCTAGAAGGATTGAAGGATATATTGAAGGTCTCCCCGAGGATGTTGAGGGGAATGTTATTGCTGCCGAGAAGGTTACTCTTGATGTTGTGATTCTCATGACACAAAATTTGATGTTGGCCAAGAGAAGAAGAGTGTCGACTAGTAAGCAAGTTGAGACCAAGGGTAATGATGGTAAGAGGAAGGTTGAGTTATCTCAAGATTCAGCTCAAAATACCAGTAAGAAGCCTACGGATAGTACAAGGTCGAATTATAAGGGTACATATCCTTTCTGTGTTCGTTGTGAGAGGCATCACCCGGGGAAGTGTACTGCTACTTGTTCGTTGTGTAAGAAAGTGGGACACGTTGCTAAGATGTGTAAGACTCCTCCAAAGGATAAGGCTATTGTTCCAGTCAAAGCTCCTCCTACATGTTATACTTGCGGAGAAAAGGGACACATTAGTCTAAATTACCCTAAGAAGAAGGATAATCCCGCTCCTAGAACTAATACTACTGATGCGGAGGGTCGTGCGTTTGTTATCACTGCTGCTGAAGCTCGAGATAAGGATGAGGTCATCACGGGTATGTATCTTGTCAATAATTGTTATGCCACTATTTTATTCGATACTGGTGCCGACAGAAGTTACGTGTCTAGTGATTTTTGTACCCTGTTTACTGAAAAGCCTCAACCCTTAGAAACTAAACGATTAGTAGAAGTAGCTAATGGAAAGATCATGAAAGTCGATAAAATCTATAAAAACTGCAACCTAATCTTAGCCAATAAAGAAATTAAGATAGACCTTTTGCCGGTCGAGCTCGGAAGTTTTGACGTTGTAGTTAGAATGGATTGGTTATGTCCATTACATGCTGCTATCATGTGTTACGATAAAACTCTTCATGTTCCATAGGGAAATGGAGAGACTCTCATCATCCAAGGTGAAAAGAGTGGTTCTAATCTCAATATTATTTCATGTATCAATACTCGCAAATACCTTATGAAAGGTTATCCAGCTATTCTAGCCCACTTTAAGATGATTGAATCGAAAGAGAAGAGTATTGACGATGTACCAGTGGTTAAAGACTATCCTAATGTGTTTCCCGAAGATCTTTCTGGTCTTCCACCTCCTCTACAAGTTGAAATTCAAATTGATTTAACTCCCGGTGCTGCACCTGTTGCTAAAGCTTCATACCGATTAGCACCCTCCGAGATGAAGGAATTATCCAACCAACTCCAAGAACTATTGGATAAAGGTTTCATTCGTCCAAGCTCGTCCCCATGGGGAGCTCCTATTCTATTTGTTAAGAAGAAGGATGGTACGTTAAGGATGTGCATTGATTACCGCGAACTTAACAAGCTTACTATCAAGAACCGTTATCTGTTGCCGCGTATTGATGATTTATTCGACCAACTCCAAGGGTCAAGCGTCTATTCAAAGATTTATTTGAGATCCGGTTATCACCAACTCAGAGTCAAGGAATCCGATATTCCTAAGACTACTTTTCGCACTAGCTATGGGCACTATGAATTTTGTGTCATTCATTTTGGTTGGACCAACGCTCCTGCTGTGTTCATGGATCTTATGAATCGTGTTTGCAAACCTTATCTCGATAAATTCTTCATTATTTTCATTGATGACATTTTGATCTACTTCAAGAGTGAGGAAGAACATGAGCAATATTTGCGCATGATTCTTGAACTCTTACGAAAGGAACAACTTTATGCTAAATTTTCTAAGTGCGAGTTTTGGCTCAAAACCGTACAATTCCTTAGACATGTTGTTGATGGAAATGGAATATATGTCGATCCAGTTAAGATTACCGTTATTCAGAACTGGGAGATACCAAAGACTGCAAAGCATATTCGTCAATTTTTGGGACTTGCCGGTTACTATCGAAGGTTTATAAATGATTTTTCCCTACTTGCTAAACCTCTTGCAAAGCTAACTCAAAAAGGGAAGAAGTTTGAGTGGTCCGATGAACAGGAATCTGCTTTCAAGATTCTGAAGGAGAAATTGACCATAGCCCCAATTCTATCCTTACCCGAAGGTACTGACGACTTTGTTGTTTACTGCGATGCTTTGAAGCAAGGCTTTGGTTGCGTTCTAATGCAACGAGAAAAGGTTATTACCTACGCATCTAGGCAGTTGAAGAAACATGAAGAGAACTATACCACACATGACCTTGAGTTAGGTGCCGTGGTATTTGCATTAAAGATATGGAGACATTATCTGTATGGTACCCATTTTTCGGTGTACACTGACCATAAAAGTCTTCAACACATCTTCGATCAAAAACAGCTGAATATGAGGCAAAGCCGATGGCTCGAGATATTGAACGATTATCACTGTGAGCTGAAATATCACCCTGGAAAGGCGAATGTAGTTGCCGATGCCCTTAGTCGAAAAGACGATGTTAAATGTGTTCGTGCTCTAAACCTGAAGATCAAATCAAATCTTATCTCGCAAATCTGTGAAGCTCAATTGGAAGCTATTAAACCGACACTTATCGAAGGTGAAGGACCTATTGTAGTGACCCGAACTTTTCCATGTTTATATATATTAAATGAAGTTGATATTTACATGATTAAATGTTTCCAACATGTTAAGTAATCAAACTTGTTAAGACTTGATTAATTGAAATAGGTTTCATGTAGACAATTGACCACCCAAGTTGACCGGCGATTCACGAACGTTAAAACTTGTAAAAACTATATGATGATATATATATGGATATGTATATAGCTAACATGATATTATGAAAAGTAAGTATCTCACTAGGTATATTAACAATGAGTTATATACATAAAATGAGACTATTGAATCATGAAACTCTAAACTATATATATAATGATTATCGTTATAGCAACGCCTTACTAAATACATATGTATCATATTATGATATATTCATTGTTGGTGATTTGTGTCACCAATATGATTTAAGTGTAATGGGATTAATTTGTTAACCAAAATAACCTTGATAAATATCGAACAAGTTTGGGAAAGTGTAGAGTGCACACTTATTTGAACTTATCTTGATTATGAAGGGGGTTCGGGGGCAGCACCCCTGATAGTGGGGTCCAAGGGGAGGTAAACCCTGGCGGGGTCCAAGGGGCAGAGTGCCTGGCTGGGATCGAGCTGCCAGGTCAGCTCGGAAATTTTTTTGTTTGGGTTAATATCGCTTTATTAAAAATGTGTTAAAATTTGATTTAAAGCTTTCAACAACATTAAATGAGATCGTTAACTTAAAGCTTTCAAAAACAACACTTACATGTAACGACTAACGATGACTTAACGACTCAGTTAAAATGAATATACATGTAGTGTATTAAGATGTATTAGTACACTTTTAAAAGACTTCAAGACATATATCAAAGTAATTCTACTTAGCAAAAATGCTTACAATTACATTTCCATTCATTTTCATCAACAATTCTACTCATAGTCATTCAGTATTCGTATCCGTATTATATACAGCTTCTAGACGTAGTTACTATGAGTATATACCAATAAGAACTAGCATGGGATTCCACTCTTGATTATGTCATGCACGACTAATCAAATTTAACTTCTACCATGAACTAGTCAACTAACTAGAACTCCTTTTAACCCTACTCACCACTCATCATTCACCACTCACCAATCAATCCATTTCACTTCCAATTCTCTTTCTAATTCTCTCTCAACACCTACACACACTTATGAACAAATTTTTCCAGTAAACTAATAATCATCTTCATCAAAAATTACTTCAAGAATCAAGCTATAATCATCATAGGAAGAACACTTCAAGAACACTTCAAAAATCCTTTCAAGTTTACTAGTTTACTTCCAAGCTTTCTAATCCATTCCAAGTAATCATCTAAGATCAAGAAATCTTTGTTATTTACAGTAGGTTATCTTTCTTATTCAAGGGAATATTCATATTCAAATTTTGATTTGATTTCTATAACTCTAAACTATCTTAATTCGAGTAAAAATCTTGCTTGAACTTGTTTTTGTGTCATGATCCTACTTCAATAACTTTCAAGCCATCCAAGATCCTTTGAAGCTAGATTATTTCTTGTCACTTTTAGTAGGTTTACCTACTAAACTTGAGGTAGTAATGATGTTCATAACATCATTCGATTCATATATATATAACTATCTTATTCGAAGATTTAAACTTGTAATCACTAGAACATAGTTTAGTATATTCTAAACTTGTTCGCAAAAAAAATTAATCCTTCTAACTTAACTTTTAAAATCAACTAAACACATGTTCTATATCTATATGATATGATAACTTAATGATTTAAAACCTGAAAACACGAAGAACACTGTAAAACCGGATATACGCCGTCGTAGTAAAACCGGGGGCTGTTTTGGTTTGGATAATTAAAAACTATGATAAACTTTCATTTAAAAGCTATTCTTATGGGAAAATTATTTTTATTATGAACATGAAACTATATCCAAAAATCATGGTTAAACTCAAAGTGGAAGTATGTTTTCCAAAATGGTCATCTAGACGTCGTTCTTTCGACTGAAATGACTACCTTTACAAAAATGACATGTAACCTGTATTTTTGACAATAAATTTGTACTTTTTCTGTTTATATTTATAAACTTAAGTTCAATATGAAACCATAGCGACTTGAATCACTCAAAACGGATTTAAAACGAAGAAGTTATGGGTAAAACAAGATTGGATAATTTTGCTTGTTGTAGCTACGTGAAATTTGTAAAAAATCTATACAAATCATAACTTAACCAACTTATATTATATTATACATGTATTCTAACATATATTATGTAATCTTGGGATACCATAGACACGTATACAATGTTTTGACATATTATATCGACCCATATATATATATTATTTGGAACAACCATAGACACTCTATATGCAGTAATATTTGAGTTAGCTATACAGGGTTGAGGTTGATTCCAAAATAATATATATACTTTGAGTTGTGATCGAGTCTGAGACTTGTAGACACTGGGTCGTGGATTGATTCGAGATAATATATATTGATTTATTTCTGTACATCTAACTATGGACAACTAGTTGTAGGTTACTAACGAGGACTGCTGACTTAATAAACTTAAATTGTTAAAACGTAATAAAAATGTTGTGAATGTATTTTGATCATACTTTGATAAATATGTACATATTTGTTATAGGTTCGTGAACGACCCGTGGCCAAGTCTTATTTTTCGACGAAGTGAAAATCTGTGAAGGTGGGTTATAGACCCATTTTTACTATCTAATATTTTTGGGATGAGAATACATGCAGTTTTGAAAATGATTTACAAAATAGACAAAGTATTGAAACTACATTCTATGTTGAATCGTTATACTGGATATCGCCCTTGTTGAACTTGGTAGCCTAAGAATTGGTGTTTATTATAATTGCCACCAATTGACGCGAATCCTAAAGATAGATCTATGGGCTTTGACACGCCCCAGTCAGAGAATTTGAACTGCTTTAGTACTTCGATATTTATATATGGGGATATTCTAGATGCATTTGTTAATGTCAGTTACCAGGTGTTCAACCATATGAATGTTTTTTATGCAGATTGCATGTTATTGAAAGATGAAATCTTGTGGTCTATTATTACAATTTGATATATAGGTTAAACCTATAACTCACCAACATTTTTGTTGACGTTTAAAGCATGTTTATTCTCAGGTGATTATTAAGAGCTTCCGCTGTTGCATGCTAATTTATGGACAAGAGTTGGAGTCAGCATGCTTGTATAATATTGTTTAAAAACTGCATTCGAAGACATATATATTGTTGTGTAATATTATTGTAAACCATTATGTAATAGTCGTGTGAAAAGGCTATATTTTAGATTATCATTATTTGATAATCGTCGTAATATTTTAAAGGTTATGGTTTGTTTTAAAAATCGAATGCAGTCTTTGAAAAATGTCTCATATAGAGGTCAAAACCTCGCAACGAAATCAAATAATATGGAACGTTTATAATCGATATGAACGGGACATTTCAAATGGTATCAGAGCGTTGGTCTTAGAGAACCAAAAATTTGCATTAGTGTGTCTAACCTAGTTTGTTAGGATGCATTAGTGAGTCTGGACTTCGACCGTGTTTACTTTAAAAACAATTGCTTAGTATTTTTGTTGGAAACTATATATTTTTACATGTAAATATTATGTGGTATATTACTAATGTGTTAGTTAATGTGTAACAGATGTCTACTTCCAGTACCAATCCCATCAACTCACCTAATAACAATGAAGAGTCGAATATACTCTAGGAAGATTCACAAATTCTCGAAGAAGAACCGGAAGAAGAGGAACCGGAAGAAGAGGAACCGGAAGAAGAAGAGGTTCCGGATGAAGAAATAATAATAACTACAGAAAAACGATTAAATAAAAGAAAATCATCAACAAATGGTCCAAAGTTAAAAATGATTTGTGGTGTCTCTGCGGAGGAGGAAAAATATTGGGAAAATTATCAATTTTCTGATGAATCGGATCCCGATGAGGATTCCGATGATATTATAGAAATTACCCCGACCCAATTTGAAAAAGCAAGAGAAAACAATAAGGGAAAAGGTATCAAAATATAGAAATCTAATTCCAACCCCGATGAACTTTATATGAACATGAAATATCCTGATGGGAAATACCGTCAACACCCGTATTTCTTAAGTTTTAACTATAACCCGGAGACATCTACGCCACCAGGATTTTCTAAACCATTTGTGAAAACAACGGCTCGTATTAGAGGAACAACATATATCCCTAGGAAATTAGCGAAACGAACCAAGTCTGAAGAGGAAGAAACAAGTGAGTCGGAATGAAGAGGAGTAATCATGTTGTGTAATATATGTATTGTAGTGTGCTTGTACTTTGATGATATATGTAAAAATTGCTTGTATTGTTTGTTAACTATTTTTTACAAATCTAATCTTTGTCTACTTTACAGTATAAAATACACAATGGACGTTAAGGATAGACAACCGAATATTTTAGAAGACCTACCCGGGGAAATGATTGATGAAATCTTGTCTAGAGTCGGCCAGAATTCATCGGCACAATTATTTACGGCGAAATTAGTATGTCGAACATTTGAAAGACGTTCCAAGCATGCCTTAGTTTATAAAAGGCTTTCTTTTGAAAGATGAGGTATATCACATTGGGGAGACTTTAAGTTACGCCGTGTTTTCTTTAAGGCATTAAATGAGGGAAACCCAAGTGCAATTTTACGCTACGGGTTAAGAACCTATTTTGACTTAACATATCCCAACATAGGACTTCGTGCTTTAGAAAGAGCTTCTAACATGCAACATAAAAAAGCATGTTATGCTTACGGGTTAGTGATGTTCGCTTCTCACCAAAGTGAGAAAAAGAACATCGAATTACAACTTTTAAATAAAACCTCCCCACAAGTGACGGATTCAGTAGTTGGGGTGAGAAACAAGGTTTTTAGATTATTACGGGGCTGTTGGGCATTACGTAACCCCCGTCCTTTTGAAAACATTACTACATGCTGTCTTGTCAACGGTCACAACGGTTACATTCCACAAGATCAAGGATGGGAGATTGTATTAATAAAACCAGAATGCAGGACTTGTTTCTGGACTTATGAATTACGTGTCTTTATTGCTTTTGCTGAACGACTTACGTATTAACTAGAATTGTCTTCACAATTGCCTTGTATCAAAGATATTGTGTGCTATATATTATGCTATATGTAAAATACCGGTATTGTAAATTTGTAAAATATTGTATATAAGTTTGAATGTGAAATATTATTGTAATCAGTTTTTCATATAGAATTGTAGTAGTTGAATTGTATATTAGCTACTAAGTATGAACTTAACGGGTAGGAACTACCCGAATGGAAAATTATAAAACGCTAATATGAAGAAAAAGCTTTTATAAATAAGTTCATATTATGCTACGAAATACTATTGACTACTCTTAATATTCTATATGATTAACTTAATTCTTTTGGCTATTTTTGAAGGAAATGGCACCGACTACTCGTCAGAACTTGAACATGAACGAGGAAGACTTCTGTGTTTTCCTTGCTGCGAACATAGCTGCAGTGCAGGATGCAATGCAAAATAACAACAATAAATCTGGTTCTAGCAGTGGAACTAATTCCACAAGAAATCGTGTAGGATGCTCCTACAAAGAATTCACTGCCTGCAAACCTTTGGAATTCGATGGAACCGAGGGTCCAATCAGATTAAAATGGTGGACTGAAAAGGTTGAATCGGTGTTTGCCATAAGTAAATATACTGAAGAAGATAAATTAAAGTATGCTACGCATACCTTCACAGGTACTGCGTTACGCACTCAAGCAGGTGGGACAAGATGTTGCTTACGCACTACCGTGGTCAGCATTCAAGCATTTGATGAACGAGCAGTACCGTCCCAGAAGCGAGGTCAATAAGCTCAAGGTAGAGCTTAGAGGGTTACAAACACAAGGATTTGATATTACCACGTACGAACGACGATTCACAGAGTTGTGCCTATTGTGTCCGAGAACGTTCGAAGATGAAGAAGAGAAAATCGACGCATTTGTAAAAGGGTTACCAGAAAGGATTCAAGAAGATGTGAGTTCATACGAGCCCGCCTCCATACAAAAAACATGTCGAATGGCTCATAAACTCATAAATCAGATTGAGGGAAGAATTAAAGAGCAGGCGGCCGAAGAAGCCAACACGAAACAAGTCAAGAGGAAGTGGGAAGAAAACAGTGACAAGAGTCACCAACAAAACAACAGTAACTATCGCTTCAACAACCAACACAGCAATCACACCTATAATCGCCCCATTTTTCACAAAAACAAACGTAACAACAACTATCCTAAAAACAACAACAACCACAATAACCGTCCTAACAACAATAACAATCGCAACAACAACCAAATCAATAACAACAATGGCAACAACAATCAGAACAATAAATGTCTAAGATGTGGAGGGTATCATCCAGATAAGTTCTGTGTAGTAGTGTGTACCAAGTATAACAGAACCGGACATAGTGTAACGAAGTGTGATGTTTATGGACCAAAGGCATATAAAAATAACAGAACAAATAATTTCATTATTTGTTACGGATGCGGAAAGCCGGGCCATTTCAGCAAAGCATGCCCTAATCAAGGGAATAATAATGGGCAAGGCAGTGGACGAGTCTTCAACATTAATTCGGCAGAAGCGTAGGAAGGCCCGAAGCTTGTTACGGGTACATTTCTTATTGACGATAAATCTGCTTATATTTTATTTGATTCGGGTGCTTATAGAAGCTATATGAGTAGAGATTTTTGTGCTAAATTAAATTTTCCATTAATGCCTTTGGATAATAAATTTTTACTCGAATTAGCAAACGGTAAACTAATTACAGCAGATAAAGTATGTCGGGATAGAGAAATTAAACTGGTTGACGAAACATTTAAGATTGACTTAATACCAGTCGAGTTAGGGAGTTTTGACGTAATAATTGGCATGGACTGGTTGAAAAAGGTGAGAGCAGAGGTCGTTTGTTACAAAAATGCAATTCGCATTATGCGGGAAAAAGGAAAACATTTAATGGTGTACGGAGAAAAGAACAACGCGAAGTTAAATCTTATTAGTAGTTTGAAGGCGCAAAAACTAATAAGAAAAGGTTGCTATGTCATTCTAGCACACATCAAAGAAGTCAAACATGAAGAAAAGAACATCAGTGATGTTCCCGTCGCAAAAGAATTTCCTGATGTATTTTTGAAAGAATTACCGGGTCTACCTCCACACTGATCTGTTGAATTTCAAATACATCTCGTACCAGGAGCTGCACCAATAGCCCGTGCTCCATACAGACTCACACCTAGTGAAATGAAGGAACTCCAAAGCCAATTACAAGAACTTTTAGAGCGTGGTTTTATACGACCAAGCACATCACCGTAGGGAGCTCCTGTTTTGTTTGTCAAAATGAAGGATGGTACATTCAGATTGTGTATCGACTACCGAGAGTTGAACAAACTTACCATCAAGAACCGTTATCCACTACCGAGAATCGACGATTTATTTGATCAACTACAAGGCTCATCGGTTTATTCGAAGATCGATTTACGTTTCGGGTATCATCAAATGCGGGTGAAGGAGGATGATATTCCAAAGACTGCTTTCAGAATGCATTACGGTCATTACTAGTTTATGGTTATGCCATTTAGATTGACTAACACACCAGCTGTGTTCATGGACCTCATGAACCGAGTGTGTGGGCCATATCTTGACAAATTTGTTATTGTTTTCATCGATGACATTCTCATTTACTCAAAGAATGATCAAGAGCATGAAGAACATTTGAGAAAAGTGCTAGAATTATTGAGGAAGGAACAACTGTATGCAAAATTTTCAAAGTGTGCATTTTAGTTGGAAGAAGTTCAATTCCTCGGTCACAGAGTGAACAAAGAAGGTATTCAAGTAGATCCGGCAAAGATTGAAACCGTTAAAAAGTGGGAAACCCCGAAAACTCCGAAGCATATACGCCAATTTTTAGGACTGGCTGGTTAGTACAGAAGGTTCATCTAAGATTTTTCCAAAATAGCAAAACCCTTGACTGCATTAACGCATAAAGGGAAGAAATTTGAATGGAAGGATGAGCAGGAAAAAGCGTTTCAATTGTTGAAGAAAAAGTTAACTACGGCACCTATATTGTCATTGCCTGAAGGGAACGATGATTTTGTGATATATTGTGACGCCTCAAAGCAAGGCCTCGATTGTGTATTAATGCAACGAACGAAGGTAATTTCTTATGCGTCTAGACAATTGAAGATTCACGAGCAGAATTATACGACACACGATTTGAAATTGGGCGCTATTGTTTTTGCATTAAAGACTTGGAGGCACTACTTATATGGGGTCAAAAGTATTATATATACCAACCACAAAGTCTCCAACACATATTTAATCAGAAACAACTGAACATGAGGCAGCGTAGATGGATTGAGTTATTGAATGATTACGATTTCGAGATTCGTTACCACCCGGGGAAAGCGAATGTGGTAGCCGAAGCTTTGAGTAAAAAGGACAGAGAACCTATACGGGTAAAAGCTATGAATATAATTATTCGTACTAACCTTACTACTCAAATAAAGGAGGCACAACATGGAGTTTTAAAAGAAGGAAATTTGAAGAATGAAATACCCAAAGGATCGGAGAAACATCTTAATATTCGGGAAGAGGGAACCCGGTATAGGGATGAAAGAATTTGGGTACCAAAGTTTGGAGATGTAAGAGAAATGGTACTTAGGGAAGCACATAAAACCAGATACTCAATACATCCCGGAGCGGGAAAGATGTACAAATATCTCAAGAAACACTTTTGGTGGTCGGGTATGAAAGCCGATATTGCTAGATACGTAGGAGAATGTTTGACGTGTTCTAAGGTCAAAGCTGAACATCAAAAACCATCCAGTCTACTTCAACAACCCGAAATCCCGGAATGGAAATGGGAAAACATTACCATGGATTTCATTACTAAATTGCCAAGGACTGCAAGTGGTTATGATACTATTTGGGTAATAGTCGATCGTCTCACCAAGTCAGCACACTTTCTGCCAATGAGAGAAGATGATAAAATGGAAAAATTGGCAAGTTTATACTTGAAGGAAGTTGTCTCTAGACATGGAATACCAGTCTCTATTATCTCTGATAGGGATGACAGATTTGTTTCAAGATTTTGGCAGACATTACAGCAAGTATTGGGAACTCGTCTAGACATGAGTACTACCTATCATCCACAAACTGATGGGCAAAGTGAAAGGATGATATAGACCCTTGAATACATGCTACGAGCATGTGTTATTGATTTCGGGAACAGTTGGGATCGACATCTACCGTAAGCAGAATTTTCCTACAACAACAGTTACCATTCTAGTATTGAGATGGCGCCGTTTGAAGCACTTTATGGTAGAAAGTGCAGGTCACCTAATTTTTAGAGTGAAGTAGGAGATAGACAAATTACGGGTCCGGAGATAATCCAAGAAACTACCGAGAAAATTATTCAAATTCAACAACGATTGAAAACCGCCCAAAGTCGACAAAAGAGCTACGCAGATAGTAAATGTAATAACCCAGAATTTTCCAACGTTTATTATTAATATTTATTATTAATACTTGCGCTTTAATAAATGTATTTATATACATTTACTTGTTATCGTATTTAAATTTCCATGGCTCGACTAGTCTTTGTGACACGCGTACTTTTCACGAATAATATTTTTGAATATTATTTACATTTATGATTAATTATTATTAGTCATTTTTAATTAACCAAGTTAGTGGTTAATTACTTGGGCTTTATGTATTTAATTGCATCCTTACTTGAACTTGGGCCTTTATTTAATAAACTTGGACTAGTAAGCCCACCCTACACATTATTGGACTTGTAAGCCCAACATATTAACTAGTATTACATTAAGTATAAGCATGGATTAATTAGCTTAATTTAGAGACAAACCTTAGAAGCATGCATGCATTCTTTTCCATGCTTTTAACCTCATTACCCATCTTAGCTTACACCTCCATCCCACACTCTAAAGTTTGCAATTTGACTTCCCTTTTTACTCCCAAAAACCGTCCACTTCAAGGGTGAATGAGGAGTTCATTTTCACTTCACTTTGTTACTTATTCATTTGCATTTCATTTCATTTACACACACTTACATACAACACTTCAAACTCTCTCAACTTTTCTCTCTTTTCTTGTAAGTTACAACATTATTTTTCTTCTTTCTTTTGCTTCTAAAAACCGTAACCAACATTCATCATCATCATGATTTCATGTTTAATTACTTGTTTGTTTGTAGTTTGTTACTTATTTGTTGTTGTTGTTGTAAAGATCAAGTTCTTTAGCTTGCATCTTCGTGGATCTTGGTTACTTCCATTATTTGATGAAGAACCAAGAACAAAGAACCTAAAACTTACTAGTTGGTGGTTCTATATTTAAGTGTTTTCAAGGCTAAAAATTCATAAGTTTATAATCTTCTTTGTTTTCATGTTTGTAGACTTGAATTCTTAAGATTCAAAACTTTAGTTTGAATCTTCTTAAGTATGAAGCAAATATAAACATAATACTTGTAGATCTAGTTTATTTCTTCATTTTTACTTACTTTAAATTTGTGTTTGATGTTCATGGTCAAGTATTACTAGTTAAAACTTGATCTCATACTTCTTGAAACCAAAGTTAACTTTGAAGGTTCAAGAACATGGAAGTAAAACTTTTTAGTTATAACTTCATATACTTGTGTTGGATTTAACTTAAGAACTTTAGATCTAGACTTTTGGGTCTAGGATCTTCAAGATCTAACTAAGAACTATGTTCTACAACCTAAGATCTTGTTTACTTAAGTTTAATTTCAAGTTGTAGCTTAATATTACTTGTATAACTCTTGTATGTGTTGGATCTAAGATTTGGATGTAACTTTGGTTCATCAAACTTCGTATAACTCTTAAGTGAGTTTTTCTACATGTCTTAGACTTACACTTGTGTCATGATAGCCAAAACTTGGTTAATATTACTTTTATAGTTCATGTATGTGTCGGATCTAAGATCTTGATGTAACTTTGGTTCATCAAACTACTTGCAACACTTAATTGAGTTGTGCTACGCATATTAGACTTACACTTGTGTTATGATGGTCAAAACTTGGTAAAGATGATGCAAACACATCAACGAGTTGTACACTTGAAGCTATATGCATCAAGGATGAGAACCGTGATAAGCATCGAGCACCAAGAACCCAGCGGAACACTAACCCTACTGTTTTTCGGGTCTGATCAGAATACCTGGGCTACTGTAAAGTTGATTTTCAGTTAGCTCTGTTCGAGTAGATAATTTTTTGTTTAAGACTCGTCTTAATCCGAGTTACGGTTTAAGATCTCTGGTCCTCCGAGTGTCACTATGTCCTTTTAACGTTGTGCTGAAAAATTCTGACCTACTCGCACTTAAACCGTCGCCACGGTCAAATGAAGATGAGTTTGATTCTGGAATTTATATAGAAATTAAAGGACTTATATACGGAGCCATGGCCACTGGTCTCACCTTATTTCAGTAGGTATAGAAGCCATGGTGACTGATCAAAATCAGCCTTTGATTTAAACTCTTTTCTAGAATGAAACTTACTTTATACGTTTTGTTTGATGATGAATAATGATGACCCTTAAGACCTAATTTACATAGTTATAAACCTATTGGGATGATTTACTAACTTAGTAACTTTTGACTTAGGTTAGGACCTTCCGGACCTACATACTTGCTTACTTTCCCGAGTCAACTTTACTACTACTTTACCACTGTGAGTTATAGCATCCCTTTTTACTTTAAATATTTTGGGAACTGAGAATACATGCGTATTTTATGTTTTACATACTAGGCACGAGTACTTAAACTTTATATATGTGTGGGTTATACAACGGTATAAACATTCCCTTTAGCTCGGTAACGTTTAGTCATTGGTTTTTGAACCGGTGAACGCGAATCTTTGATATGGATCCATAGGGTTTGACATCCCCACTCGGGCTAGTAGCGCTAACATTTAACGGGTGTTTAATACTTCGTAAACATACACACTCACCAAGTGTACTTTCAGGGGGTTATAAACTTTAAGTTAGTTACCAAGTGCCCACGGTTAAACATATACTTTACATACTGTTTTGAAATGCTCTTTGTAGCACTGAAATCTCGTGGCCTACCTTACATTACTGTTATACTTAAACTATAGCTCACCAACATTCGTGTTGACATTTTAAGCATGTTTTTCTAAGGTGCTTAAGGTTAGCCGCTTCCGCTGTTGTACTAGTCTTGCTGATTAGCCACCCGCTGCCTTATTAGAGATGTTACCGCATGAAACATTTTATCTTGCATTCAAACTTTAATACTTTTGAACAATGATTTGTAACGACCAAAGGGTCATGTACTATTATTACTTGCTTCCGTTCATAGAAGCATACTTTTGGTTGTAAAACATTTGACGTTGGCTATGACGTCACCTTTTATCATGAATGCAAACTTGTCTTGAAAACGCATATAGTGTTTGACCTTGTAATGATCCTGTTGTTGATGGTCCGTACATGTTGATTTAGTACGGGGCGTCACATTTGGTATCAGAGCATTGTTTGTAGGGAATTAGGTTGCATTAGTGAGTCAAGACCCGACCAAGTAGGATTCACTAATAGGACTAATCTACAACTTGCTAGTTTACTTGTTTCTGCGGGACTTACTGCATGCTGCTGCTTACTTTTACTGCTATATGCCATATGCTACTACATAATTTCACTACTGCATGCTATTATCTGCTTTTGATTACATGATACTTGTCGTTATTGCCATGCTACTTACTGTTAAACATGATCTAGACTGTCGTAGTTACTTCGCCTAATACGTGCTTGCTTTATGACTTACTGATGTGGAAAAAGTTATTTTTCCTTGTTCAGATGTCAGATATTCCACCTGTAATCATTTTGAACAGCGACACAGACTCATCAGCCACTTCACCGACCGTTGTTGCTGATTCCCAGATGCCGTCTTCGACACCCACCAGTGACCCTGGCGCTTCATCCTCTGGTGCCAGTAGTCATGCACCTGCCCCGGTGGTTATCTCTGACGGAGCCGAGGACCTCCAGGAGATTCCAGCTCCACTTGCCCCCGGACCCTCGGAGCCACAGCACCATCCCGGTGGTGCTGTGATTCCCGCGGATCTTGGGGAAGGTCCAGTCCGTAATGAGCATAACCATTGGTGTCGACACGATCCTGATGGATGTCTCGTGCCGATCGGACCCGCCAGATACCGACAGATGATGATGGCCGCCCGAGGAGAACCAGTACAGCCACCCGTGCAGCCACCTCCACATGATTTGGACGACCCATCCTCCGCTGACTCTTTATCCGACGACACCTCCTCAGACAACTCCAGTGACGATGATTCTGATGAGGACCCTGATGATGCACCTGCACAGCCACCCTCCCCCCCCCCCCCCCCGCGTTGAAGAAGCGGTACCGTTTCGATGGCACCATCATTCCAGGGATAAACGGAGGTCAAGCATTCACTGACGCATATGGTCAGCGTCCTAGGGTTACCGCCCGCAAGCGGCTTGTGCCGTATCCTACTGATCCCTTCATCCGTAAGCCTTACCATTTCGCAGCCTCTACTTCTGGAGCCGGACCGTCTGCACCACCAGCTCCACCAGCACCACCCGTGCTGACTCCACTGCCTGCCCCACCATCTCCCTCTGTCGAGGAACTGATGAGGGAGGTGGAGATCCTCCGTGCTCGAGTAACTGAGATCGAGGACCAGATGTCCCACATATTGGACATCCTACGCCCACCTTCACCATAGGACCTTTGTAGTAGATTTCATTATGTAATCTAGTTGTAGTTTTATGTTTCACTTATGTATTGTACGAACTTATGCAGATGTATGCAACTTAATATTAATGAATGGAACTTTGCGTTATTTAATTCCTGCACGGTGTTCTATTTACGTTACTGTATGATGATTCTGTGGTATTTGTACCTAGATGCATTACTTAATAAACATGTGATGTGTTGATTCCATGTTGGTTACCATACTGTATTATTATTTATTGAATGCTGGATTTTGACTTGAGTCAAAATTTTTGTTTAGAACATCATGGCCAACGGAAGATCAACACCGACCACAGACCAAATCAAGGAAATGATTGCCGAAAGGGTAGCCGCAGCCATTGCAAAAATGCAACCCTAAGCCCCACCACCACCGGTTATTCAGCCCATTCGTAATGGGTGCATGTACAAAGAGTTTCAAAGCTGCAAACCCCATAACTTTAGTGGAACGGAGGGACCAGTTGGTCTCACTCGGTGGTTTGAGAAGTTAGAATCTGTGTTTCGAGTTAGTAACTACTCAGAGGCAAACAAAACCAAGTTTGCTTCATGTACGCTGTCTGACGGCGCACTAACATGGTGGAACACGTTGGCTCAAGCAAAGGACATTGATGAGGCATTTGCTACCCCATGGGAGGAATTCAAAGGGGCCCTGATTGAGGAATATTGCCCTAGGACCGAGATCCAGAAGATGGAGATTGAGTTTATGCAGTTGAATGTTGTGGAGAATGATCTCGATGGTTATAATCGTAGGTATTTTGAACTAGCCCTGATGTGTCCTACCATGGTTACCCCGGAGTTCAAGCGTATGGAAAGGTACTTCTAGGGACTTCCTAAGTCCATTAAAGGAAATGTCACCTCGTCTAAGCCACCCAATGTCCCGAAAGCAATGCGCATAGCGCATACCTTAATGAACCAAATCATCATCGATGAACCGGAGAAGGCTAAGTCCGAAGCGGGTAGTAGTGACAAACGTAAGTGGGATAACAACAAGGGGAGAAACTATGATCAAACCCCTACCAAGAGTCACAACAACGGTGGAAATCCCAACCCAAGCACAAGCTCAAACCCAAACTACAAGGGAACTTTACCGCAATGCAAGAGGTGCTACAAGCACCATACCGGCTATTGTAACGTTGTCTGTGAGAAGTGCCAATGGTCTGGGCATATCGGTAAGGACTACAAGGTCACCACCCTGAATGTGAAGGCGAACCCCAATGGACCGAAAAAGTGCTACGAATGTGGACAGACGGGCCATTTCAGAAATGCGTGCCCCAACAAGCGAAAGGACGACGGACCACCGCGTGATAGAGCTTTCAACGTTAATGCAAGGGACGCCCGTGAGAACCCCGACTTGGTGAAAGGTATATTCACTATCAATAATGTGTTAGCTTCTGTCTTATTTGATGCTGGTGCCGATAGGAGTTTTGTATGTAGACACTTTTGCGATAAGATAAATTGGTCATTAGTTCCTTTAAAAGAGAGTATGCTTGTCGAGGTAGCCAACGGAAAACTTGAGAAAGTTGACCAAATTCGCCGAGGAGCTATTATCAACATAGCTGGTGCGGAATTCGAAATTGAGTTGATACCCATCAAATTGGGAAGTTTTGACGTGATCGTCGGTATGGATTGGTTGACCAAAGTAAGGGCCGATATTATCTGTAGAGATAAAGCTCTTCGTATACTATGCGGAGATGGTGAGCCATTGATTATTTACGGAGAGAGATGTAGCTCGAAACTGAATCTCATTAGTTGCATGAAAGCGTAAAAGATTATGAAGGAAGGACGTCTTGCTATTCTAGCACATGTGAAAACATTAGAAACTGAGGAGAAGAGCGTGGATGGCGTGCGAATTGTGAACGAATTTTCCGATGTCTTCCCGGAAGAATTGCCTGGATTACCGCCACCGAGAGCAGTAGAGTTTCAGATCGATTTAGTGCCAGGAGCTGCACCTGTAGCTCGCGCACCTTATTGACTCGCACCTTTCGAGATGAAAGAATTGCAGAGCCAACTACAAGAACTGCTAGACCGTGGATTTATCCAACCAAGTTTCTCGCCTTAGGGCGCACCTGTTTTATTTGTGAAGAAGAAGTATGGGTCATTCCGCATGTGTATCAACTACCGTGAACTCAACAAATTAACGATCAAGAATCGGTATCCCCTTCCTAGAATTGACGATCTTTTCGATCAGCTACAAGGATCAAGCGTTTACTCTAAGATCGATTTGCGATCCGGTTATCACCAGTTGAGGGTGAAAGAGAGCGACGTGATGAAGACTGCATTCAGAACCCGTTATGGTCATTATGAGTTTCTCGTCATGCCATTCGGTTTAACCAACGCACCTGCCGTGTTCTTGGACCTCATGAATCGTGTCTACAAGCCATACCTGGATAAGTTCATTATCGTCTTCATAGATGATATCCTCATCTACTCCAAGAGCGAAGAACAGCATGAGCAACATCTTCGATTAGTGCTTGAACTCTTGAGACAAGAGCAACTTTATGCAAAATTCTCCAAGTGTGAATTTTGGTTGAAGGAAGTCCAATTTCTGGGTCATGTTGTGAGCGATCAGAGTATCAAAGTTAATCCCGCAAAGATTGAAGCTATCAGCAAGTGGGAGACCCCCACTACTCCGACTCACATTTGCCAATTTCTAGGTCTCGCCGGTTACTACCGAAGATTTATTGAAGGATTTTCTCTGATTGCGCATCCTTTGACCGCACTGACTCACAAAGGGAAGAAGTTCATTTGGGAACCCGCACACGAATCAATATTTCAAACCTTGAAAAAGAAGTTAACCACCGCACCTATCTTATCACTTCCTGAAGGCAGTGACGATTTCGTCGTTTATTGTGATGCTTCGAAAAGTGGTTTTGGTTGTGTATTGATGCAACGATCGAAGGTTATTGCATATGCTTCCCGTCAACTGAAGATTCACGAACGGAACTACACTACGCACTATCTCGAGCTTGGAGCCGTTATCTTTGTGCTCAAATTGTGGAGACACTATCTTTATGGAAATAAGAGCACTATCTTCACCGATCACAAGAGCCTCCAACACATCTTCGATCAGAAGCAACTGAATATGAGACAACGTCGATGGATCGAGATGCTGAACGACTATGATTGCGAACTTCGTTATCATCCTGGCAAGGCCAATGTTGTAGCTGACGCTTTAAGCCGAAAGGAGAGGATGACACCTCTTCGTGTATGGGCTCTGAACATCACCATCCATTCAAATATCAATAGCCAGATCCGAGTAGCCCAAGATGAGGCTCTCAAGGAGAAGAATATATCTCATGAACACTTGAACATTCTTGTCTCTCGATTCGAGGTTAAGGAGACTGGACTCCGATGCTATACCGGAAGAATTTGGGTACCTCTTTATGGAGATCTAAGGAACCTTATACTAGATGAAGCCCACAAGTCGAGATATTCGATTCATCCTGGAGCGAGCAAAATGTACCACGATCTTAAAGAACAGTATTGGTTGCCGAACCTTAAGAAAGACGTTGCAACTTATGTTGGTAGGTGTCTGACTTGCTCGAAAGTTAAGGCCGAACATCAAAGACCTTCTGGGTTACTTCAACAACCGGAAATCCTGCAATGGAAGTGGGAGAGGATAACAATGGAGTTCATTACCAAACTACCAACGACGGTGGGCGGATACGATACCATCTGGGTTATCGTTGACCGTCTCACTAAATCTGCACACTTCTTAGCCATGAAGGAGACGGATGCGATGGAGAGACTCGCTAAACTATACATCAAAAAGGTTGTATCTCGTCATGGTGTACCTTTATCGATCATCTCAGATCGCGATCCCCGTTTTGCTTCCAGATTTTGGCGTTCTTTACAAGAAGCCATGGGAACCCGTCTTGACATGAGCACTGCGTACCATCCACAGACCGATGGTCAGAGTGAACGAATGATTCAAAACTTGGAGGACATGTTGCGTGCATGTGTCATTGATGTCGGAAAGGCCTGGGAAAGGCATTTACCGTTAGCCGAATTCTCGTACAACAACAGTTATCATTCAAGCATTAATGCTGCACCTTTTGAAGCGTTGTATGGCCGCAAGTGCCGATCTCCTATTTGTTGGGCCGAAGTAGGCGAAAAGCAAATCACTGGACCCGAGGTAGTCCATGAAACAACGGAGAAGATTGCTCAGATTCAAGCGAGACTTAAGACTGCCCGTGATCGTCAAAAGAGTTATGCCGACCTTAAACGTAAAGACTTTGAATTCAACGTCGGTGACCGTGTAATGTTGAAGGTTGCACCTTGGAAAGGTGTGATTCGTTTTGGAAAACGTGGAAAGTTAAACCCACGATACATTGGTCGTTTCAAAATCTTGGAACGTGTTGGACCCGTTGCTTACCGTTTGGATCTTCCAACTCAATTGAGCTCAGTTCACCCTACCTTCCATGTATCAAATTTGAAGAAGTGTCTTGCTACACCGAAACTCATCATACCACTGTAAGAACTTATGATTGATGACAAACTCCACTTCGTGGAAGAACCTGTCGAGATTATGAACCGTGAGGGCAAAACTTTGAAATGCAACAAGATTCCGATCGTTCGAGTACGAGGGAATGCCAAACGAGGACCTGAGTTTACCTGAGAGCGAGAGGATCAAATGATGCAGAAGTATCCTCACCTTTTCCCGACTCCTCCATCTACCTTAGCTTAAAATTTCGGGACGAAATTTTCTTTAACAGGTGGGTAATGTAATAACCCGGAATTTTCCAACATTTATTATTAATATTTATTATTAATACTTGCGCTTTAATAAATGTATTTATATACATTTACTTGTTATCGTATTTAAATTTCCATGGCCCGACTAGTCTTTGTGACACGCGTACTTTTCACGAATAATATTTTTAAATATTATTTACATTCATGATTAATTAATATTAGTCATTTTTAATTAACCAAGGTTAGTGGTTAATTACTTGGGCTTTATGTATTTAATTGCATCCTTACTTGAACTTGGGCCTTTATTTAATAAACTTGGACTAGTAAGCCCACCCTACATATTATTGGACTTATAAGCCCAACATATTAACTAGTATTACATTAAGTATAAGCATGGATTAATTAGCTTAATTTAGAGACAAACCTTACAAGCATGCATGCATTCTTTTCCATGCTTTTAACCTCATTACCCATCTTAGCTTACACCTCCATCCCACACTCTAAAGTTTGCAATTTGACTTCCCTTTTTACTCCCAAAAACAGTCCACTTCAAGGGTGAATGAGGAGTTCATTTTTCACTTCACTTTGTTACTTATTCATTTGCATTTCATTTCATTTACACACACTTACATACAACACTTCAAACTCTCTCAACTTTTCTCTCTTTTCTTGTAAGTTACAACATTATTTTTCTTCTTTTTTTTGCTTCTAAAAACCGTAACCAACATTCATCATCATCATGATTTCATGTTTAATTACTTGTTTGTTTGTAGTTTGTTACTTGTTTGTTGTTGTTGTTGTAAAGATCAAGTTCTTTAGCTTGCATCTTCATGGATCTTGGTTACTTCCATTATTTGATGAAGAACCAAGAACAAAGAACCTAAAACTTACTAATTGGTGGTTCTATATTTAAGTGTTTTCAAGACTAAAAATTCATAAGTTTATAATCTTCTTTGTTTTCATGTTTGTAGACTTGAATTCTTAAAATTCAAAACTTTAGTTTGAATCTTCTCAAATATGAAGCAAATATAAACATAATACTTGTAGATCTAGTTTATTTCTTCATTTTTACTTACTTTAAATTTGTGTTTGATGTTCATGGTCAAGTATTACTAGTTAAAACTTGATCTCATACTTCTTGAAACCAAAGTTAACTTTGAAGGTTCAAGAACATGGAAGTATAACTTTTTAGTTATAACTTCATATACTTGTGTTGGATTTAACTTAAGAACTTTAGATCTAGACTTTTGGGTCTAGGATCTTCAAGATCTAACTAAGAACTATGTTCTACAACCTAAGATCTTGTTTACTTAAGTTTAATTTCAAGTTGTAGCTTAATATTACTTGTATAACTCTTGTATGTGTTGGATCTAAGATTTGGATGTAACTTTGGTTCATCAAACTTCATACATCTCTTAAGTGAGTTATGCTACATGTCTTAGACTTACACTCGTGTCATGATAGCCAAAACTTGGTTAATATTACTTTTAGAGTTCATGTATGTGTCAGATCTAAGATCTTGATGTAACTTTGGTTCATCAAACTACTTGCAACACTTAATTGAGTTGTGCTACTCATCTTAGACATACACTTGTGTTATTATGGTCAAAACTTGGTAAATATGATGCAAACACATCAACGACTTGTACACTTGAAGCTATATGCATCAAGGATGAGAACCGTGATAAGCATCGAGCACCAAGAACCCACCAGAACACTAAACCTACTGTTTTTCGGGTCTGATCAAAATACTTGGGCTACTGTAAAGTTGATTTTCAGTTATCTCTGTTCGAGTAGATAATTTTTCGTTTAAGACTCGTCTTAATCCGAGTTACGGTTTAAGATCTATGGTCCTCCGAGTGTCACTATGTCCTTTTAACGTTGTGCTGAAAAAATTCTGACCTACTCGCACTTAAACCGTCGCCACGGTCAAACGAAGACGAGTTTGATTCTGGAATTAATATAGAAATTAAAGGACTTATATATGGAGCCATGGCCATTGGTCTCACCTTATTTCAGTAGGTATAGAGGTCTTGGTGACTGACCGAAATCAGCCTTTGATTTAAACTCTTTTCTTGAATGAAACTTACTTTATACGCTTTGTTTGATGAAGAATGATGATGACCCTTAAGACCTAATTTACATACTTATAAACCTATTGGGATGATTTACTAACTTAGTAACTTTTGACTTAGGTTGAGGACCTTCCGGACCTACATACTTGCTTACTTTCCCAAGTCAACTTTACTGCTACTTTACCACTGTGAGTTATAGCATCCCTTTTTACTTTAACTATTTTGGGAACTGAGAATACATGCGTATTTTATGTTTTACATACTAGGCACGAGTACTTAAACTTTATATATGTGTGGGTTATACAACGGTATAAACATTCCCTTTAGCTCGGTAACGTTTAGTCATTGGTTTTTGAACCGGTGAACGCGAATCTTAGATATGGATCCACAGGGTTTGACATCCCCACTCGGGCTAGTATCGCTAGTATTTAACGGGTGTTTAATACTTCGTAAACATACACACTTTCCAAGTGTACTTTCAGGGGGTTATAAACGTTAAGTTAGTTACCAAGTGCCCACGGTTAAACATATACTTTACATATTGTTTTGAAACGCTCTTTGTAGCACTAAAATCTCGTGGCCTACCTTACATTATTGTTATACTTAAACTATAGCTTACCAACATTCGTGTTGACGTTTTAAGCATGTTTTTCTCAGGTGCTTAAGGTTAGCCGCTTCCGCTGTTGTACTAGTCTTGTTGATTAGCCACCCGCTGCCTTATTAGAGATGTTACCGCATGAAACATTTTATCTTGCATTCAAACTTTAATACTTTTGAACAATGATTTGTAACGACCTAAGGGTCACGTACTATTATTACTTGCTTCCGTTCACAGAAGCATACTTTTGGTTTTAAAACATTTGACGTTGGCTATGACGTCACCTTTTATCATGAATGCAAACTTGTCTTGAAAACGCATATAGTGTTTGACCTTGTAATGATCATGTTGTTGATGGTCCGTACATGTTGATTTAGTACGGGGCGTCACATTAATGAAAAGATATAGAATTTGAAATTGGTGACATGGTCATGCTTAAGGTTTCACCTTGGAAAGGCGTTTTTTGATTTGGTAAACGGGGGAAACTAAATCCAAGGTACATTGGACCATTCAAGATTATAGATCGTGTCAGACCAGTAGCCTACCGACTTGAATTACCTTAATAACTCACCGATGTACATGATACTTTTCACGTATCGAATCTGAAGAAATTCTTAGCCAAAGAAGATCTCACTATTTCTTTAGACGAAATCCAAATCAATGAAAAACTTCAATTCATTGAAGAACCAGTCGAGATAATGGATCGTGAGGTTAAAGGATTTAAGAAAAACAAAATACCAATCGTTAAAGTTCGATGGAATGCTCTTAGAGGACCCGAGTTTACCTGGGAGCATGAAGATCAAATGAAGTTGAAATACCCGCACCTATTTCCAGAAGATGCATCAACACCTCCAACTACTTAAAAATTTCGGGACGAAATTTATTTAACGGGTAGTTACTGTAGTGACCCGAACTTTTCCATGTTTATATATATATTAAATGAAGTTGATATTTACATGATTAAATGTTTCCAACATGTTAAGTAATCAAACTTGTTAAGACTTGATTAATTAAAATAGGTTTCATGTAGACAATTGACCACCCAAGTTGACCGGCGATTCACGAACGTTAAAACTTGTAAAAACTATATGATATATATATATATATATATATATATATATATATATATATATATATATATATATATATATATATTGATATGTATATAGCTAACATGATATTATGAAAAGTAAGTATCTCACTAGGTATATTAACAATGAGTTATATACATAAAATGAGACTATTGAATTATGAAACTCGAAACAATATATATAACGATTATCGTTATAGCAACACCTTACTAAATACATATGTATCATATTATGATATATTCATTGTTGGTGATTTGTGTAACCAATATGATTTAAGTGTAATGGGATTAATTTTTTAACCAAAATAACCTTGATAAATATCGAACAAGTTTGGGAAAGTGTGAAGTGCACACTTGTTTGAACTTATCTTGATTATGAAGGGGGTTCGGGGGTAGCGCCCCTGATAGCGGGGTCCAAGGGGGTTCGGAAATTTTTTTGTTTGGGTTAATATCGCTTTATTAAAAATGTGTTAAAATTTGATTTAAAGCTTTCAACAACCTTAAATGAGATCGTTAACTTAAAGCTTTCAAAAACAACACTTACATGTAACGACTAACGATGACTTAACGACTCAGTTAAAATGAATATACATGTAGTGTATTAAGATGTATTAGTACACTTTTGAAAGACTTCAAGACACATATCAAAGTAATTCTACTTAGCAAAAATGCTTACAATTACATTTCCATTCATTTTCATCAACAATTCTACTCGTAGTCATTCAGTATTTGTATCCGTATTATACACAGCTTCTAGACGTATTTACTATGAGTATATACCAATAGGAACTAGCATGGGATTCCACTCTTGATTATGTCATGCATGACTAATCAAATTTAAATTCTACCATGAACTAATCAACTAACTAGAACTCCTTTTAACCCCACTCACCACTCATCATTCACCACTCACCAATCAATCCATTTCACTTCCAATTCTCTTTCTAATTCTCTCTCAACACCTACACACACACTTATGAACGAATTTTTCTAGTAAACTAATAATCATCTTCATCAAAAATTACTTCAAGAATCAAGCTATAATCATCATAGGAAGAACACTTCAAGAACACTTCAAAAATCCTTTCAAGTTTACTAGTTTACTTCCAAGATTTCTAATCCATTCCAAGTAATCATCTAAGATCAAGAAACCTTTGTTATTTACAGTAGGTTATCTTTATTATTCAATCGAATATTCATATTCAAACTTTGATTCGATTTCTATAACTATAAACTATCTTAATTCAAGTAAAAATCTTACTTGAACTTGTTTTTGTGTCATGATCCTACTTCAAGAACTTTCAAGCCATCCAAGATCCTTTGAAGCTAGATCATTTCTTGTCACTTCTAGTAGGTTTACCTACTAAACTTGAGGTATTAATGATGTTCATAACATCATTCGATTCATATATATATATATATAACTATCTTATTCGAAGATTTAAACTTTTAATCACTAGAACATAGTTTAGTATATTCTAAACTTGTTCGTAAACAAAGTTAATCCTTATAACTTAACTTTTAAAATCAACTAAACATATGTTCTATATCTATATGATATGATAACTTAATGATTTATAATCTGGAAACACGAAGAACACCGTAAAACCAGATATACACCGTCGTAGTAAAACCGGGGGCTGTTTTGGTTTGGATAATTAAAAACAATGATAAACTTTGATTTAAAAGCTATTCTTCTGGGAAAATTATTTTTATTATGAACATGAAACTATATCCAAAAATCATGGTTAAACTCAAAGTGGAAGTATGTTTTCCAAAATGGTCATCTAGACGTCGTTCTTTCGACTGAAATGACTACCTTTACAAAAATGACTTGTAACCTGTATTTCATACTATAAACTTATACTTTTTCTGTTTAGATTCATAAACTTAAGTACAATATGAAACCATAGCAACTTGAATCACTCAAAACGGATTTAAAACGAAGAAGTTAAGGGTAAAACAAGATTGGATAATTTTGCTTGTTGTAGCTACGTGAAATTTGTAACAAACTATACAAATCATAACTTAACCAACTTATATTATATTATACATGTATTGTAACATATATTATGTAATCTTGGGATACCATAGACACGTATACAATGTTTTGACATATCATATCGACCCATCTATATATATTATTTGGAACAACCATAGACACTCTATATGCAGTAATGTTTGAGTTAGCTATACAGGGTTGAAGTTGATTCCAAAATAATATATATACTTTGAGTTGTGATCGAGTCTGAGACTTGTAGACACTGGGTCGTGGATTGATTCGAGATAATATATATATTGATTTATTTCTGTAGATCTAACTGTGGACAACTAGTTGTAGGTTACTAACGAGGACTGCTGACTTAATAAACTTAAATCATTAAAATGTAATAAAAATGATGTGAATGTATTTTGATCATACTTTGATATATATGTACATATTTGTTATAGGTTCGTGAATCGACCCGTGGCCAAGTCTTATTTTTCGACGAAGTGAAAATCTGTGAAGGTGAGTTATAGTCCCATTTTTACTATCTAATATTTTTGGGATGAGAATACATGCAGTTTTGAAAATGATTTACAAAATAGACACAAGTGTTGAAACTACATTCTATGTTGAATCGTTATACCGGATATCGCCCTTGTTGAACTTGGTAGCCTAAGAATTGGTGTTTATTATAATTGCCACCAATTGACGCGAATCCTAAAGATAGATCTATGGGCTTTGACACGCCCCAGTCAGAGAATTTGAACTGCTTTAGTACTTCGATATTTATATATGGGGATATTCTAGATACATTTGTTAATGTCGGTTACCAGGTGTTTAACCATATGAATGATTTTTATGCAGATTGCATGTTATTGAAATATGAAATCTTGTGGTCTATTATTACAATTTGATATATAGGTTAAACCTATAACTCACCAACATTTTTGTTGACGTTTAAAGCATGTTTATTCTCAGGTGATTATTAAGAGCTTTCGTTGTTGCATGCTAGTTTATGGACAAGAGTTGGAGTCAGCATACTTGTATAATATTGTTTAAAAACTGCATTCGAAGACATATATATTGTTGTGTAATATTATTGTAAACCATTATGTAATGGTCGTGTGAAAATGCTATATTTTAGATTATCATTATTTGATAATCGTCGTAATATTTTAAAGATTATGGTTTGTTTTAAAAATCGAATGTCGTCTTTAAAAAATGTCTCATATAGAGGTCAAAACCTCACAACGAAATCAATTAATATGGAACGTTTATAATCGATATGAACGGGACATCTCACCTATTGTTTTCGAGAACCAACTTTAAGTGAAAGCTAATGGTACACGGTACTTTGGCAACAGAATTTGGGTTCCTCACTTCGGTAATCTCCGTGAACTAGTCTTGGATGAAGCACATAAGACTAGATATTCTATTCATCCCGGTTCTAGTAAGATGTATCACGATGTGAAGCAATTCTACTAGTGGCCTAACATGAAAGCCGACATTGCTACTTATGTTAGCAAATGTCTCACTTGTTTGAAAGTCAAGGCCGAACATCAAAAGCCTTATGGTCTGTTGAGACAACCCGATATTCCGTAGTGGAAGTGGGAGTGCATCACTATGGACTTTGTTACTAAGTTGCCTAAGACTTCGAACGGTAACGATACTATTTGGGTCGTAGTTGATCGTCTTACTAAATCTGCACATTTCATACCGATCAAGGAAACCGATAAGATGGAGAAATTATCACAGCTTTATATTAAAGAAATTGTCTCACGTCATGGTGTTCCTATCTCTATTATTTCTGATCGCGATAGTCGATTCGTTTCCAGATTTTGGAAAACTTTACAATCTGCTCTTGGAACTCAACTCGACATGAGTACAGCCTATCATCCACAAACTGATGGTCAAAGTGAACAAACTATTTAAACCATGGAAGATATGCTACGTGCTTGTGGAATCGACTTCGACAAAGGTTGGGATAGACATCTACCTTTGGTTGAATTTTCTTACAACAACAGTTATCATTCGAGCATTAAGGCTACAACTTTTAAAGCTTTATATGGATGAAAATGTAGATCCCCTTTGTGTTGGGATGAACTCGAGGACAGACACTTAACTGGTCCTGAAATCATTCACGAAACTACCGAAAAGATCGTACAAATTAAGCAACGATTAGAAACTGCCCGTAGCCGACAAAAGAGCTATGCCGATAAGAAACGAAAAGACATCAAATACCAAGTTGGAGAAAAAGTCATGTTGAAAGTATCCCCTTAGAAAGGTATTTTCCGCTTCGGTAAACGAAGTAAACTCAGTCCACGATAGGTTGGACCTTTCACAGTCACTCAAAGAGTCGGTCCTGTGGCGTACCGATTAGAACTACCAACTGAACTTAGCCAAGTACATGATGTGTTTCATGTCTCAAATCTTAAACGGTGTCATGCTGATGACACACTCATTATTCCTTTGGATGATGTCCGCATTGATGAGCAAATGCACTTCGTTGAAGAACCTATAGAAATCATGGAAGGAGAGGTCAAACAAAAGCGTAAAAGCAACATACATATCGTTAAAGTCCGTTGGAATTCGCGTAGAGGCCCAGAATATACCTGGGAATGCAAAGACCACATGAAACGGAACTATCTCCATCTCTTCTCAACTGCTGATGCAAACGAGGAATCTACCTAAAACTTCGGGACGAAGTTTTCAATAATGGGGAGGTACTATAACGACCCTCAATTTTTCCATTCTATATTTTTCCTTCTTAAATGCCCAACAAAATAATTAAACTTAACAATTATACTTTAATTAACGATTGTTAAGATTTATATTAATTAACTTTATGTAATAATTAATAAGTTAATAAAAGATAAAAATAATAAGCTTATTAACTTTTGTGAATAAATAAATAACTTTAAAACTTGTGTACTTAAAATATTTAAACTTGGATAATTAAGGAACCATTTAAGCTAAGCTAAAGTACAAGGACTTAAGGGAAAAAGTTAAACCCTAATCCCCATAAACCCTAGGCGATTTTAGGAGGGTAAAATTACCCTTTTGCCCCTCAAATTTTTAGCTCCCATGAACAACCCTAACCCCCTCTTCAAGCTAACTTGTTCCCTAAGTAAATCTAACCCTAACCCTAATTCTAGAATTTTCCTAACACTCCTATGAATAGAGGCCTAACCTAAACCTTTTCATTGTACCAAATTACAATCAAATCTCTCTCCCAAAAATCTCTCATCTCCCTCTTATTTTCGGCTCAAAGCTGAAACCATCACCATCATCACCATCGAAATCCACCACCACCTTAAAGGGATTTCCAAGTGATCTTCAAGTGTTCTTCGCGTTCTTCAAGAATCTTCGAGGTGTTCTTCGAATCTTCAAAGGCTTTGATCTTCAATCTTCATCGTGTTCATCTTTTCTTTGTTAGTCGTCTTCGAATCTTCATAGGTATAACATAAACCCTAACTTATTTACATAAACTTTGAGTTTTGTTTAATTCATTTTCATGTTATAAACTTATTCATAAACATATACATAAACACACCTAGATCTATACATAAAAAAATATATATATATTAATATGTATGTATGTATGTCGACTAGAAAAAAAAAGGGGGAAAAGGAAAGTTTGATCTTCAAAACCCTAGATAACAATTAGGAGATTTGTTTGTGTTAATTAAGGAAACAAAATAAACTTATATATATACATATACATATCGATACATATATATATACATGTAAAAAAAATATTTTATATATATATATTTACATATACACGAGTTATATACATATATCTATACTAAACCCTAATTACCCCTAAACTATACTACTTTAATTAAAACCCTAAACCTAACCCTAATTTATTAAAACCCTAATTAATTATTAAACCCTAGACATTAATTAAACCCTAGTTATTAATTACTAAACCCTAATCATTAATTACTACTCTAATTAATTAAACCTAATTAATTAATGAAACCCTAATATTACTTATACTATTATTTAACACTTACACTTATACTATTACTAACACATATACTATACTACCTGTATTATAACACATAAAAACATTTTTGGATATATATTGGATATATGTAGATCTTCACTTTCTTGACGAATGGTTTCTATGAAACTCTAGGCGGAAGGGTTTAGATTTTCCGATTTAAAGGATCCTATAGCTCAAGCCCCTAGACCTGAAATGGCCATTCGAAGGGAAAGGGGTGATTGGAAGTATATCTAATATGGCAAGTATCCTAAAATGGAAACACTTTAAAAATAGAAACTTTCTAATTATAAACTTACTAAAAATAGAAACTTTCTAAAAATAGAAACTTTCTAAAAATGGAAACTTTCTAAAAGTAGAAACTTACTAATAATGGAAACTTAGTAAAATAAACTATACTTAAACACTTACATACTTAAACTTAAACTTGGGCAAAACACTTACTACTCTTAAATGTCAATAGGTTGACTTTTCTGCTCACTCATCCAACTTTCTATTCCGAAGAATAACTAGCTCTCTCTACTTACTAAGGTGAATTCATAGCCCCACTCTTTATTGCTAGCAAACTTATTTACTTTTATTGGGGTGAGACACATGCTACTTTTACTATTTACAATTTAGACACAAGTGCCAACTGTTAAAACTATGCTATACCCGGCTATGTCCGACTAAGTCCCTACAGTAATATTTTTAATTGCTCGTTGATGCATGCTTAATTATTGGGGGTAGGCCTATCGGGAGTAACGTCCCCGATACATTTGATCAAGTCATTGTATTACTTAATAATGAAATTAAACTGACAAGTATAAACTACAACTTGTCTTTGGGGCAAAGTTGAACGTTTAGTCTAAATATCACACATTGGCATAACTTTTTGATCCTGCAGGATCAACTTTACAAACTAAATCTTGTGGTCTAAAACAACGGTCAAACTTATTTGTTAAACCTATGAACTTCACTCAACCTTTTGGTTGACACTTTAGCATGTTTTGTCTCAGGTGCTGATTGATTCAAGCTTTCTTGCTTACTACTTATGTTATGCTACTTGGACATAGGATCAAGAGATATCGTATTTCCTACTTTTGCATTTGAACATTTACTTTACTCCTTTGTAACGACATTTCATTTTTCGTTGCTTACTCAATAAAGTTTATTTTATCATTTAGTATTATTCTCGTATATTATAATATGTTGGTTTATTTGATATTAAGTCACATTTTGCCCAGGCCCTAACTAGGGGTGTGATAGTAGTGAGAAGTATGTCACGTGGTTGTATAACTGAAACGTGACTATACCTCGGAGGGTATCCTTAGTAAACCATTAGGTTTATTAGTGAGTTGAGTTCTAATCATAACCCTCGTTATTGTAATGACCCGGAAATTTTCGACCAATTTTAAACCATACTCTCGATACGATTTAATATTTTTGACACGATAAGCAAAGTATGTTAGGTTGAGTCTCAAAAATTTTGAACTGTTTCATATATCCATTTGACTTTCGACCACTACCAACGATTCACGAACAATTGTGTGTAAATAAATGTGTATAGCTGTAGTAAGTATACATACATATATATATATATATATATATATATATATATATATATAATCAATGATGATATGTATATTGTAATATACTAAATATTCTACATATGTTAATATATAATTATTAAATATTAAATAATTAATAAATTATAATATTAATATATGTAATTGCAAATTAAAATATAGTTATATTATTATTATCACTTTCATTATCAATCTTAAAATTTATATTAATGTTAACAACATTATTATGAATATTATCATTTTAACATAATATATAGATATAAAATTTGATACATTTAATTTGTCATATTATTATTACTACTAATATTATTGTTATCATTATTAATATCATTATTATTATAATTATGATTTTTGTTATTATTAAGATTATTAATATGATAATTTTATAATTACCATTATGATTAAAATCATTATTAATATTGTAAATAATAATATAATCTATCCTTAATATCATAAATAATAACATTTTTAATATTGTTATTAATAATTAAAAATTATATAATTATTATTATTATTATTAGTAATATTATTAATTTACTTATTTATTTATTTATTAATACTAAATTGATAAAACAAATATAGAATCGGAATCAGTTTTACATCACAATCAAACTGTAATCTATTTTGTTTCATGCTTCTGAATTTGTTAATACATTCAAATCACTCGTACAAATCAAATCCCTATCAATAACAGTTAAGCGTACAAATTTGTTACATATCACTGTCTGATTTGTTTTTCTTTCTTGACTTCCTCTGCTAGAATATTATGTCGACAATCATACGAGTACGGTTCTTGGTTTCTTCTTGAACCTTGTCAATCACTGAAGAAAGAAAAGCAAAACAAATCAACAATAGATATAATAATTCAGTAAGATACAAAGATTGCTAGATATTAATTAGATATAAAATAAATTTGAATAGAAATCAGTAACAGAAAAATGTACGAATTTGTTACCTGTCATAATCTGATTTATTATTCTTTTTTTCTTCTTCTTGTTTGAAGAACCCTATCTGCATTTTATACATGTCGACTGTCCTTCCTTCCCCTGCTCAAGATTCTTGGACGACTTCAATTAAACACTACAAAACAATTACAATCGAATTTGTTAGCTGTCAATAAAAGTTAAAGCGTACGAATCTGTTACACTTCACTATCTACTTTATTTTTCTTGTTTGATCCTTCTAACCTCAATTCTTCCTGTCAACCCTCTCAAATCTGTAAACCAATCGATCATTTACTTATTGTGAACATATTCGAAAAACCACCTATCTATCTCTTACTCTCTCTCTCTTTTCTGTTTACAACCGAAACCGATTACCACCAAATGTTTTGAACCCATCAAATATCAACCAAAGAATTTAACCTGTAAACATCAAACTTATATATATAAACATATATACTTACATGATGGAAATAACATCGAACACCACTTCAACCTTTGAAAACCACTTCTTTAACATACTCACTGTGACAACACCATGATAAAACCGTTCACTAACTGAATCATTTCTTCTCATCTGCTACGATCGTCTAATATCACCACTATGAACCACAACCGATATCATCTTCATAAACCTCACAAACTACCACCATCATTGATACTGATCTATACCTTTTGTTTCTATTTCTTTTTCAAATTCCAAACCCAACCCAAAATAATCACCACCGTCGACCTATATCACCACCATGACCACCAAATTAATTCATTATCTTCACACTTCCATCGATCATCCACAACACCAAATTCCTAAACTACAAAGTCTACTCCATATTTCCGTTTCTTTTCGATGGATATTACACAACCAACAATAAATTCGAACCACCTTGATCACAAACACCTCGCAATGAAATCAACTATTGTGAATCGTTTATAATCGGTATGAATGGGTCCTTTCAGTTGGTATCAGAGCGGTGGTCTTAGCGAACCAGGTCTTGCATTAGTGTGTCTAACTGATAGTTGTTTAGATGCATTAGTGGGTCTGGACTTCCATCGTGTCTGCATGTCAAAAGTTTTGCTTATCATTTTGTGTCGAAAATTACCTGCTTATCATTCTTAGGAAATCACTTACTTATCACTCTTAGTCTAGACACATTTTACTGAATTGATTGCATGAATAGTGTATAGACAAAATTCATATCTTAGCGTATATGCTAATTCATAGCATATCTGTTACTGTAAACTTTGTCTAGTATATTCCAAAAATTTCTCCGTAATCTACGGGATCTTCTATACTATACATAAGTATTCTACATAATTAGAATATTATTTGACATCCGAAAATCATCTCATATCGAAAAATCCTTTATTCAATCGTACGAAATGGAACTCGTCATTAGTTCAAGCTCCTCGGATTTCGACAACCATTCCGATATGGATTTCCACTTGAGCTCCGAAAGCAGTGTGATCGAAATGGATCAACCAATAAGCCATCATCAATTCTGGATGAATTGAGGATGGGTTCGTAGTCGATTTAACCAATTTAGACGAGAAGAAGGCGATCCCTTCCATCAATCAAATTCACCTCTTGGTGAAAAACCTGAAGCATTTACCGGCAGCCTATCTGAAACACCATTTTCACCCTCATTGCCAAGATATCTCGCAACGATTACATAATATCTACAATTCTAAACCTTATTCATTCCCTTGTTCAAACCGTCAACCATCCCGGAGTAATAGAAGAAGTCAACGAGCTTCGCGCTCGAGTAATAGCTTTGGAGAATATGGTGCAAAACTTACCAGCTTCAGCAATATCACCAACATCAACAGAACCACCAGCAACAGCACCTGTACCATCAACAATCCATGCCTCAACATCTCATTCTGTACCTCGAGTATAATCATCGTTCTACGTATCGTTCTACATCAATTATCTTCGTTCTTCATGGCGATTATGTAATCTCTAATGTTTTAGAGATTATGTAATCTAGTTCTAACGATAAATCAAATGAGATTAATATTATATTAACTCATTAAATATATGATTACATCTGAAGAAAATATATATGTTTATATGTTTTCATAAAGATTGTAATTAAAAATTCTTTTGTACAAACTGTTAATGGTGAAAATATTTTAACGGGTAGGTAATACCCGAGAAATATTTAGATTTCACATTAATTAGTTACAATGTATATTCTTCGAATCTGATTCAACAGTCATTTACTATCCTACTTACATTTACAGATATACGAATCCATTCACCACAGAATAACCATTTTTATTCAATTTCATATTTGAATTTTGACTTATCAGAATCCAACAAGTGGCATAATGAAGAAAACATTGGACAAAAAATCAAATTTATTAGAAACAAACAAATTAACTATGAGAAATTTTGTTAAGAACCACGCTAACAAAATCCTAGCTAACTGTTCCTAGCTAACTGTTAATTCCTTATTACATTTATTTATCGCAACTTATTTATCACAATTTTAATTCTCGCAATTTTATTTATCGTCATTTAATTTCTGTTATTTATTTTACACACTTTATTTATCATCATTTAAATACTGTTATTTACGCATTTTAAATATCAGGACACGTATACAATGTTTTGACATATCATATCGACGTCATCTATATATATTATTTGGAATAACCATAGACAATCTATATGTGGTAATGCTCGAGTTAGCTATACAGGGTTGAGGTTGATTCTAAAATAATATATATACTTTGAGTTGTGATCGAGTCTGAGACATGTATACAATGGGTCACGATACGTATTAATTAATTTGAATATTATATATGAAACTACATATGAATTATTGAATTACTAACTGTGAACTACTAACAGTGAACTACTAACATTGGACAATTAAAATGAATTAAAATATTGATTATAACATATGAAACTAAAAAGAATTACGGCTGAGGCGACTGAACGGACTGAGACTGGAGTGGAGTACCTGGGGTAGCTTGTCGTGTCGGAGGGACACGGCGTGCTAGCCTGAACGACGAAGGGCCCAGAGTGCCCTTGGGCATTCCTTCACGATGAAGGTACGCTCTGAGAGCTCTGTAAAGTCTGTGTTGGTCTCTAAGTACTGCTCAAGTAACATATGGATCGTTCAAGGTGGCTCCATAATGAATCACAGTTTGCGGCTCATGTGTCTCTGGTAACTCTGGAAACTCAGCTGTCTTGAAGCTAAACATCGAGAGCGTCGCACCGGAGGGGCTGGTGTTTCCGTACTAGTGTCCTCTTCAACATTCTCAAGGATCATACGTCCTGGACCTAACTGTCCTGTGGATGACCTAAACTGATATGTGCTACTTTCCGATAGGTATACTCTGGGAGTCCTACTCCTGCGAACTGGAATGCAATAAGAAGCTCATGAGCTCGGCATTTTAGCCTGAATACATTCAACAAACTTGTAAGCACTAAGTGCAAGTATGGCGCTTAGGGTTAGTGCACAGAGATAATATTTTGTAGACCGAAAATAATTTGAAAATAAAATAAATAAAATAAAAAAGGATAAGCAAGGGGTGCCTCCCAAGAGCGCTTTGTTTATCAAGTCGTTATAGCTCAATTTTTATTACCAGATCTTCAGAATGGATCGAAGGAGATAAGGTGTTCCTCCTTGTCGTGGTCTTCTAGATAAGCTTTAACCAGTGGTCGTTGACTTTGAAGTTGCCAGTAGGTCCTTCTAATTCCATGGCTCCTTGTGGAATAGCGTGAATAACTTTGTATGGGCCACTCCATCTTGATCTAAATTTTCCAGCGAACTTCTTGAATCAGGAATTAAATAGTAGAACTTTATCTCTAGGAACTTCGTAGGAATCAATTTTGCATCATGCGTCAGCTTTGTTCGTTCCTTGTAGATGTATGACGTTTCGTAAGCTTGGTCTCTTAATACGGTGAGTTCATTCATTTGCATTTTTTGATGTCTGGCGGTTACTAAAGGATCGAGGTTATAGGTTTTCAGTGCCCAGAGAGCTTTATACTCTAGTTATAGCGGAAGATGACAAGCTTTTCCATAGATAATTCGGTAGGGTGTAGTTCCTAGGTGATTCTTGTAGGCAGTTCGGAATGCCCACAGATCATCGTCTAGTTTCTCGACCCATTTATTTCCATGATAGCCAACGGTTCGTTCTAGAATTCTTTTGAGTGCTCTGTTAGTGACCTCTGCTTGTCCGTTTGTCTGCGGATAATAGGCAGTGGACATTTTGTGGGTAACTCCATATTGTTGCATCACTTTCATAAACTGGGTGTTACAAAAGTGAGTTCCTCTGTCACTTATTATAGCGCGGGGAGCTCCGAATTGGCAGAAGATTCTCTTCAGGAAGTTGGTGACGACCTTGGCATCATTTGTTGGAAATTCTTGGGCTTCGACCCATCTGGAGACGTAATCTACTGCTACAAGGACATATTCTTTACCATTAGACTTAGGGAATGGCCCCATAAAGTCTAATCCCCATATATCGAAGATTTTGCAAGCTTGGATATTAGTTCGAGGCATCTCGTTCTTCATGGAGATAATACCTTATCTTTGGCATGCATCGCAACGCTTTACAAGCTCTTGCGCATCTTGGAATATAGACGGCCAATAAAATCCTGATTCGTAGACTTTTCTTACGGTTAAGTTTGCTCCATGATGACCTCCTGTTGATCCGTGGTGACATTGGTGAAGAATCCCTGCTGCTTGTTTCTCATCTACGCACTTCCTGATTAGTTGATCAGGGCAAATTCTAAACAGGTAAGGGTCTTCCCAGTAGTAGTACTTAGCATCCCTGAAAAACTTCCTTCTTCGGGATGTGCTCATTCCTTTTTGTACTACTCCCGCAACTAGGTAGTTGGCCATGTCAGCATACCAAGGGGTATCGGTAAATTGTGATCCTATGTTAGCTTCTCCTAAGCTCATAGGCTACTCTTTCGAAAATGTGTCTCTGATATCTTGTTTCGCAAGTCGTTCCATCGCTGGGTTCTCCAAATGACTGAGATGGTCTTCTGTGACGTTCTCCGCTCCTTTCTTATCTTTGATCTGAATATCGAATTCTTGTAGGAGTAAGATCCATCGTAGGAGTCTTGGTTTTGCATCTTGCTTAATGAATATATATTTAAGGGCTGAGTGATCTGTGTAAACCGTAGTTTTGGATAGGATGAGATAGGAACGGAATTTGTCGAAGGCGAAAACTACAGCTAGCAGCTCCTTTTCCGTAGTGGTATAATTCTCTTGAGCTTCGGTCAAAGTTTTGCTGGCGTAACAGATTGAATGAAAGTGTTTTTCTTTCCGTTGTCCTAGTACAGCTCCAACTGCGAAGTCGCTTGCATCACACATGATTTTGAATGGTAAGCTCCAATCGGGAGCAATCATGATGGGCGCATGTGTGAGCTGTTTCTTCAGATAGTTGAATGCTTGTACGCATTCTTCGTTAAAGACGAACGAAACTTCCTTTCCAAGGAGATGAGTGATAGGTCGAGTGACCTTTGAGAAATCTTTGATGAAGTGTCGGTAGAAACCGGCGTGTCCAAGGAAACTCCTTACTGCTTTTACAGTGGTAGGTTCTGGAAGTTTAGCTATAGTCTCAATCTTAGCCTTGTCGACTTCTACTCCTAACTTTGAGATCTTATGTCCTAAAACTATATGATGTGTACGAGGTGTAGTACGAAATACTATTATAGTTACTACAAAATAATATAAAATACGATACAATTTTACACAAGTTATTTATTTATTTATTTATAGAATGGATATACCTAAACCTTGCTACAACACTTATAGGCAGTATACCTAATCGTAGAGTAGTGTAGTCTTTAGTAAGTCCGGTTCGTTCCACAAGGATCAGCTGAGTTCACACTATATTTTTATTAACAATATTTGTATATATATATATATGTATATATATATATATATATATGTATATATATATATATATATATATATATATGTTATATATATACATATATATATATATATATATATATATATATATATATATATATATATATATATATATATATATATATATATATATGTATGTATATATGTATATATATATGTATAAAGAAAGCACGGCAATGCGAGTACCAAGGTATATATATATATATATATATATATATATATATATATATATATATATATATATATAAAAGTAGTAGTATTATTATTTTAGGGGGGTTTTACTGTTTAATGACCGGTTTGTCGATTTTAAGTCTTATATCACAGTAAAAACCTAATGCAAAAATATTAAATATAAATAGAACTTATTTTAAAGCGTAAAGTGAATGACAATAAATAAAAGTACAATAATTAAAAATACAAGTAAAGCGTAAAAATTAACTGCGATAAATAAAAGTGCAATAATTTAAAGTATGATAAATAAAATGACAATAAATAAAAGTACGATGAGATATAAAATAGAAGAATTATGCTTATTTAAACTTCCGTAATCATGATGTTTGACGTGTGATTTTAATTTAATAACATGGGTTAATTGTCCTTTGTCCTGGATTATTTGATAAGTCCATATGGTTTTGTCCGTAATAGTCCATCCGTCATAATTATAAAGTGCGAGAGTCTTTGCCAAATTAACCTTATGCCGGAAGTCAAATATTCCAACTAATTGGGGATTTAAACCGTAATAAGGTCTTAATACATTATTAATGATTACACCAGGTTATCGACTGCGTGTGATAATGCTAAAAACGAACATATATTTCATAGCATTATTCCTCAAGAAAGACAAGCTTTTAGTTGCAATTGTTCTATTTAAAAGTGATATTCGTTTAAATAATAAAAGGTGAAGACAAAAGACAGATTCGACGAATTGAAGACGCAAACGACCAAAAAGCTCAAAAGTACAGAATACAATCAAAGAGGTTCCAATTATTGATAAGAAACGTCTCGAAATTACAAGAGTACAAGATTCAAAATGCAAAGTACAAAATATAAAATTGTACGCAAGGACGTTCGAAAATCCGGAACCGGGACCAGAGTCAACTCTCAACGCTCGACGCAACGGACTAAAAATTACAAGTCAACTATGCACATAAATATAATATAATATTTAAATAATTCTTATAATTATTTATATATTATATAATATATTATAAACCGTCGGCAAGAAAGACTCCAAAAGGAGTGAGCTGTAATTTCAATCTCCGCGACTCGCGGAGTTTGAAGGCAAAAAATGCCGCGAGTCGCGGAGCCCCAAAGTCTGAAACTCCCTATAAAGCCAACCGAATTCTGATCATTTTTCATACCAATATATCCATCTCTCTATCTATATCGTAATATATATATATATATATATATATATATATATATATATATATATATATATATATATATATATATATATATATATATATATATATATATATATATAATTTATATTTTAATTTTAATTTTAATTTTAAATCCTAATAATAAGGATATGTTAGCGAATGTTGTAAAGGTGTAAGTCAAAATTCTGTCCGTGTAACGCTACACTATTTTTAATCATTGTAAGTTATGTTCAACCTTTTTATATTAATGTCTCGTAGCTAAGTTATTATTATGCTTATTTAATCCGAAGTAATCATGATGTTGGGCTAATTACTAAAATTGGGTAATTGGGATTTGTACCATAATTGGGGTTTGGACAAAAGAACGACACTTGTGGAAATTAGACTATGGGCTATTAATCGGTTTTATATTAACTAAACAATACCTTGTTAATTTAATATACAAACTTAAAATTCGACGTATTTATATATAACCACATACGCTTGACTGGGTACGGTGGGCGGGATATCTATAAATACCAATAATTATTCATTTTACCGGACACGGAACTGGATTAATAGTTAATAGACTTGTTGAAACAGGGGTGAATTACATTCAAGGGTGATTGGTGTAATTGTTAACAAAGTAGTAAAACCTTGGTTTACACGCAGTCGATAACCTGGTGTATTCATTAAACAAAGTATTAAAACCTTGTTACAATTCGAATCCCCAATTAGTTGGAATATTTGACTTCGGGAATAAGAATAATTTGACGAAGGCTTTCGCTCTTTATATTTATGACTGATGGACTATTATGGACAAATCCGTATGGACATATTAAATAATCCAGGACAAAGGACAATTAACCCATGGGCATAAAATTAAAATCAACACGTCAAACATCATGATTACGGAAGTTTAAATAAGCATAATTCTTTTATTTCATATTTAATTTCCTTTATTTTATATTTAATTGCACTTCTAATTATCGTATTTTTATTGTTATTGTATTTAATTGTACTTTTAATTATCGTACTTTTTAATTATCGCAAGTTTATTTTATCGCACTTTTATTATTCGCAATTTCATTATCATTATTTACTTTACGCTTTAATTTAAGTCTTGTATTTATTTTTAATATTTTACATTTGGTTTTAACTGCGACTAATGTTTTAAAATCGACAAACCGGTCATTAAACGGTAAAAACCCCCCTTTATAATAAAAATATTACTTATATATATATTTGTATTTTTATAAAAGTAAACTAATATAGCGTTAAGCTTTGTTTAAAAAGATTCCCTGTGGAACGAACCGAACTTACTAAAAACTACACTACTGTACGATTAGGTACAATGCCTATAAGTGTTGTAGCAAGGTTTAAGTATATCCATTCTCTAAATAAATAAATATCTTGTGTAAAATTGTATCGTATTTAATAGTATTTCTTGCTAAAAATATAAGCTATTTTATATACCACTCTGCTAAAACATCAAGTATTTTTGGCGCCGCTGCCGGGGAACTCGCTTAAAAGCCGGAAGCGCAACGCTAATATAAAAAAAAAATTTATTTTTAGTTTACTTTTATTAAAATTCGTTTTTATAAAAATACGTTTTAAATATTCGAAAATATAAAAAGAAAAACAAAAATATAAGTATTTTTAAGATTTTGTTAAATATTTAAGTTTTATAAAGTTTCTTTATTTTTATTTTATAAAAATATAAGTTTTATTTAAATATTTTATTTTTATTTAAAGCATAAAATTAAAAACCGAAATTTTTTTTTTATATAAATCTAGTTTTAAGATTTTTATTTATAAAATTGTAACATATTTTTATTTCTATTCTAGTTTTTAAAATATAAGTTTTATTTAAATTATATAAATATTTTAATTAAATTAAAAACAGAAAAATAAAAAATATATATAAATAAAATTACGTCGAAAACTGAAACGAAACTGCCTGTAATCTGAATTTTCGAACCCCTCGACTCGCGGAGTTATTAAACCGGACCAACCGCGACTCACGGAGCGGTCTGACACGGGCCACACAGAACCCTAATCTGCATTAATTACGGAGTATTATTAATTATTATTAATTAATTTGTATTAGGGTTAAATATTTAATTAATTTAGTATTTAATTTAAGTTTTAATTAATTTATGTATTTAGTTTAATTAGTTTAATTAATTTGTAAAATTAATAGTTTTAATAAATAAATAATATAAAAATAATATTTTTATAAAAATTGTACTTTTTACAACTTTTTGTATATTTTTATATTTTGTCCCTTTTTAATCGTTTTAGCGTAATATTTGTATTTTTAGCTTATATTTAGTTTTAAACTTAGTTTTTGCCATAGTTATTTTTACTTCTAGATTTTTAGGCTTTGCCGTAAAATTCCTTAAGTGCTTTTTCTTTAGACTAAGATTTAGGTACTTTAGAATTTTGCGACGCCTTTTTAAGTTTTAGTTTCTTTTTTAAGTTATTTCCATTTGGGATTTAGTTTTTCCTGTAAGCTTTCATATTTTTAGACGACTATTACCTATGTATCAATTATCATTCCAATTAGTAATCTCAATTTGCGATTATAATTTTAAGTTAGTTGTAGTAATAAGGTTAGGTTAGTCAAGTATTTTTAAGTTTTATAAGTTTCTTTTATTTTTCCGTCACCTTTTATTTTTCAACCATTTTTCTTTTTCGACGAACTCTTTTTCTTTCTTATTTCTCGCTATTCTAGAATAGGACATAGATTTTTATTCTACTTCTTATCTAAATTTCTTAAAATTACGAAAATTTATTTTAAGTGGTTAAATTAATAGACATCAAAATTTTCTGGTTCGTAGTAATAGTTGGATTTGTACGTGGACCGGGTTATTGGAGCCAAACAGTCCTCAATTATATTGAGACCAAACGAATCCTGTCCCTCTGCTGCATCTTTTGGTTATTCGAAACGTGGGCAAAATCAGAAAAGTCTATTGATTGGATAACTTATTATAATTTTTCTTTCCTTTTAAAAACTAATAGGATATTCAGTGAATGCACCGAGCAAGACGTTCACCACCTTTTGTACGTTCACCACCTGTAACTAGATCAAGACATTTAGCAAATATTAATGCCTTTGATTTTTCTTTAGAATCATCATCCAGTCGACCAAGTACTCCAATTCAAATTTCCGATAATCCATTTTTTGAACCCGACCTCACAATTGAGAATCCGGAGAATATTTAGGAACGATTCGTAGATCCTGAACCACTAAACTTTCCTCCGGAACCACCAATCATTCAAACAGAGATTGTTGAGGAACGAACCATAAAATCAGAATCCTCTAGTGATTCCGATTCAACAAATTCAATTATGGAGAATCTGGAACCTTTAAGTATGGAAGACCGAATGAGAGCTAAACGCACTGGCCAAGGTCACGCAATTACTCATCCAGACATTAATGCGCCAGATTATGAAATCAAAGGACAAATTCTACACATGGTGACTAATCAATGCCAATTTAGTGGTGCGTCGAAGGAAGATCCAAATGAACATTTACGTACCTTTAATAGGATCTGCACACTATTTAAAATCCGAGAAGTGGAGGATGAACAGATATATCTCATGTTATTTCCCTGGACTTTAAAGGGAGAAGCCAAAGATTGGTTGGAATCGTTACCTGAAGGGGCGATTGATACATGGGACGTTTTAGTTGAAAAATTTCTTAAACAATTCTTTCCTGCATCTAAAGCCGTAAGACTTCAAGCAGAAATTGTTACGTTCACACAGAAACCAAATGAAACTCTATATGAGGCGTGGACAAGATTTGGAAAGTTATTAAGAGGATGTCCGCAACATGGTTTAGACACCTGTCAAATAGTACAAATATTCTACCAAGGATGCGACATCACTACAAGGAAAGACATAGATATAGCAGCTGGTGGTTCTATTATGAAGAAAACCGAAACTGATGCTTACAAAATTATTGATAACACTGCTTCCCACTCACATGAGTGGCACCAAGAAAAAGATATCGTTAGATCATCTAAAGCAGCTAGAGCCGATTCTAGCCATGACTTAGATTCCATTTTCGCAAAGATAGATGCTGTCGAGAGACGAATGGAAAAGATGACTAAGGATATTCACTCAATACGAATTAGTTGTGAGCAGTGTGGAGGACCACATTTGACAAAAGATTGTCTCAGTATTGAATTAACAATGGAACAAAGAGAGAATATTTCATACATAAACCAAAGGCCTGGAAATAATTATCAGAATAATTATCAACCGCCAAGACCGATTTACAATCAAAACCAGAATTATAACAGAAATATTCCATACAACAATCAACAAGGTCCTAGCAATCAACAAGTATCCAATAATACTTACAATCAGCAAAGACCTAATTTTCAAAACAAACCACCACAACAAACCGATGATAAAAAGCCGAATTTAGAAGATATGATGACGAAGCTAGTTGAAACTCAAACGCAGTTTTTCACATCTCAGAAACAAACCAATGAACAAAATGCTCAAGCATTTAGAAATCAACAAGCTTCTATTCAAAATCTGGAACAAGAAGTAAGTAACCTAGCAAGGTTAATAGGTGAAAGAAAACCGGGAAGTCTACCTAGTGATACAAATGCTAACCCCCGGAATGAAATAGCTAAAGCCATTACCACAAGAAGTGGTACAACACTGAAACCACCTGAAATACCTGTAACTTCTGATGAAGCTATTCCTACTCCACAAGAACCACAACCTGATCAAGATAAGGAAAAAGAACCGGTAGTTGTAAAGGTTAATGAAGATAACATAGTTAAGGCTAAACCTTATGTTAAACCATACCAACCACCATTTCCTTACCCGAGTAAAATGAAGAAAGAGAAACTTGAAGCCGAGCAATCCAAATTCTTGGATATGTTTAAACAGATAAATGTAAATCTTCCTTTCATTGATGTGATTTCAGGAATGCCTAGATATGCTAAATTCTTGAAAGATCTAATCTCAAATAGAAAGAAAATGGAAGAACTCTCGGCTGTTACTATGAATGCTAATTGTTCAGCAGTGCTGTTGAATAAGATACCAGAAAAACTATCTGATCCAGGAAGTTTCACAATTCCATGTTTTCTGGGTAGTCTTAGTTCAATAGAAGCATTAGCAGACTTAGGTGCTAGTATAGATCTAATGCCGTATTCACTATACGCTAAACTAGACCTTGGAGAATTGAAACCAACCAGAATAAGCATACAACTAGCCAATAGATCAATAAAATATCCTAGAGGGATAATGGAAAACATGCTAGTTAAAGTTGGTACTTTAGTATTTCCAGTAGATTTTGTTGTTCTGGACATGGAAGAAGATTCTCAAGTTCCTCTCATATTAGGAAGACCATTCTTAAACACGGCTAAAGCAATGATAGACGTGTTCGGTAAGAAATTGACCCTAAGTATAGAGGATGAGAGTGTTACCTTTTCAGTTGATAGAGCAATGCAACAACAACAATCTGCAGATGATACATGTTATTATATTCAAACTATAGATGCACATGCAGAATTATTAGAAGAATTTCCAGAATTACAAGGAACAGGAGAATGTTCTTTAGGAGAAGGTAATGAACCAATTGATGAAGCTGAAATGTTAGCTACACTTATAGCTAATGGATATGAACCAACAACAGAAGAAATTAAAATGCTAAAAGAAGAAGACAGATATCGATACAAATCATCGATAGAAGAACCTCCGAAATTAGAGTTAAAGCCACTTCCAAACCATTTGGAATACGCTTATTTACATGGTGAATCTGAATTACCTGTAATAATATCGTCTTCTCTTACTAAAAATGAGAAATCACAACTCATTTCTGTGTTGAAAGCTCATAAACCAGCCATTGCATGGAAGATTCATGATATTAAAGGAATAAGTCCTTCGTATTGCACACATAAAATCCTTATGGAAGAAGGTCATAAAACGTATGTGCAACGCCAACGAAGACTAAATCCTAATATGAAAGATGTAGTTAAGAAAGAGATTATTAAACTGCTAGATGCAGGTCTAATTTATCCAATTTCTGATAGTCCATGGGTAAGCCCAGTTCAATGCGTGCCTAAGAAGGGTGGCATGACTGTCATTACAAATGAGAAAAATGAGCTTATTCCTACTAGGACTGTAACAAGATGGCTTGTGTGTATTGATTATAGAAAATTAAATGACGCCACCAGAAAAGATCACTTTCCCTTACCTTTCATAGATCAAATGTTGGAAAGATTAGCCGGAAATAGTTACTATTGTTTTCTAGATGGATTTTCCGGATATTTTCAAATTCCAATACCACCCGAAGATCAAGAGAAAACCACATTCACGTGCCCTTATGGTACTTTTGCTTACAAACGCATGCCATTTGGACTTTGCAACGCCCCTGCAACCTTTCAAAGGTGTATGATGGCGATTTTTCATGACATGATAGAAGAATGCATGGAAGTATTCATGGATGACTTTTCAGTCTTCGGTGATACATTTGAATCATGTCTAGTTAATCTGGAACGAACGCTTATTAGATGCGAACAATCAAATCTAGTACTTAATTGGGAGAAATGCCATTTCATGGTTAAAGAAGGCATCGTTCTTGGACATAAAATTTCAAAAGAAGGAATTGAAGTGGATAGAGCTAAAGTAGATGTAATTGCTAAACTTCCACATCCCACCAATGTTAGAGGAGTTAGGAGTTTTCTAGGGCATGCCGGTTTTTACCGATGTTTCATAAAAGATTTTTCTAAAATTGCCACTCCTATGAATAAACTCCTAGAAAAGGATGCTCCATTCATCTTTTCAGATGAGTGTATCAAATCTTTTAATATTCTTAAAGAAAAACTCACTAATGCACCGATCATGATAACACCAAATTGGAATCTACCATTTGAACTAATGTGCGATGCAAGTGATTTTGCAATGGGAGCCGTTTTAGGACAAAGGATTGAAAAACAATTTCAACCTATATATTATGCTAGTAAAACGTTACAAGGAGCACAAACGAACTATACAACTACTGAAAAAGAACTCATTGCTATTGTCTTTGCTTTTGACAAATTTCGATCATATCTCGTTCTAGCAAAAACGGTGGTCTATACCGACCATTCTGCTCTTAGATACCTATTTTCAAAACAAGATGCTAAACCAAGATTAATCCGTTGGATCTTACTCTTACAAGAATTTGATATTGAAATCCGAGATAAAAGAGGAGCAGAAAATCTCGCCGCTGATCATCTTTCTCGTCTTGAAAATCCCGAATTAGAAGTTCTAAATGAATCGGCCATACAAGACAACTTTCCTGATGAATATTTATTGAAGATAGATTATAAAGAAATTCCATGGTTTGCAGACTATGCAAACTACTTAGTTTGTGGATTCCTTGAAAAAGGATTATCGTACCAAAGACGAAAGAAATTCTTCAGTGATATAAAACACTATTTTTGGGAAGATCCACATCTGTTTAAAAGTTGTCCCGATGGAATAATACGCTGATGTGTATTTGGAGATGAAGCTAGTAAAATTTTAAACCATTGTCACACAGGACCAACTGGAGGGCATTATGGGCCTCAACTAACAGCAAGAAAAGTTTATGATGCTGGATTCTATTGGCCTACAATTTACAAAGACGCACACCTTCTTTGCAAATCCTGTGATGCTTGTCAAAGGGCCGGAAAAATAAGTCAACGTGATGAAATGCCACAAAATGTCATCCAAGTATGTGAAGTATTTGACATTTGGGGTATTGACTTTATGGGTCCATTTCCAAAATCTCATAATAATCTATATATACTCGTAGCCATTGATTATGTATCTAAATGGGCGGAAGCACAAGCTCTCCCAACTAACGATGCACGAGTTGTAGTCAACTTTTTAAAACGTCTTTTTGCAAGGTTTGGAACACCGAAAGCTTTAATAAGTGATCGGGGTACTCATTTCTGTAATAATCAACTTGAGAAAGTTCTTAAAAGATATGGAGTAACTCATAAAATCTCCACCGCATATCATCCACAAACAAGTGGACAAGTTGAAAATACCAACCGAGCTTTAAAACGTATTCTAGAGAAAACCGTAGGATCAAATCCGAAAGAATGGTCCATTAAATTGGAGGATGCACTCTGGGCTTTTAGAACAGCCTACAAAACTCCAATTGGAACCACACCTTTTAGACTTGTTTATGGAAAAGCATGTCATCTTCCAGTAGAAATTGAACACAAAGCATTTTGGGCTTTGAAGACATGTAATCTTGATTTACATGAAGCTGGACGTTTACGATTAAATCAATTAAACGAATTAGAAGAATTAAGACATGAAGCATACGAAAATTCGTTAATCTATAAAGAAAGAACGAAGAAATGGCATGATAAAAAAATCAGAAGTTCAAAAGAATTTAAAGAAGGAGACAGAGTTCTTCTTTTCAATTCACGATTCAAGCTATTTCCTGGAAAATTGAAATCAAGATGGTCTGGACCATTCATAATCAAAAGAGTTTTCCCATACGGAACGATAGAATTAATAAATTCAAATGGGATTGAATTTAAAGTTAATGGTCACAGAGTTAAACATTACATACATGGTCCGATGGAAGTTGACAATGAAGTTAATCATAATTTCACCACCCAAGAAAACCTTCAAAATGAAAACATAAATATGTTATCAACAACATATGAAAAATCAAAACTGGAATATAGGGAGGATTCAAATTTGAGTGATGAAGAAGAATTCCTATACAAACCTCCCATTCCAAGAAACGAAGAAAAATGTGAACAAGAAATTCAAATAGAAATGAAAGAACCAAGGAAAGAACACCCGAAAAAGGTTTACAAACCAACTCGACTTACTAAAGTATGAGACCCGGGTGAATTTATCATTTCTTGCTTACTTAATGATGGTGCTGTATATAATGGACTCGCAGATTTAGGAGCAAGTGCAAATATTATGCCTCTTTCCTTATACAAAAGATTAGGCATGGGTAAATTAAAACCAACCAAAATAGGTGTTCAATCATTTGACCAAACCATTAAACACCCGGTTGGAATAGCAAATAATTTACTTGTTAACGTGGGAAGTTTGACCTTTGTTGCAAACTTCATAGTGATTAATATGGAGGAAAACCTTGATATTCCTCTAATTCTAGGTCGCCCATTTTTAGCAACCACCGAGGCATTCATTGATGTAAGAGAAGGTAGAATGACACTTAGGGATGGTGATACATCGATCACCTTTGTGAACCGAAAGTTTAGATCTTCACAAACCAAAACTGTTAGACCAATAAAAACGCATAAGTGTGGGGAAGATGAAGAAACACTTAATGATGATCCAATCACAAAGAATGCCGTTGATGATACGAAATTAGATGAACCCATTTTTAACAGTTCAACGAAGAAACTTTATAAACGGATTCACGATGCTAAGATTAAAGGAAACTTTAAGTTATATAACCGATTAATATCCAATTTATCGTCAAAAGAAAAAGCAATGTTAGTTGAATTTGTGAAAGTTACGAAGGAAATCAACAAATGGATTGAAGTAAAAGTCAAAGATATACAAGTTGTTGATGATTCAATTGAAAACGAAGTTAATCACAATTTCGACACCACAGTTAACTAAGTGTGGGGAGAATCAAGTCTTTAAAGGATAATATGTATTTCTGTTAGAGTTAGATTGTCTGTTTTCGTGTAGTTCTCGAAAATGGAACCCGAATGGTCTTTCCCTAGCAGACCCTAAAGAACTAGTCTTCTCCCCCCATTCTGAATTTTTATTTTTTTTAGGAAATGAAGACTGCCTGTGAACTAAACCATGGTCTAATGCTACACGCTTTGATCACTAAACGTAATAATGACACACTACCGAGTGAAATAGTATCAGTAATCAGAGAAAGAATGGACGTAGTTAGAATAAAATCCAGATGCGAAGATAATAAGTTACAATTTGGTAAAGGAAAATCAAAATCCGCAGCAAAAAGAAGAGCACGACACCTAGAAAGATGTCACAAATGCGGAAAGTGGTCACATGGAGGTAAATGTTCAAATAATCAAACCTATTCAAATACCGAATTTGTTACTTTATGCAGAGACGGACCGTTCATATGTTTAGAAGAAAAGACACTGAATGCTCGAGGTTACGCCTATGTAGCTATGGAAAACCAATTAAACCGACTATCTTATGAATGGGATAGATCATATAACTAAGAAATCTATTTCACAGGTATGTTTGTACAGTTTTTATTTTATATTTTTTATTTTTAACCTTTTGATAATAAATGCTAATTTGTTCGCTATAAAGTATTAAATTGGTATTGAATAAAATTAGGTTTGGCGACCGAAATTATTGATATCATTCAAAAATTTATTACATCACTGCGAAATTTAACGTTTATTCTTAAGGTATAAATATCTTTAATCAATCAACCCAAAATATTTCAAAAATTCGTCATGAGTTAAATTAGGTCTTGGAACCGAAATTACTTTACCAAAAAGAGGGGCGCATATTTTTGATAATATTTGATTGATTAAAGTGGGATAAAAAGCCAAAAAGATTTTTAATTTTATTTTTACCATGTTTTTAAAATTAATATATAAATCTTAAATTAATATTGTAAACTTTATAAAAACAATATATTTAAAATTGTAAATATTTGAAAAATTAATATAAGTTTGGTGTGAATTTATAATATGAATTTTTAAATTAAGTTTGGTGTGAATTTTTATTTTTAAAATATGAATTTTTTATTTTATGCATTTTAAATTTTAAGTTTAGTGTGAATTTTTAATATTAATTTTGAATTTTATATTTAAATTGTGTGAATTTAAAAACAAAAATTTACTTTATCTCATTAAGTTAAAAATATGATTTTTAAAATTCGTCGTAAGTTGAAGACTAGGTCTTTGAACCAAAATTGCTTTACCCGAGGGAGGGACGAGAACTTTTATTATCATTATTTTTAATCTTATTGAATTAAAGTATGCCAAAAACATTAAAAAAACCAAAAATCTTAGCTTCTAAAACAATCGCTACAAAAAGACAAATTTTAAAATTTTGTCGAAGGACGGACTAGGACATTGATCCGAAACGACCTCGTCCTAAATAACAAGGGAAACAAAATTTTAAAATTAATTACTTAATTGTTTTAATTACTATAAGATATATAAAAAAAAAATTTAAATACAAACTCCGCGACTCGCGGAGTTTGAAGTTTCAAACACCGCGACTCGCGGAGGGATCGAATTACAGAAAAAAATATAAGAGCTGGAACTGATCAGTCCCAACACACCACAAAGAAAAAAAACTGCGAAAATACTCCACAAAAACCCAAAAAATACACCCCAAAATCACAATTTTTAACCGTTAATCATCAAATCTTTTACTAAAATCATGTTGAGAAGGATGCTATCAAGGAATTACTCAAGAAAAACGGTAAATTTCTACACCTAAACACCATTTAATCCGAAAATTAGTGTTCTTGAGCAATTTTTTCCCAATTCGATTTTGATGCTTTTTAGTGTAATTATGCTTAAATTGTTTATGTATTATGCTTGTATAACCTAGATTGATGCTATTTAACATGATTAGAAGCCTTAAACTTCAAATTTTGAGTAATCTAGGGTTTGTGTTCTTGAGCAAATTTGGGGCTTTTTGATATAAACAGGTTATGGCCGATTTTTGTCATGAATTATTGCTAAATTAAGTAGTGTAACATGTTTAGGTAGTTAAATGATCCAAACTTTGAGCCTAAACATGATTTTGAGAATTAAAGTGGACTTTTTCAAGTCTAAAATTCATGAACTTGATTTTTGAGAGATAATGCCATTTGAAACTTGTTTAATTGCTAGTAATGATTATTTTGACATGTTATTTGAGTTAAATGCTTATGAACTTGGCGAACATTTTTCGTATATGCTTATTTGAAAAAGTGTAGATTTGATAAAAATGTGAAAATGAGCTTAAGTTTGATATAAATTGATCATGTCATTGTAATTATTTTGATTGATGATTTTGCTGACACTAATGCATATTTGGATGCACAAAAATTGTGTTTGATGTGTTTTGCAGACTGAAAGGGGTGAATCTTCATCCCAAGCTCACAATGCTCCTGCTGAGAATGCGGAACAACAGGAGGTGGATAACTACTACAAGCAAGATATACCTCATCCAGTCATGACATTTTCTGATATGCACTTGGAAGATTTGCACCCGAACCTGAGGATTGACAGACTTTTGATAGATTATCCAAAATACCAAAGGGGTTTGCATACTCTTCATTCTAAAGTTGTTGAGGTACCTAGGGTCATAGAATGGGGACCATTAGAAGCTGTAGAATTGGCCGGGCCAATTAGGGAATTACTTGCACAGAGGTATGGTAATTCTACTTTTAATGACTGGGTACGTTTATTCACCATGCGTAGACCTGTATATAAAGTATGGTGTGAAGAATTGTTGTGTAGTATAGAATTAAATGATCGGGTAGCTAGTTTAACCGATCGATCTTTTATTAGATTTTTGTTAGGAGGTTCGATGCGCCACATGTCTTTACTAGACATGGCTCAGGCTTTACGTATATATACTCCTGGGGAGTTAGCATCTGCAGATTGTAGAGGGTTGATACTAAATGGTAGAAAGATAGATGAAAATTTTGATACACACGGTGTATGGAGTCAAATGACAAGCCATCACCGATTCAAAGGGGGAAATTACTCTTATTTGGATATAGATAGAGCTGAATTAAGAGTGATTCATAGGTTTTTAGCTAATTCGATTACATAAAGAGGTAAGGACAAGGAAAAGGTAAATGAACAGGATTTGTTTTACCATATGTGTATTCGAGACCCACAAAGCGCTGTAAGTATACCTTATTGTGTGGGTTATTATTTATCAGCTATGGTTAGGGGGATGAGACCGCATAGCATAATAGGAGGTGGTATTTTTATTACTTTGATTGCTGAATATCTCGGTGTGGATATAAGTCGGGGGGGATTATTAGTCGAAGAACCAGAACCCCGCGATACTATAGGTTTAAATGTATACCATGGTGCGAAAGTTTTGAAGAGGTGAAATAACGCCGCAGTACAATACCATGGTAGACATCCACAGGTTGAGAGAAACCAACAGCAAGGTAATGTAGGAGGGGGAAATGAAATGCAAGAAATGCAAAGGTTTATAGCTTCACAGGAGTACGAAAATGCTAGACAGAGAGCATTTGAAGATTGGCAAGTTCATCAAAACCAAATCATAGCTCATTGCCAACATATAGGTAGAAACTATATTCCTGCTCCGAAACCCATATTCCCTCCCTGGTCTATAGAGATGCAACCACCGTATCCTACGTATAACCCTGCCGAAGCATTTTATAGCACCTATGGTTATGCTTGGAACCCCTATTGGTATCAGTATCATCCCTAGTCTACTTAGTTTTATTTATTTTGTAATTTGTAATGTTGATACGTTTAATACTTAGGTTAATATTGTAATAGTTTTTATAATTTTCTAACTTTTATTCTTAGATTTTAATAATTTTTGAATGTGGGGTAATATACCAAACTTCAAAAATATGTATATATGTTTGCAGTTTATCTTATGTACACAACAGGGTAAAACAACGCATTTTCAAAGACTGGCATTAAGTTCAGCAAAAGCAACTAATTTTGACGACAAGATGCAAAATAAATGTAAAATAACAACAAGACGGAATGAACAAATGATGTGCACCATTTATCATTCAGCAAACAAACGCCAATATGTTTGGAAACTTTGGTAAAATTTAATCATTTTCACACAAATCACCCTCAATAATTTAAATTGTTATTGATTTCTTGCAAATGAGGGCATTGCAAGATCTTAAGTGTGGGAAGGGGTTAAATTCTTTCGGATTTTAAAATTTCTATCTTAAACACTGGGTTACCATTAAAAATACTAGTAAAGCAGTAGTTGTGTTAGAATCTAATGCTCTCTGATAATAAAGAACAGCCCTAGTCTTATATACTGACTACCCAATTCTAGTAAATTTTTCAAAATTTTCAATTAAATGAACTCAAAATCATGTTTATACATATTTATGAACAATAAAACTAGATTTTAACACCGAAATTATTGTTACCTCGGAAAGGACATAAATTGAGAAACAAACCAAAATATTAAAATTCATTTAAAATGGAATAGAAGACGATAAAAAGGAAAATAAAAGCCAAGTGTGGGAAAATTTACCAAGTTATCTTAAACATATGTCACATATATCTGTAACAAATAACACAAAATACTTTTGCTTTGGACTAAACTAAACTGTTTTACCCGATGAAAGAAAAGAAGAGATGGATCTACACGATGAATCAATTCCATCATTAAAAGGAAGTAAAGTCTTCCGAAAAAGACACGCGCTTCTTGATTTAGGTCAAGAAGTTGTCGTCCAGATCAGCTGTAGGTTGATGAAAAATCTAGAAAAGTCATCACTAAAATCAGCAGGAAATCCACGGACCTCAGCATTAAACAGGGTCGCCAAGTGGTCAGATTTATCCTAACCATGAGAAGGATTTATCTCGTAAAATGGGGGGGCACCATGCAAATTAGCTAGATAAGACTAATGAATCAGATCCCCGGAAAGGATAATCTCCTTAAAGATTAAAAATCAGCTTTTAAGCCTGATATTACTCAATCCTAGAGATTGACCTTAAAGATTGAGAATTACAAACGCATGGAATTCAATGATATCTAAACTCGAGCTTGAACGAGAAAATATTTTGATCAAAATTACAAACCGATTTGTTTTTTGAAAACCCTATTTTCAATGCGTTCATTACAGTTAAACGTAAAATCCTAGGAATTCACCTGGAATTCATTAGGTCACCTGAACTAAATCGGGTGTCAACCGTAAGAACGGTGGTTGCATAGTGGTCAAAGACAGGACCTTGTGCCAGACCGAAAAATTATAAGGGTGAGCTTTACTATTGCTCCTACCAAGAATAGTAATTACGTCCGACACGTTATAGACCATAATTAAAAGCATGTCAGGGGACATTGCCTTAACAGTTGCTTGTTCAACGCTTTCCTTTACAACCGGACGGTAGTTTACCGAAAGGTAATATACGGGACAAGTAAACTGGACGTGTTCCTTTCCAAATACAAGGTTAGCAAGTGGCTGACACAAAACCATAAGTTTTGAGCTAAAATTTTCAAATCTGAAACACACCAAAACCACAAAAATATTTTGCAAACACTGGTGAAGGGTTATTCTGGAAAACTTATCTAGGGTAAAAACTAGATTTAATTTTCAAAAGATCAAATGTTTTCATAAAGATCCAATTTCCTTAATGGATCTAAATTTTTATAGTCATGTGGGACTGTAAACCATATCGTTACAACCATTATTTATACCGCCGTATAGAAATCACTGATGTACAAAGTGTGAAGAATAAAGAAGTGATTCTAGTATTTCAAGACGATATTGCTTGAGGACAAGCAACGCTTAAGTGTGGGAATATTTGATAATGCTAAAAACGAACATATATTTCATAGCATTATTCCTCAAGAAAGACAAGCTTTTAGTTGCAATTGTTCTATTTAAAAGTGATATTCGTTTAAATAATAAAAGGTGAAGACAAAAGACAGATTCGACGAATTGAAGACGCAAACGACCAAAAAGCTCAAAAGTATAAAATACAATCAAAGAGGTTCCAATTATTGATAAGAAACATCTCGAAATTACAAGAGTACAAGATTCAAAACGCAAAGTACAAAATATAAAATTGTACGCAAGGACGTTCGAAAATCCGGAACCGGGACCAGAGTCAACTCTCAACGCTCGACGCAACGGACTAAAAATTACAAGTCAACTATGCACATAAATATAATATAATATTTAAATAATTCTTATAATTATTTATATATTATATAATATATTATAAACCGTCGGCAAGAAAGACTCCAAAAGGAGTGAGCTGTAATTTCAATCTCCGCGACTCGAGGAGTTTGAAGGCAAAAAATGCCGCGAGTCTCGGAGCCCCAAAGTCTGAAACTCCCTATAAAGCCAACCGAATTCTGATCATTTTTCATACCAATATATCCATCTCTCTATCTATATCGTAATATATATATATATATATATATATATAATTTATATTTTAATTTTAATTTTAATTTTAAATCCTAATAATAAGGATATGTTAGCGAATGTTGTAAAGGTGTAAGTCGAAATTCTGTCCGTGTAACGCTACGCTATTTTTAATCATTGTAAGTTATGTTCAACCTTTTTATATTAATGTCTCGTAGCTAAGTTATTATTATGCTTATTTAATCCGAAGTAATCATGATGTTGGGCTAATTACTAAAATTATGTAATTGGGCTTTGTACCATAATTGGGGTTTGGACAAAAGAACGACACTTGTGGAAATTAGACTATGGGCTATTAATGGGTTTTATATTAACTAAACAATACCTTGTTAATTTAATATACAAACTTATAATTCGACGTATTTATATATAACCACATACGCTTGACTGGGTACGGTGGGCGGGATATCTATAAATACCAATAATTATTCATTTTACCGGACACGGAACTGGATTAATAGTTAATAGACTTGTTGAAACAGGGGTGAATTACATTCAAGGGTAATTGGTGTAATTGTTAACAAAGTAGTAAAACCTTGGTTTACACGCAGTCGATAACCTGGTGTATTCATTAAACAAAGTATTAAAACCTTGTTACAATTCGAATCCCCAATTAGTTGGAATATTTAACTTCGGGAATAAGAATAATTTGACGAAGGCTTTCGCTCTTTATATTTATGACTGATGGACTATTATGGACAAATCCATATGGACATATTAAATAATCCAGGACAAAGGACAATTAACCCATGGGCATAAAATTAAAATCAACACGTCAAACATCATTATTACGGAAGTTTAAATAAGCATAATTCTTTTATTTCATATTTAATTTCCTTTATTTTATATTTAATTGCACTTCTAATTATCGCATTTTTATTGTTATTGTATTTAATTGTACTTTTAATTATCGTACTTTTTAATTATCGCAAGTTTATTTTATCGCACTTTTATTATTCGCAATTTCATTATCATTATTTACTTTACGCTTTAATTTAAATCTTGTATTTATTTTTAATATTTTACATTTGGTTTTAACTACGACTAAAGTTTTAAAATCGACAAACCGGTCATTAAACGTTAAAAACCCCCCTTTATAATAAAAATATTACTTATATATATATATATATATATATATATATATATATATATATATATTTGTATTTTTACAAAAGTAAACTAATATAGCGTTAAGCTTTGTTTAAAAAGATTCCCTGTGGAACGAACCGGACTTACTAAAAACTACACTACTGTACGATTAGGTACACTGCCTATAAGTGTTGTAGCAAGGTTTAAGTATATCCATTCTCTAAATAAATAAATATCTTGTGTAAAATTGTATCGTATTTAATAGTATTTCTTGCTAAAAATATAAGCTATTTTATATACCACTCTGCTAAAACATCAGCGTGTAATCTAAGGTTTTAATACTTTATTAACAATTACACCAATTACCCTTGAATGTAATCCACGCCTGTTTTAATGAGCCCATTGACTATCAATCCATCCCCGTGTCCGGTCAAATGAATAATTATTAGTATTTATAAATATCCCACCCACCGTACCAAGTTAATCGTATGTGGTTATATATAAATATGTCAAATTATAAATCTCTATATTAAATTAACAAGATATCATTTAGTTAATCAAATATAAAGCCCATTAATAGCCCATAGTCCAATTTCCACAAGTGTCAGTCTTTTGTCCAAACCACAATTATTGTCCAAAACCTAATAACCCAGTCTTTAATATTTAGTCCAACATCACGATTACTTCGGCTTAAATAAACATAATAATAACTTAGCTACGAGACATTAATTTAAAAAGTTGAACATAACTTACAATGAGTATTAATCGCGTAGTGTTACACTGACAGAGTTTCGACTTACAAACCTTAAAACATTCGCTATAATAACCTTATTATTATTAACTTAATATTAAAATTATAATTATAAAATATAAATATAAATATATTGAGAGAGATAGAGAGTAATTGATATATATTATTGTGTGTTTACTCGTCGATCAAACTGGCTATTTATAGCACCTAACCCAACTTTTCACTCCATGCGATCGGATGGCCGCCATTCCCTGCTTGTAATTTTAGCTCCGTTGAGTCACGCGTTGAGAGTTGGTTCATGTCTCGGTTCCAGATTTTCGAACATCTTTTCGTACGCTTAGATATTTTATACTTTGCGTTCCGCGGCTTATACTCTTGTAATTTTTAGACGTTTCTTATCAATAAATTGAACCACTTGAATTGTATCTTGTACATTTGAGCTTTTTGGTCCTTTGCATCTTCAAATTGTCGAATCTGTCTTTTATCTTCACCTTTTATTATTTAAACGAATATCACTTGTAAATAGAACAATTGCAACTAAAATCTTGTCTTTCTTGAAGGATAATGCTATTAAATATATGTTCGTTTTTAGCATTATCAAATATTCTCACACTTGAGCGTTGCTTGTCCTCAACCAATATAGAAGTTGAATATAACTTTACTAGAATCACTTCTTTATTCTTCACACTTTGTAAATCAGTAATTTTGATACGGTGGTATAAACAATGATAGTAACATTGTGGTTTACAGTCCCACATGACTATAAAAATTTAGATCCTTAAGGAAATTGGATCTTTATGAAAATATTTGATCTTTTGAAAATCCATTCTAGCTTTTACCCTAGATAAGTTTTCTGATTTGACCCACCATCGGTGTTGCAAAATATTTTTGTGGATCAATATTTTGGCTAAGACTTTTAGGTTCGTGTAATCTACTGCTATCCCTATATCGAAAAGCACACATCCAGTTTACTTGTTCCGTATATTACCTTTCGGTAAACTACTGTCCGGTTGTAAAGGAAAACGATGAACAAGAAACTGTTAAGGCAATGTCTAATGACATTCAGTTAATCATGGTCCACAACGTGTCAGATGCAATTACTATCCTTTTTAGGAGCAATAGCAAAGATTACCCTATAATTTTTTAGTCTGGCATAAGGTCCTGTCTTCAACCATGCTATGCAATCACCGTTCTTACAGTTGACACCCGATTTGGTTCAAGTGACCTAATAAATTCCGGTGAATTCTCAGGATTTTACGTTCAATGGTAAAGAACGCATTAAAAATAGGGTTTTCAGAAAACAAATCGGTTTGTAATTTTGATTAAAATATTTTCTCGTTTAAGCTCGAGTTTAGATATCATCGAATTCTATGAGTTTGAATTCTCAATATTTAATGTGAATCTCAAGGATTGAGTAATATCAGGCTTAAAAGCTGATTTTTAATCTTTAAGGAGATTATCCTTTTCTGGGGGTCTGATTCATTAGTCTTATCAAGCTAATTTGCACGGCGCCCTCCCCATTTTATGAGACAAATCCTCTCATAGTTAGGATAAGTCTGACCACTTGGCGACCCTATTTGATGCTGAGGTCCGTCGATTTCCTGCTGATTTTCGAGATGTCTTTTCTAGAGTTTTCGTCAACCTACAGCTGGTCTGGATGACAACTTCCTGAACTAAATCAAGAAGCGCGTGTCTTTTTCGGAAGACTTTACTTCCTTTTAATGATGGAATTGATTCATCGTGTAGATCCATCTTTCATTCAAATATATTACAGTAAATTGGGTAAAACTGATTAGTTTAGTCAAAAACAAAAGTATCTGCAATAATCTTGTACAAAAATATGTGATATATGTTTTAAAGAACTTGGCGCATTCTTCCCACACTTAGCTTTTATTTCTTTCTTTCTTTGCCTTTTTATTCTCTTCTGTTCCTTTTTAAATAAATTCAAGCGTTTTGGGTTGTTTCTCAATTTATGTCCTTTCTGAGGTAACAATAATTTCAGTATTAACACCTAGTTTTATCGTTCATAAATATGTATAAACATGATTTTGAATTCCTTTAGTTGAAATTAATGTTTAAACCGAAAGAATTTAATCTCTTCCCACACTTAAGATCTTGCAATACCCTCATTTGCAAAAAATCAGTAAAAATTTAAATTCATAAGGGATATTAGCATAGAAACATGATTAAATTTTACCAAAGTTTCCAAACATATTGTTGTTTGTTTAAATGATAAATGGTGCACATTATTTGTTCATTCCTGTAGTTGTTATTTCACATATATTTTGCATCTTGTCGTCAAAATTAGTTGCTTTTGCTGAACTTAATGTCAGTCTTTGAAATTTCGCTGTTTTACCCTGTTGTGTACAATTGACAATATACATACAATACAAATATAAACATGCATGGTAATTTGAAATGAGACTTAATATCCCACTTTCAAATTATAAATATGAAATATTAGTACAAAATAATAAAAAATAATAAAAATATTAAAATATTAAATGTTTAAACATAAATAGATAAAAATGATAAAATATAAGAAATCACCAATGGAACACTATCAATCTGGATATGGATTCCAGTTCATGTAATCGTCCGGGTTCCATGGCTGGTGATAGGTGTTCTGTCTAATGACCCGTCATAATTCATCTGGACAAATACATTACATTTGATTACATCGCGAGGTACTTGACCTCTATATGATACATTTTACAAACATTGCATTCGTTTTTAAAAGACAAACTTTCATTTCATCGAAAGTTGACTGCATGCATACCATTTCATAATATATCCAACTATAATTGTCCTAGTAATAATCTTGATGAACTCGACGACTCGAATGCAACGTCTTTCAAAATATGCCATGAATGACTCCAATTAAGATCTCTAAAATGAGCTAATGCACAGCGGAAGATCTCTTTAATACATGAGAAAAAACGTGCTTTAAAGTGTCAACCAAAAGGTTGGTGAGTTCATTAGTTTATCATAAACGATCATTTTCATCATTTTAATAGACCACAAGATTTTCATTTCTCATAAATACACATCTCGTATCAAGCATTTCGCAAACTGCATAGAGATAAAAATCATTCATATGGTGAACACCTGGTAACCGACATTAACAAGATGCATATAGAATATCCCCATCATTCCAGGACACCCATCGGACATGATAAACTCGAAGAACTAAAGCATTCTAAATTCCATAATGGGGGTTGTTAGTTCCCGTAGATCTACCTTTAGGATTCGCGTCAATTACGGGTGCACTAATTCTCAAAATTAGTGATGTTTCCTAATTCTTAGGCTACCAAGCTAAAAGGAGGCATATTCGATTCGATAATCCAACCATAGAATGTAGTTTCGATTACTTGTATATATTTCGTAAAACATTTATAAAAGCAGTGTATGTATTCTCAGTCCCAAAAATATATATTGCAAAAGCATTTAAAAAGGGAGCAAATGAAACTCACAATACTGTATTTTGTCGTAAAAATACATATGACGACATTGAACAACTGAACAATGCAGGGTTGGCCTCGGATTCATGAACCTATAACATTCGTATATATATTAAAACATGTAATCGTAACTGACGAATTTATTTATTATATCTTTAATTTGTATATTTAATTTGTGTATATATTTAAAATGGTTAATCTTCATATAGTTATATTAATATATCCATATTTACATACGTACTTGTTTAAATGTTATATTTAAAAATCGATAGTTTTGTTATTTGTATGAATTTATGTAACTAATAGTAATAGGTTTGATATATATATTTATATGAAATTCTAATATAATTTTAGTATATATAATAAGTATATTTTATGTACCAAATATTTATCTATTTTAAAAAAAATAGTTTTTGGTATTAATAATGATAATATTAATAATCCTATTACTTCATAATAATACTTATTTTGATAATAATAATTATATCAATTTTATTATTAATGTTAATCTTAATAAAATACTTTTGTTAATAATAATCATAATTGTAACTAAGGTTATGATAATAATAATAATAATAATAATAATAATAATAATAATAATAATAATAATAATAATAATAATAATAATAATAATAATAATAATAATAATAATAATAATAATAATAATAATAATAATAATCACTACCTCAAAGAGTTACAAGCTTTAAGAAAAACAAACGCCCTAGGCCGGGTTCGAACTCACGACCTCACACTTAACAATCATATCACCAAACCAATTGTTCTACTAGTTCATTTCTGTTATACTTCTTAACTTAATTTTATTTAACCCGTAACTTATGTTTATCTTTATCATCATCGTAGCATTATCAAAAGATTGATCCAATTTATTGAGCCCAAATAACTTGTATTCCAACAACAAGCAAAATTCAAGTACACGATCATAAGTGCAATTAGAACAAGATCTCGGCCCAACAGTGCAATCAACTACAAGGCCCAATTATAAGAACAGAATCATATCCTCATCGTCTTTCTTAAATTCACTGCCATCACCATCACTCTTCTTATTATCTCAATTATTATTTTTGTTTTCCTATCACTATGATTACTGTATCATATATCATATACTATCATATCATCAATTCTTAATTTTCATAATTATCATCATATAACGACGGCCATTATCATAATCATATCATAACCGTTGTCATCATCATCATAATACCAACATCATCACCGTTACTTTTTCGTCAATCATCATCATCGTGACTGAATCACTCCTCACCATCGTTATTCATAGTCATCGAGCATCACTATTTATAACTTCATCGTTGTCACTTAACATAATATAAAGACAGGCACCGAAATATGGTGAGTAAAAAAAAAATGGTGAGTAAAAAAAACAGCTGAGACTTTGGTGTTCGAAGATGGTGAGTAAAAAAAAAAATACAGCAGTCATAGTAATAGTTCAAATAAAAAGCAAACACATAATACTTGATGTCTTTGGGTTTTTGTTCGAAAGAAACAACATAGTAGCCGTAAAAGACTGCAGCAGTAACCCACAAACAGAAACAGTAACGACACAGTTGCAGGTGATGAGATTCAAATGGTTGTAAATGGTGGCTGCTGTAGCAATTGGTGGTGATTAGTGGCGGTTTTCAACAAGAGAGAGAGAAGAGAGAAAGAGGGTGGTTAGGTTGTCGTGCAGGGTGGTGCTCCGGTGGTGGCAGGATGAGTTGAATTTTCGAACAAGAATGAGATGGAGAGAGTAAGGAAGTTGGCGAGGGTGATTATTATTATTATTTTTTTTCATATTGCCATTAGCAACCGTACACCCCATACTAACCTTCATTTTCTAACGGTTTCACCAGTTGAGATTATGAAGTAATTTCAAAAAGAAAATGAGTAGGATGAGGTATAACAAAACTAATTGAAGATGATAACAAACGAACACTAACCCAAAAATTCTCAATGTTTACTGAAATCGTACGACTATAATAAACATCACTTAGATTACCAAGAAGTCTGATTAGAGCATACGCCTTGTGCTCGATCATCTCTGACGACAACCCATATCGTAATTGATTTTTGTAATATAAAAAAAATGATATGATAAAGAGATCGAAGCAGTCTAAAAGTGTGATCTGTATGAATAATGTTGGTTTGGTGTTTACTGAGAATGGTGGGTAATGATGGGTTTCATATACAGTGTATGCATATTATATATATTTGCTTTTTGGGTGATGAATTACAAGGATATAAAAATATATAGGTTAATTAAAACATGCTATCATAAAGTAATAATAAAGAAATATTAGAAGCCATATATTTGACTTTTATCTACCGACAGTTTTCACGCATTGTGTATCGTACACTTTTTGAAATTAGTGACGGATAAAAGGTCTCAGAAAAATCCCAAACTTTTAGACTAACTATATTTATTTATTTTGGTCATTATGGTATAAAATTCGTTCATTAATTTAATAAATAAAAATTACATCAACTGTCCCTCTCATTTATGGTTGAAATATAAAAAGTGTTAAAACTTAACGAATAGTTTCTAAATACATTTTTAATAAGCCTAAAATTTATAGAACTCATTTTCGGATCACCGTTTATTTTAAAATCACATAAGTTCATTTTTAACTTGATTAATAACTATCAAGATGACAAACGAGTGCTACGAGCGTTTATTAAATAAATTCTAAATCATATATATAAATATATATAATATATATATATATATATATATATATATATATATATATATATATATATATATATATATATATATATATATATATATATATAGATTTATAGTAATATCATATATTATATTTTTTTTACATAAATGAATTAAATCGCATAAGTTTCTCTTTCATATTATATATATATATATATATATATATATATATATATATATATATATATATATATATATATATATATATAAATATATATATGTATTTATTTACAGATAGTGGTTCGTGAATCGTCGGGAATAGTCGAAGGTCAAATGAATATATGAAATAGTTCAAAATTTTCGAGACTCAACATTACAACTTTGCTTATCTTGTCGAAATCAAATAAAGATTAAGTTTAAATTTGGTCGGAAATTTCCGGGTCGTCACATTCTGATAGGCTTGGTTTGGGTCGTATAGGTTAAAGGGCGGCTGCATGTCAGGCTGATGTGGTGGATAATAAGCAGGCTGAGTCGGGATGTAGTTTTGTGGTACCTGATATGATAGATGGCTCATGATCTGGTGCTGATGAACGGCCCATCTATCATGCTGGCATCGCCTGGATTGCTCGTACTCATCCGCGGCTCTCCATTGCTCATACTGATGATGCCGAGCCATGTTATTCATTTCCAACTCTTCCATACGCTGATAAACAATATTATAACTATCCCTAATGACATCCTTAATGTCATCTGCTTCCTCCATCTCTTCGTCCGAACCCCTCTCTACCTGTGGATGGGTGCCCTGATATGGTATTGGCCCATTGTGTCTCCAAGATAGTACCTGTGCACCTTGATAAACCTGCAATCCTATACTCTCGGCTTGTTCCTCAATCTCGACCATCGAACCCCCTCGATATTTATCTACACCTAAATACTCTCCAATGAGAGTAACAAAAATTCCTCCTCCTATTATTCCCCCTTCCTGTATACCTTCCACCATTTTGGACAAATAATAACCAACACAGTAAGGGATGTTAACAAAGCCTCTAGGGTCTCGAATGCACTTAAGGTAGAATAAATCGTTTAGGGTCATTTTCTCCTTGTTTCTACCTTGATGTGTAATCGAGTTCGCTAAAAACCTATGAATTATGCTAAGCTCTACCTTGTCAATATCTAAATAGGAGTGTTTTCCACCCCGCCTAAATACCTCAAATTTTCACATTCGCTCCAAATGGCATTAGCGTCAAAATCTCTATCTACCCTATCAGCTTCATAAATCAAAGCTGTACAATCAGGTGATAATAATTCAGCGGGGGTGTAAATCTGTAAGGCCCTAGCCATGTCCATTATGGACATCCTGTACATCCTACCTCCAAGCAAAAAACTAAGAAAAGTCCTATCTTCTATCATATATACATCCTTATTAAATGCTATAGTACTCATTAATTCAACACACCATTCCTTATATACAGGCCTACGAATGGTAAACAAACGTTCCCAGTCAGGAAAACTAGAGTTCCCATACCTTTAGATTAGTAACTGCCTAACTGAGTTAGCTAGGTTGACTTCTTCCAAAGGTCTCCAATCTATCACCCTTGGTACTTCCACATTTTTGGTGTAAAGCTTATACTTGTTGCGTTGGTACTTCGGGTAATCTGTCCAGTTCCACTCAAATATGAGATTGAGATGTAATTCCTGTTCATGAACTCTTGCATGTACTATTAACTCATGAGGCGGAAATTGTATGTAGGCAGTAAAAAATTGTAGTTTCGGTTCATAATATGGCAGGTGTTGATCATAATGTTGCTGCTCTTGTTGTGGCTCAGGCTGAAGCTCAGGCTGTGGCTCTGGATCAACTTGTCTGGACGATGATGCAGTGTCAGTATCTGTATTTCTCTGCAAAACACATTAAACACAAAATTTTGTGGATCCAAATAATGCATTAGTGTTAGCAAAATAACTAAAACAATTATAAAGACATGTTTAATCCATATTAAACCTACACACATTTTCATAAATTTAATAATTCTACACTTTTTCAATAAGCATATATGAAAATGTATACAATGTTCATAAGCATTCAACTCAAACAACATGTCAAAATAATTATTATTAGCAATTAATCAAGTTTCAAATGGCATTTATATCAAATTAATCAAGTTCATGAATTTTAGACTTAAAAAGTCCACTTTGATGCTCAAAAATCATGTTTAGGATTAAAGTTTGGATCACTTAGCAACCTAAACATGTTATACTACTTAATTTAGCAATAATTCATAACAAAAATCGGCTATAACCTGTTTATATCAGAAAGCCCCAATTTGCTCAAGAACGCAAACCCTAGATTTCTAAAAATTTTGAAGTTTAAGGCTTCAAATCATGACAAATAGCATCAATCTAGGTTATACAAGCATAATATACTAACAATTTAACTCTAATTAAGCTAGAAATCATCAAAATTAAATTAGGTAAAAATTTGCTCAAGAACACTATAAATCCGAATTAAAGAGTGTTTTGTGTAGAAATTTACCGTTCTCGTTGAAAAACTTCTTGGTAGGAATCTCCTCATTGTGATTTTAGTGAAGATTTGGTGAATTTTGATGAAAAATTGGTGATTTTAAGAGTGTTTGTGTGTGTGTGTGTGTTCGTGTGTTTGTGTGCGTTGAAGTGGGGAGGCAGAAGCAGCACACTGGAGTTTTGATACCTGACATGTTCTGGGCTACCATGCGATCTCATGGATTCCCAGCACAAACCCCATGCGATCGCATGGGGTCTGGAATATTTTTTTTATTTTTAATTTTTTTTAAAAAAATTTTTAACTTATAAAACAATTAATTAATTAATTTTTAAAATTTTGTTTCTTTTTAGACTGAGGTCGTTTCGGTACGTTCACCTAGTTCGTCCCTCCACAAAATTTAAAATTTGTCATTTTAAAGCGATTGTTTTAAAAGCAAAGATTTTAGGATTTTTTTAATGTTTTTAGCATACTTTAAATTAATAAGATTAAAAAATAATGATAACAAAATTTGTCGCCCCACCCTCGGGTAAAGCAATTTCGGTTCAACGACCTAGTGTTTAACTCACGAAGCATTTTAGAAATCAATTTTTTAACTTAATGAAATAAAGTACATTTTTGTTTTTAAATTCACACCAAACTTAAATTTAAAATGCATATTAAAATTTCATATAAATATTAATATTTATATATATTATTTTTACAAACTTATATTTAAAATAATATAGTTATATATTAATTTTAAAAACAAGGTAAAAATAAAATAGAAAATCTTTTTGGTCTTTTATCCCATTTTAATCAGTCAAATATTAACAAAAATATACGTCCCTCTTTTGGGTAAAGTAATTTCGGCTATATTACTTAGTTTTACTCTTGACGAATTTTTGAAATATTTTAAGTTGATTGATTAAAGATATTTATACCTTATGAATAAACGGTAAATTTCGCAGTGATGAATTAAAATTGTATCTGATATCAATAATTTCGGTTAATTATACCTATTTTCATTGAATATCAATTTAATACTTTATAGCGAACGATTCAGCGTTTATTAACAAAAGGTTAAAAGCAATAAAAAATAAAAATAAAAACTCTAAATACTTACCTATGAGATAGAATTCTCAGAGACCTGCTTTAGTTGACTCGTAAGAGAGTCGTTCGATTTGGTTTTCCTTTACTACATAAGCGTATCCACGAGTTTTTAATAATTTTTCTTCTAAACATATGAATGGTCCTTCTCTGCATAGAGTAACGAACTCGGTATTGGAATGTGTCTGATTGTTCGAACATTTCCCTTCGTGTGACCATTTTCTGCATTTATGACATTTTTCAAGATGTCTTGCTCTTCTTTTTGCTGCGGATTTTGATTTTCCTCTACCAAAATGTATCTTATTATGATTGTTCCTGAGTTCTTTTCTCACTTCATCCATTTTTCCTCTTATCTCTGACACCAGTTCACTCGGGAAGGTGTTATTATTATGTTTAGTAATCATAGCATGTAGTAGTAGACCATGGTTCAAATCAAAGGAATTCTTCATCTCGTAAAACCTAAAAAAAATTAAAAAATTAAGAATAGGGGAAGAAGACTAGTTCTTTAGGGTCTGCTAGGGAAAGACCATTCGGATTCCATTCTCGAGAACTACACGAAAACAGAAAATCTAACTCTAGACAGCATTATATTATCCTTAAAAGATTCGAATATCCCCACACTTAGTTAGCTGTGGTGTCGAACTTGTGATTAACTTCATTGTTAATTTCAATTGGATCATCAACAACTTGCATATCTCTGACTTTTGCTTCAAGCCATTTGTTGATTTCCTCTGTAACATTTACAAATTTAACTAACATTGCCTTTTCTTTAGGCGACAAATTGGATACTAATCGGTTACATAACTTAAATTTCCCCTTAATCCTAGCATCCTGAATCTGTTTATAAAGTTTCTTCCTTGAATTGTTAAAAACGGGGTCATCTAATTTCGTATCAACAACGGGGTTCTTTGTTATCAGGTCGTCATTAGGTGTTTCTTCATCTTCCCCACACTTAGACATTTTTATTGGTTCAACAGTTTTGGTTGGTGGAGATTTAAACTTTTGGTTCACAAAGGTGACCGATTTGTCACCATCCCTAAGTGTCATTCTACCCTCTCTTACATCAAAAAATGCCTCGGTGGTTGCTAAAAATGGGCGACCTAGAATTAGAAGAATATCAAGGTCTTCCTCCATATTAATAACTATAAAATCTGCAACAAAGGTCAAACTTCCCACTTTAACAAGTAAATTGTTGGCTATTCCAACCGGGTGTTTAATGGTTTGGTCCAATGATTGAACACCTATTTTGGTTGGTCTTAATTTACCTACACCTAATCTTTTGTATAAGGAAAGAGGCATAATATTCGCACTTGCCCCTAAATCTGCGAGCCCATTATAAATAGCACCATCTTTAAACAAATAAGAAATGATAAATTCACCTGGGTCTCCAAATTTAGGAGGTGGAGTTGGTTTGTTATCCTTTTTCGGGTGCTCTTTTCTTGGTTCTTCCACTTCTACTTGGACTTCTTGTTCATATTTTACCCCTTTTCTTAGAATGGGAGGCCTATATAAAAATTCTTCTTCATCACTCCAATTTGAAACCTCCCCATCTTCTAATTCTGGCTTTTCAAATGTCGTTGAAAACATACATATGTTTTTATTCTGAGGGTTTTCTTTGGTGGTGAAATTATGATTAACTTTATTGTCAACTTCCATCGGACCATGTATGTAATGTTTAACTCTGTGACCATTGACTTTAAATTCAATTCCGTTTGAATTTATTAACTCTATTGTTCAGTATGGGAAAACTCTTTTGACTATGAATGGTCCAGACCATCTTGATTTCAATTTTCTAGGAAATAGCTTGAATTGTGAATTGAAAAAAAGAACTCTGTCTCCTTCCTTAAATTTTTTTGAACTTCTTATTCTTTTATCATGCCATTTCTTCGTTCTTTCCTTATAGATTAACGAATTTTCATATGCATCATGTCTTATTTCTTCTGATTCATTTAGTTGACTTAATCGTAGACGTCCAGTTTCATGCAAATCAAGATTACAAAAATGAGTTCCCCGATCACTTATTAAAGCTTTCGGTGTTCCAAACCTAGCAAAAAGATATTTTAAAAAGTTGACTACAACTCGTGCATCGTTAGTTGGAAGAGCTTGTGCTTCCGTCCATTTAGATACATAATCAATTGCAACCAGAATGTAGAGATTATTATGAGATTTTGGAAATGGACCCATAATGTCAATACCCCAAACGTCGAATACTTCACATACTTGAATGACGTTTTGTGGCATTTCATCACGTTGACTTATTTTTTCGGCCCTTTGACATGCATTACAGGATTTACAAAGAAGATGCGCGTCTTTAAAAATTGAAGGCCAGTAGAATCCAGCGTCGTAGACCTTCTTTGCTGTGATTTGAGGCCCATAATGCCCTCCTGTTGGTCCTGTGTGACAATGGTTTAAAATTTCACTAGCTTCATATTCGAATACGCATCGGAGTATTATTCCATCGGGTCATCTCTTAAACAAACGTGGATCCTCCCAAAAATAGTGTTTTATATCACTAAAGAATTTCTTTCGTTTTTGGTACGACAACCCTTTTTCAAGGAATCCATATACTAAGTAGTTTGCAAAGTCTGCAAACCATGGAATTTCACTATAATCGATTTGCAAGAGATATTCATCAGGAAAGTTGTCTTGTATGGTTGATTCATTTAGAGTTTCTAATTCAGGATTTTCAAGGCGAGAAAGATGATCAGCGGCGAGATTTTCTTCTCCCTTTTTGTCTCGGATTTCAATATCGAACTCTTGTAAGAGTAAGATTCAACGGATTAATTGTGGTTTGGCATCTTGTTTTGAAAATAGATATCTAAGAGCAGAATGATCAGTATAGACCACCGTTTTAGCAAGAACGAGATATTAACGAAATTTGTCAAAAGCAAAGACAATAGCAAGAAGTTCTTTTTCAGTAGTTGTGTAATTCCTTTGTGCTCCTTGTAACATCTTACTAGCATAATAGATAGGTTGAAATCGTTTTTCAATCCTTTAACCTAAAACGGCTCCCATTGCAAAATCACTTGCATCGCACATGAGTTCAAATGGTAGATTTCAATTTGGAGTTATCATGATCGGCGCATTAGTGAGTTTTTATTTAAGAATATTAAAATATTTGATGCATTCATCCAAAACGATGATTGGAGCATCTTTTTCTAGGAGTTTGTTCATAGGTGTGGCAATTTTAGAAAAATCTTTTATGAAACGTCGGTAAAAACCGGCATGCCCTAGAATACTCCTAACTCCACTTACATTGGTGGGATGTGGAAGTTTAGCAATTACATCTACTTTAGCTCTATCCACTTCAATTCCTTCACTTGAAATTTTATGACCAAGAACGATGCCTTCTTTAACCATGAAATGACATTTCTCCCAATTAAGTACTAGATTTGATTTCTCGCATCTAATAAGCATTCGTTCAAGATTAACTAGACATGTTTCAAAAGTATCACCGAAGACTGAAAAGTCATCCATGAAAACTTCCATGCATTCTTCTATCATGTCGTGAAAAATTGCCATCATGCACCTTTTAAAAGTTGTAGGGGCGTTGCAAAGTCCAAATGGAATGCGTTTGTAAGCAAAAGTACCATAAGGGCACGTGAAGGTGGTTTTCCCTTGGTCCTCGGGTGCTATTGGAATTTGAAAGTATCCGGAGAAACCGTCAAGAAAACAATAGTAACTGTTCCCAGCTAACCTTTCCTTTGATCAATGAAAGGTAAGGGAAAGTGATCTTTTCTGGTGGCGTCATTTAATTTTCTATAATCAATACAAACACGCCATCCTGTTACAGTCCTAGTAGGAATAAGCTCATCTTTTTCATTTGTGATGACAGTGATGCAACCCTTCTTAGGTACGCATTGAACTGGGCTTACCCATGGACTATCAGAGATTGGATAAATTAAACCTGCATCGAGCAGTTTAATAATTTCTTTCTTAACAACATCTTGCATATTTGGATTTAGTCTTCGTTGGCGTTGCACATATGTTTTATGACCTTCTTTCATAAGGATTTTGTGTGTGCAATACGAAGGACTTATACCTATAATGTCATGAATCTTCCATGCAATAGCTAGTTTATGAGCTTTTAGCATTGAAATGAGTTGAGATTTTTCATTTTTCGTAAGAGAAGACGAGATTATTGCAGGTAATTCAGATTCACCATGTAAATATGCGTATTTCAAATGGTTTGGAAGTGGCTTTAACTCTAATATCGGTGGTTCTTCTATCGATGATTTGTATCGATATATGTCTTCCTCTTTTAGCATTTGAAGTTTTTCTGTTGTTGGTTCGTATTCATTAGCCATGAGTGTAGCTAACATTTCAGCTTCATCAATTGGTTCAGTTCCTTCTCCTAATGAACATTCTCTAGTTCCTTGTAATTCTGGAAATTCTTGTAATAATTCTGCTTTTGAATCTATAGTTTGAACATAATAACATGTATCATCTGCAGATTGCGGTTGTTGCATTGCTCTATCAACAGAAAAAGTAACACTCTCGTTCTCTATACTTAGGGTCAGTTTCTTACCGAACACGTCTATTATTACTTTAGTCGTGTTTAAGAATGGTCTACCTAATATAAGAGGAACTCGAGAATCTTCTTCCATGTCCAGAATAACAAAGTCTAATGGAAATACTAAAGTACCAACTTTAACTAGCATGTTTTCCATTATCCCTCTAGGATATTTTATCGATCGATCAGCTAGTTATGTGCTTATTCGTGTTGGTTTCAATTCTCCAAAGTCTAGTTTAGCGTATAATGAATATGACATTAAATTTATACTAGCACCTAAGTCTGCCAATGCTTCTATTGAACTAAAACTACCCAGAAAGCATGGAATTGTGAAACTTCCAGGATCTGATAATTTTTCTGGTATCTTATTTAACAGCACTGCAGAACAATTAGCATTCATTGTAACAGCCGATAGTTCTTCCATTTTCTTTCTATTTGTGATTAGATCTTTCAGGAATTTAGCATATCTTGGCATTCCTGAAATCACATCAATGAAAGGAAGATTGACATTTATTTGTTTAAACATATCCAAGAATTTGGATTGCTCGGCTTCAAGTCTTTCTTTTCTCATTTTACTCGGGTATGGAAATGGTGGTTGGTATGGTTTAACATAAGGCTTTACCTAAACTTTGTTATCTTCATTAACCTTTTCAACTACCGGATCTGTTTCCTTCTCTTGCTCAGGTTGTGGTGCCTGTGTAGTATGAATATAGTCATCAGAAATTACAGGCATTTCAGGTGGTTTAAGTGTAATACCACTTCTTGTGGTAATGGCTTTAGCTGTTTCATTTCGGGGGTTAGCATTTTTATCGCTAGGTAGACTCCCCGGTTTTCTTTCTCCTATTAACCTTGCTAGGTTACTTACTTCTTGTTCCAGATTTTGGATTGAACTTGTTGATTTCTAAATGCTTGAGCATTTTGTTCATTAGTTTATTTCTGAGATGTAAATAACTGGTTTTGAGATTCTATTAGTTTTGCCATCATTTCGTCCAAGTTTTTTTTTTCTCATCGGTTTGTGGTGGTTTATTAAAATAACCAGGTCTTTGCTGATTGTAAGTATTGTTGGATACTTGTTGATTGATAGGACCTTGTTGGTTATTTTGCTGAGCATTTTGATTGTACGGAATGTTTTGATTTCGATTGTAGTTTGGCTTTGGCGGTTGATAATTATTTTGATAATTATTACCCGGCCTTTGGTTCATGTATGAAATATTATCTCTTTGTTCCATTGTTTATTCAACACTGAGACAATCTTTTGTCAAATGTGGTCCTCCACACTGCTCACAACTAATTCGTATTGCGTGAATATCTTTAGTCATCTTTTTCATTCGTCTCTCGAAAGCATCTAGCTTTGCGGAAATGGAATTAAAGTCATGGCTAGAATCGGCTCTAGCCGCTTTAGATGAGTGAAAAATATCTTTTTCCTGATGCCACTCATGTGAGTGGGATGCGGTATTATCAATAATTTTGTGAGCTTCGGTTGCGGTTTTCTTCATAATGAAATCACCAGCTGCTGTGTCGATGTCTTTTCGTGTAGCAACGTCGACTCATTTGTAAATATTTGAACTATTTGATAAGTATCTAGACCGTGTTGAGTACATCCTCTCAACATTTTTCCGAATCTTGTCCATGCCTCATATAACGTTTTATTTGGCTTTTGTGCGAACGTGGCAATTTCTCTCCTTGAAGTCTCAAGGCTTTAGATGCCGGAAAGAATCTTTTAAGAAATTTCTCAACTAAAACATCCCATGAATCAATCGCTCCTTCAGGTAACGATTCTAACCAATCTTTGGCTTCCCCCTTTAAAGTCCAGGGGAACAACATGAGATAAATAGTTTCATCCTCAACTTCTCGGATCTTAAATAGATTACAAATCCTACTAAAAGCTCGAAGATGTTCGTTTGGATCTTCTTTTGTTGTACCACTAAATTGGCATTGATTAGTGATCATGTGTAGGATTTGTCCTTTGATTTCAAAATCTGACGCATTAACATCTGGTTGATTAATGGCATGACCTTGGCTCGTGCGTGTGGCTCTCATTCTGTCTTCCATACTTTGAGGTTCCGTTTCTTCCATTTCGTGACTAGTTGAGTCCGAATCACTAGAAGATTATGATTTAACGGTTTCTTCCTCGATAATCTCCGGATGAATAATTTGTGATCCTGAACCGTCCTTGAATATCCTCCAGGTCCTCAATTGTGAAGTCGGTTTCAAAAATTGGATTATCGAAAATTTGAGTTGGAGTACTTGTTCGACTAGATGATGATTCTAAAGAAAAATCAATGACGACAATATTGGATAAATGTCTTGATCGAGTTACAGGAGGTGAACGTATGAAAGATGGTGAACGTTTTGCTCGATTCATTCACTGAATATCCTATTAGTTATAAAGATAAAAATTATATAAGATATCAAATTAATAGACTTTTCTGATTTTGCCTACAACTCGCCACTAACAAATCCAACTATTACTACGAACCAGAAAATTTTAGATGTTTATCAATTTAACCGCTTAAAATAATTTTTCGTCGAAATTTAAAGAAAATAAGAATCTATGTCCTAAAAACTAGAGCGTAGAAATGAAAATGAAAAAGCGCGTCGAAAAATAAGATTCGAAAAACAAACGTCGAAAAACAAAAAGTCGAAAAATAAAAATAAGAAATTAAAGCGTCGAAACTTAAAAGTCTAAAAACTAAAAATTAAAACTTGCGTCTAAAGGTATTAAAACTTAAAAGAAATTCTATATCCAAAACGGCAATAACTTAAAAAGGCACTAAAATCTATAAACTGCGTCGCAAAATTCTAAGGCGCCTAAATCTTAATCTAAAGGAAAAGCACTTAAGGGATTTTACGGCAAAGCCTAAAAATATAGAAATATAAAATAACTACGGCAAAAACTAAGTTAAAACTAATTACAAACATTAAATATACAAATTACAAGTTAAATGATAAAAATATACAATTTATAAAAAGAAACAAGAAATGATAAAATTTCTTATTTTTATAAAAATACTATTTTTATATTATTATTTTATAAAAGTATTAATTTTATAATTAATAAAACTAATTAAAACTTAAAAATACAAATTTAATTAAAAACTAAAACTAAATATTAAATAACTAAACCCTAATTTATTTAATTAATTATAATTATAATTAATAATCAAACCCTAATTCGTACGTACTAGGTTTCAGATTAGTCAAATCACCTCATGCGATCGCACGAGGTATACGTTTTCTTTCCATGCGATCGCATGGCTTCAGATACCAGGCCAGATTGTTTGGGCTGCCTACAGTGTTCGGCCCGATTCCAATTTTTTTTTTATTATTTTCTGAATTATAGAAAATGTTATATAATTTAACTAAAACTAAAAAAATTATTTATTAGTTTTTATAACTTTTTTAAAAAAAAAATATAACTTTTTAAATTAAACACGTAAAAATATAGATAAATATATATATATATATATATATATATATATATATATATATATATATATATATATATATATATATATATATATATATATATATATATATATATATATATATATGTATTTTATTTTTTTATATTTTGTAACACTTATAAAAAATACAAAATATTTTTAGAGATAAAAATATAGAGTTTCAAGCTTTCCCCGGCAGTAGCGCCAAAAATATTTGATGTGTGCGAGGTGTAGTATGAAATACTATTATTATTACTACAAAATACTATTAAATACGATACAATTTTACACAAGTTATTTATTTATTTATAGAATAGATAATACCTAAACCTTGCTACAACACTTATAGGTAGTGTACCTAATCATAGAGTAGTGTAGTCTTTAGTAAGTCCGGTTCGTTCCACAGGGATCAGCTGAGTTTACACTATATATATATATATATATATATATATATATATATATATATATATATATATAAGTAGTATTATTATTATTTTAAGGGGGTTTTACCGTTTAATGACCGGTTTGTCGATTTTAAGTCTTATATCACAGTCAAAACCTAATGCAAAAATAATAAATATAAATAGAACTTATTTTAAAGCGTAAAGTGAATGACGATAAATAAAAGTATAATAATTAAAAATACAAGTAAAGCGTAAAAATAAATGACGATAAATAAAAGTGCGATAAATAAAAGTGCGATAATTTAAAGTACGATAAATAAAATAACAATAAATAAAAGTACGATGAGATATAAAATAGAAGAATTATGCTTATTTAAACTTCCGTAGTCATGATGTTTGACGTGTTGATTTTAATTTATTACCATGGGTTAATTGTCCTTTGTCTTGGATTATTTGATAAGTCCATATGGTTTTGTCCATAATAGTCCATCAGTCATAATTATAAAGTGCGAGGGTCTTCGCCAAATTAACCTTATACCCGAAGTCAAATATTCCAACTAATTGGGGATTCAAACCGTAATAAGGTCTTAATACATTGTTAATGATTACACCAGGTTATCGACTGCGTGTAATCCAAGGTTTTAATACTTTATTAACAATTACACCAATTACCCTTGAATGTAATCCACCCCTATTTTAATGAGTCCATTGACTATTAATCCATCCCCGTGTCCGGTCAAATGAATAATTATTAGTATTTATAAATATCCCGCCCACCGTACCCAGTCAAGCGTATGTGTGATAACGCCAAAATCATACATGTTTATTATCATTATTTCAATCTAATTCTGTATCTGTTTGTATGTTTTTGTTATACTTAAGTATTGTAATTCATGTATATTTGTAAAAGTCCATTGTGATTGAATTAATGAAGACCAACAACGAAAACGGCGTTAAAACGAAGATTGAACGCGTAAAACAACCTGAAACTACTGAAACAGGTCCAAATGCGGCGCATCTCTCTTAGATGCGGCGCATCTATGCACATATAAATCACGATAGTTTTAAATGGTGAGCATCAGAAAATTCTGGACTCAAACAGCTCCAGATGCGGCACATCTGAGATGGATGCTCCAGCCAGATGCTGCGCATCTGTTCCAAATGTGCCGCATCCATTGCCCTGCCGACAGTTATGAGTGCCAAATCGAGCTGGATTACACCAGGTTTAAAGAAATGTTGTGCATCCTAAAGAGATGCGGCACATCTGGTCACTTTCTGGCCAGTTTACCTAACTTTTAAGCCTATTTAAGAGAGGCTTTGGTTACATACTTAAGGACACCTTCACTATTACATTCTCTCTCAGTTCTAATACATTTTCAAGGCTCAAGTAAGGCTATAAGGCCAATCTCAAGTAAGGCTATAAAGCCAATCTCCACTCTTTCAACATTAAGATTAAGCTAGGATCATTCATCACTATTGGTATTATTGTTCTATATCTTTTAAACATGAATTCAATTTGTATTAACTGTTTCATTAGTTTTATTATGATTATGTTTGGCTAAAAGCCTTGTGTGTTTGCTTCAATGTAAGATTTATGGCTTGGAATTGTTCTATACATTGATGTTATGCTAGTTACATACATGTTTGATTGATTAAATCATCTAGTCCAACTACAAGAACCATAGTTATGATTGTTTAGTTCATCACTTCAATTACATAAATTGTAAACCAATTAATGTGAGTTAACTCGGTGAACAATTTATGCTTCAACACAACTAGTAATCTAGACGGTAAAGATACATAAGCTTAAGTGATTTCGTTATGTGTTTAATCCGGTAATTGAATAAGTTTGCAAGCAACATAGTCATGAAATTACCTCAAGTGATTGTTGTAGTTTAGGTTTTACGTGAGTTTAATCGGGTTGGGTCTAGTTAGTTAATCAATCTAAATCACCATGTTCTTTCAAGAAATCCATTGTTGTAACCATCTTTATATCCTAGTTCAATTATACGAGTTATGACTTGATTTATGTGAGTTTATCAATGGCTATAACTTGTACTTCAACACCTAGTGATCTAGTCACCTATATGTGAGTATAGGAGGGTAATTGAATGATATTTAGGTTTTACAATCGTGTAGTTTACTTAGAGTGATCTTAGTAAACTAGGTTTTATGTGAATTTAACCAAGAAAGAATCCAGTTGATTAAACATAGTTCTTAAGTTTATAGATATCGTGAAATTGATATAAACTGCTCTATTGTAACTATTACATAACGGTTTTAATTATAAAAGAACAATCCCTATCATTTATCAAGCATTGAAGTAAACACCTTATTCTCATTCTTGTTATTTACTATATTTTAAATTACTGTTTTGTTAACAGAAATACAACTTCAAATACAAATCCCCCTCTAGAATAATTGATCGTTGTAAAGTCCTTAAAACAAACTTCTCCCTGTAGATCGAACAGGTTAATTTACTTGCAAGTTACTGCATGATCGGGTTTAGTTGCCTGTATTATGTGTTAATTATTGAGCATATTGTCTACATTTTAAAGGTTACGTCTTGACACATCAACTTTTTAGTGCCGCTGCCGGGGAGCGGTTTTGTTAAAAGATTTTAATAAACATTGAATTATTCGATCCTTTTGTAGGAATTTAATTCCTAGAAAAGTTACTTTTTATTGTAAGCTTGTGTTTTTGCAATTGGTTTGTTTGTGGTGTAATGATTCCAGAATAGGTATTGATGCATGAATCTACGTTCTTCCAACTCTGATTTAACTCCTTCATATCCTGAACCTGAAAGAGAGCTTCAGGAACGGTTAAGAGCTCAAGAAGTAGAATCTCTTACTCAGGGTTTAGAATCACTTTCATTGGATTCTAACTCTGAACTAGTTATTCAACCAGTCATAGAGACAGTTATTAAAGAGGAGGAAGAGATGGCTGCTTCAAATCAAACGATGGATGCATTAATGAGGGCAACAAGAACAGGTCAAGGCCACGCAATTACTTAACCCACGATGTGTAGTGACCTGAACTTTTCCATGATTATATATTAAATGAAAACTATATTTGCATGATTAAATGTTTCCAACATGTTAAGAAATCAAACTTGTTAAGACTTGATTATTTAAAATGAGTTTCATGTAGACAATTGACCACCCAAGTTGACCGTCGATTCACGAACGTTAAAAACTTGTAAAAACTACATGATATATATATATATATATATATATATATATATATATATATATATATATATATATATATGGTTAACATGAGATTATGATAAGTAAGTATCTTACTAAGTGTATTAACAATGAGTAATATATATAAAAATGAGATTATTGAATTAAGAAACTCGAAACGATATATATAACGATTATCGTTATAACAACGTCTTACTAAATACATATGAATCATATTAAGATATAGATACACTATGTTTAACATGATAAAATGATAATTAAGTATATCATTAAGTGTGTTAACAATGAACTACATATGTAAAAACAAGACTACTAACTTAAGGATTTCGAAACGAGACATATATGTAACGATTATCGTTGTAACGACATTTTAATGTATATATATCAAATTAAGATATATTCATACATCATAATATTATGATAATGTAATAATTTAACATCTCATTAGATATAATAAACAATGGGTTAACAACATTAAATGAGATCGTTAACTTAAAGGTTTCAAAACAACACTTACATGTAACGACTAACGTTGACTTAACGACTCAGTTAAAATGTATATACATGTAGTATTTTAAGATGTATTCATACACTTTTGAAAGACTTCAATACACATATCAAAGTACTTATACTTAACAAAAATTCTTACAATTACATCCTCATTCATTTTCATCAACAATTCTACTCGTATGCACCCGTATTCGTAATTTTACAATACACAGCTTCTAGATGTATATACTATTGGTATATATACATCAATGATTAGCTCCTTAGCAGCCCATGTGATTCATTAAACATGTGGGAACCATCATTTGGCAACTAGCATGAAATATCTCACAAAATTACAAAAAATATTATAAATCATTCATGAATTATTTACATGAAAACAAACTTACACATCCTTTATATCTAATTCATATACCAACAACCAAAAACACCTACAAACACTTTCATTCTTCAATTTTATTCATCTAATTGATCTCTCTCAAGTTCTATCTTCAAGTTCTAAGTGTTCTTCATAAATTCTATAAGTTCTAGTTTCATAAAATAAAGAATACTTTCAAGTTTACTAGATTACTTCCAAGCTTTCTAATCCAATCCAAGTAATCATCCAAGATCAAGAAACCTTTGTTATTTACAGTAGGTTATCTTTCTTATTCAAGGTAATACTCATATCTAAACTTTGATTCGATTTCTATAACTATAAACTATCTTAATTCGAGTTATAATCTTACTTGAAATTGTTTTCGTGTCATGATTCTGCTTCAAGAACTTCCAAGCCATCAAAGATCCATTCAAGCTCAAGATTATTTTTGTCATTTCCATTAGGTTTACCTACTAAACTTGAGGTAGTAATGATGTTCATAACATCATTCGATTCATATATACATAACTATCTTATTCGAAGATTTGAACATGTAATCACTAGAACATAGTTTAGTGAATTCTAAACTTGTTCGCAAACAAAGTTAATCTTTCTAACTTGACTTTTAAAATCAAATAAACACATGTTATATATCTATATGATATGCTAACTTAATGATTTAAAACCTGGAAACACGAAAAACACCGTAAAACCGGACATACGCCGTTGTAGTAACACCGCGGGCTGTTTTGGGTTTGATAATTAAAAACTATGATAAGCTTTGATTTAAAAGTTGTTCTTCTGGGAAAATAATTTTTCTTATGAACATGAAACTATATCTAAAAATCATGGTTAAACTCAAAGTAGAAGTATGTTTTTCAAAATGGTCATCAAGATGTCGTTCTTTCGACGAAAATGACTACCTCTTTAAAAAAATGACTTGTAACCTGTATTTCCGACTAAAAACTTATACTTTTTCTGTTTAGTTTCATAAATTTCAGTTCATTATGAAACCATAGCAACTTGAATCACTCAAAACGGATTTGAAACGAAGAAATGACGGGTAAAACAAAATTGGATAAATTTGCTAGTTTTAGCTACGAAAATTTGGTAACAAATCTATACTAAACATATCCTAACTAATTTATATTGTATTATACAATCTTGGGATACCATAGACACGTATATAATGTTTTGACATATCATATCGACCCATCTATATATATATATATTTCGGAACAACCATAGACACTCTATATGTAGTAATGCTTGAGTTAGCTATACAGGGTTGAGATTGATTCCAAAATAATATATATACTTTGAGTTGTGATCTAGACTGAGACTTGTATACACTGGGTCGTGGATTGATTCAAGATAATATATATTGATTTATTTCTGTACATCTAACTGTGGACAACTAGTTGTAGGTTACTAACGAGAACTGCTAACTTAACAAACTTAAATCATAAAAACGTAATAAAAAATATTGTGAATATATTTCAATCATACTTTGATATATATGTACATATTTGTTATAGGTTCGTGAATCGACCCGTGGCCAAGTCTTATTTTCCCGACGAAGGAAAAATATGTGAAAGTGAGTTATAGTCCCATTTTTAGTATCTAATATTTTTGGGATGAGAATACATGCAGATTTGAAAATGATTTACAAAATAGACACAAGTAATTGAAACTACATTCTATGTTGAATCGTTATACCGGATATCGCCCTTGTTGAACTTGGTAACCTAAGAATTGGTGTTTATTATAATTACCACCAGTTGACGCGAATCCTAAAGATAGATCTATGGACTTTGACACGCCCCAGTCAGAGAATTTGAACTGCTTTAGTACTTCGATATTATTTATGGGGATATTCTAGATGCATTTTATTAATTTCGGTTACCAGGTGTTCAAACATATGAATGATTTTTATGCAGATTGCATGTTATTGAAAGATGAAATCTTGTGGTCTATTTTTACAATTTGATATATAGATTTAAACCTATAACTCACCAACAATTTTTTGTTGACATTTAAAGCATGTTTATTCTCAGGTGATTATTAAGAACTTTCGCTGTTGCATACTAAATTAAGGACAAGATTTTGAGTCCATTTTTGTAAAATATTGTTTAAAAACTGCATTAGAAGACATATATTGGTGTGTATTATTATTGTAAACCATTATGTAATAATCGTGTGAAAACGTTATATTTTAGATTATCATTATTTGATAATCGTCGTAATATTTTAAACCTTTATCGATATAATAAAGGTTATGGTTTGTTTTAAAATCGAATGCAGTCTTTGAAAAATGTCTCATATAGAGGTCAAACCTCGCAACGAAATCAATTAATATGGAACGTTTATAATCAATATGAACGGGACATTTCAGTTGGTATCCGAGCGTTGGTCTTAGAGAACCAGAAAATTGCATTAGCGTGTCTTACCGAGTTTGTTAGGATGCATTAGTGAGTCTGGACTTCGACCATGTTTTCTTTAAAAACGATTGCTTAACACTTTTTGTTGGAAACTATATATTATTAACATGTAAATATATGTGATATATTAATCTCTTAACATGTTTGATATTGTGTGATAGATGTCTACCGCTAGTACAAATCCCATCGACTCACCCTATAATAATGAAGAGTCGAATATATTTTGGGAAGATTCACAAATTCCCGAGGAAGAACCGGAAGAGGAGGAACCGGAAGAGGAGGAATCGAAAAAGGAGGAACCGGAAGAAGAAGAGGTTCCGGAGGAAGAAATATTAATAACTACAGAAAAACGGTTAAATAAAAGAAAATCCTCAACCAATGGATCAAAGTTAAAAATGGTCAATGGTATTTCCGCCGAGGAAGCAAAATATTGGGAAAATTACCAATTTTCTGATGAATCGGAACCCGATGAGGATATCGATGATGTTATAGAAATTACCCTGACACAATTTGAAAAGGCAAAAGAAAATAATAAGGGAAAAGGCATAAAAATAGAAAAATCAGAGTCCAACCCCAATGACCTCTATGTTAACATGAAATGTCCCGATGGAAAATACCGTCAACACTCGTATTTCTTAAACTTTCACTATAACCCGGGAACATCTAAGCCACCAGGTTTTTCTAGACCATTTGAGAAAAGAACGGCTAGTATTAGGGGAGCACCATATATCCCTAGGAAATTAGCGAAACGAACCAAGTCCGAAGAGGAAGAAACGAGTGAGTCGGAATAAATAGTTGTAATCATGCGGTGTAATATATGTAATATAAGTGTGCTTGTACTTTCATGTTGTATGTAAAAATTGCTTGTATTGTTTGATAATTATTTTTTACGAATCTAATTCTCGTCTGTTTTACAGTATAAAAACACAATGGACGTTAAGGATAGACAACCAAAAATTTTAGAAGACCTACCCGGGGACATGATTGATGAAATCTTGTCTAATGTCAGTCAAAATTCATCGGCACAATTATTTACAGCAAAATTAGTTTGTAGAACATTTGAAGAACGTTCCAGGCATGCCTTAGTTTATAAAAGGCTTTCATTTGAAAGATGGGGTATATCACATTGGGGACACCGTAAGTTATGCCGTATTTTCTTTAAAGCGCTAAATGCGGGGAACCCAAATGCAATTTTACGCTACGTGTTAAGAACCAATTTTGACTCAGCATATCCCAACATAGGACTTCGTGAGTTAGAAAGAGCTTCTAACACGCAACAAAAAGAAGCATGTTATGCTTACGGGTTAGTGATGTTCGCTTCTCACCAAAGTGAGAAAAAGAACATCGGATTACAACTTTTAAATAAAACCTTCCCACATGTAAGGGATTCAGTAGTTGGGGTGAGAAACAAGGTGCAGTGACCCGAACTTTTCCATGTTTATATATATTAAATGAAATTGTTATTTACATGATTAAGTGTTTCCAACATATTAAGCAATCAAACTTGTAAAGACTTGATTAATTGAAATAGGTTTCATGTAGACATTTGACCACCCAAGTTGACCGGCGATTCACGAACGTTAAAACTTGTAAAACCGACATGATGATATATATATATATATATATATATATATATATATATATATATATATATATATATATATATATATATATATATATATATATATATATATATATATATATATATAGTTAACATGATATATGATATGTAAGTATATCACTAGGTATATTAACGATGAGTTATATACATAAAAATGAGATTACTAAGTTAAGAAACACGAAACGATATATACGATGATTATCGTTATAACAACGTCTTACTAAATACATATGAATCATATTAAGATATTGATACACTATGTTTAAAATGATAAAATGTTAATTAAGAAGATCATTAAGTGTGTTAACAATGAATTGCATATGTAAAAACAAGACTGCTAACTTAAGAGTTCGAAACAATATATATATGTAACGATTATCGTTGTAATAGTATTTTAACATATATATTTGATGTTAAGATATATTTTTACATCATGTTATTATGTTAGCATAACAATTTAACATCCCATTTAAGTATAATAACAATATATTAGTTACATTTAAAAAGATCGTTAACTTAAAGGTTTCAAAACAACACTTACATATAATGACTAACGGTGACTTAACGACTCAGTTATAACGTAAATACATGTAGTGTATAAATATGTATTAGTACACTTTTGAAAGACGTAAAGACACATATCAAAGTACTTCTACTTAGCAAAAATGCTCACAATTACATTCTCATTCATTTCCATCAACATTTCTACTCGTATGCACCCGTATTCGTACTCGTACAATACACAGCTCCTAGATATATGTACTATTAGTATATACACTCCAATGATTAGAACTTAGCAGCCCATGTGAGTCACCTAATCGTGTGGGAACCATCATTTGGCAACTAGCATGAATGATTATACAAAATTACAAACTAATGTGACTTTATATGGAGTACCTACATCACATTTTCAATCATCACCATAAACACTTTCATTTTTCAATTTTTATGCATCAAACTAAACTCTCTCAAGTGTTCTTCCATTGTTTTAAGTATTCTTCATCTTTTTTTTCATAATCTAGCTCAACCTAGTTCAATCTAGTTAAGCTAGATCAACATACAAAACAGCTACTCAAGAAAACTTCAAGAACACTTTCAAGTTTACTAGCTTACTTCCAATCTTGCAAATCCATTTCAAGTAATCATCCAACCTTAAGAAATCTTTCTTATTTATAGTAAGATATCTTTCTAATTCAAGGTAATACTCATACTCAAACTTTGATTCAATTTCTATAACTATAACAATCTTATTTCGAGTGGAAATCTTACTTGAACTTGTTTTCGTGTCATGATTTTGCTTCAAGAACTTTCAAGCCATCCAAGGATCCTTTGAAGCTAGATCTATTTTTTTCATTTCAGTAGGTTTATCCACAAAACTTGAGGTAGTAATAATTTTCATAACATCATTCGAATCATATATATAAAACTATCTTATTCGAAGGTTTAAACTTGTAATCACTAGAACATAGTTTAGTTAATTCAAAACTTGTTCGTAAACAAAAGTTAATCCTTCTAACTTGACTTTTAAAATCAACTAGAAACATGTTCTATATCTATATGATATGCTAACTTAATGATTTAAAACCTGAAAACACGAAAAACACCGTAAAATCGGATATACACCGTCGTAGTAACACCGCGGGCTGTTTTGGGTTAGTTAATTAAAAATTATGATAAACTTTGATTTAAAAGTTTTTCTTCTAGGAAAATGATTTTTCTTATGAACATGAAACTATATCCAAAAATCATGGTTAAACTCAAAGTGGAAGTATGTTTTTCAAAATAGTCATCAAGACGTCGTTCTTTCGACTGAAATGACTACCTCTTATAATATTGAATTGTAACCTATATTTCCGACTATAAACTTATACTTTTTCTGTTTAGATTCATAAACTTAAGTTCAATATGAAACCATATCAACTTGAATCACTCCAAACGGATTTAAAACGAAGAAGTTATGGGTAAAACAAGATTGGATAATTTTGCTTGTTGTAGCTACGTGAAAATTGGTAACAAATCTATATTAATCATATCCTAGCTAAATTATATTGTATTATACAAGTATTCTAATATATTATGTAATCTTGGGATACCATAGACACGTATACATATGTTTTAACATATCATATCGACCCATGTATATATATTATTTGGAACAACCATAGACACTCTATATGCAGTAATGTTTGAGTTAGCTATACATGGTTGAGGTTGATTCCAAAAATGTATATACATTAAGTTGTGATCTAGCCTGAGACGTGTATACACTGTGTGATGACCCAAAAATTTCCGACCAAATTTAAACTTAATCTTTATATAATTTCGACAAGATAAGCAAAGTTGTAATGTTGAGTCTCAAAAATTTTGAACTGTTTCGTATATTCAATTGACCTTCGACTATTCCCAACGATTCACGAACCACTATCTGTAAATAAATACATATATATTTAAATAAATATACATATATATATATATATATATATATATATATATATATATATATATATATATATATATATATATATATATATATGAAAGAGAAACTTATTTGGTTTAATTCATTTGGGTAAATAAAAAAAATAATATATGACATTACTATAAATCTATATATATATATATATATATATATATATATATATATATATATATATATATATATATATATATATATATATATATATATATATATATATATATATATATATATATATATGATTTAGAATTTTTTTAATAAATGCTAGTAGCACTCGTTTATCATTTTGATAGTTATTAATCAAGTTAAAAACGAACTTATGTGATTTTAAAATAAACGGTGATCCGAAAATGGGTTTTATAAATTATAGACTTAGTAAAATGTATTTAGGAGCTATTTGTTAAATTTTAAAACTTTTTATATTTTACTTGGGGTTGGGAGTGAATAACTAATGTAATTTTTATTTCATAATTAATGAGCAAATTTTATACCATAATGGCCAAAATAAATAAATGTAATTAAAATAAAAGTTTGGGAATTTTCTGAAAGACTTTTTATTCACCACTGAGTAACAACGGGGTACGAAGTATATCCCATTAGAACTGTCGGCAGAGTTAATATATTTATGTACACGTTTTTAATTATATTATATTATAATTATTATTAGTTGATTACTGAAAGGACCCGTTCATATACATTATAAACGATTCACAATAGTTGATTACATCGCGAGGTATTTGACCTCTATATGATACAATTTACAAACATTGCATTCGTTTTTAAAAGACAAACTTTCTTTACAACGAAAGTTGACGGCATGCACACCATTTCATAATACATCCAACTATAATTGACATAATAATAATCTTGATGAACTCAACGACTCTAATGCAACGTCTTTCAAAATATGCCATGAATGACTCCAAGTAATATCCTTAAAATGAGCTAATGCACAGCGGAAGATTTCTTTAATACCTGAGAATAAACATGCTTTAAAGTGTCAACCAAAAGGTTGGTGAGTTCATAAGTTTATCATAACAATCATTTCAATATATTAATAGGCCACAAGATTTTCGTTTATAAATATATGTACACTCGCAAGTGTATAAAAGTATTCTATAAGTTGTAGGCACCCGGTAACAAGCCTTAACGTTCATGTTTTACCCTCTGAAGTACACCAGATCAGGTGTGTTTAAAATAATCTCGAAGTACTAAAGCATCTCATAGTCAGGATGGGGTTTGTCAGGCCTAATAGATCTATCTTTAGGATTCGCACCTACCGTACATAGACAAGTAGTTTAATGTTACCAAGCTAAGGGTATATTTCTGGTTTAAACCCACGTAGAATTAGTTTTAGTACTTGTGCCTATTTCGTAAAACATTTATAAAAACATCGCATGTATTCTCAGTCCCAAAAATATATATAAAAGGGAGCAAATGAAACTCACAATACTGTATTTTGTAGTAAAAATACATATGACGTCATTGAACAAGTGCAATGTTGGCCTTGGATTCACGAACGTATCAATATTGAGATTCAATATTGCAGGAAAAGTACGTAGACGCAACGGAGATGATAAACACTAGTTTGACTCACGAGCAATACTCCCGAACCATACCCATAACCTCCATAGCTTTAACCCATAATTTCCTTAGCTCTATCCCGCTCAAAAAATAATTTCGAAATCACTCGGACAGCACTCCGTCGTAATATTTTATGTATACTGATAATATCTTGAAATAATACGGAGTAAATATATATATATGTAAATTGATTGAGAGAGTTTAGAGAAAATATTTTCAAGTTTCTATCAAATAATGAAACCTATTGAATTCTATTTATAATAGATTTTTGAATTATTAAGGTGAATTATTAAAGTATGAATTATTAAAGTGAATTATTAAAGTGAATTATTAAAGCGAATTATTAAAGTATGAATTATTAAAGTGAATTATTAAAGTATGAATTATTAAAGTGAATTATTAAAGTATGAATTATTAAAGTGAATTATTAAAGTTAAAGTAAAGTAAAAGTAAAGTAAAGGTAAAGTTAAAGTATAGTAAAAGTATAAAATCTATGTATGTATAATACGCGTATAAATATATATAATATTAATTTAAATCGTTATATATATTTAATGAAATAAAATATAAATATCGTTATATTTATTATGCTAGTTAAGTAATAAGTTGTCAAAAGTGATTCTAGATATTTATAAAAGTTATATACGTTTTAATAATAAAGTTCTTTTTAAACTGAAAACGTTTTTGTACGTTTAAAAATAGATTAATAGAATATTATGGAAACCAATTCTCCACTAGCTTTTGTCTAACTTTCGTAAATGACACTTTTAATTTTTATTTATAAATAGCTTTACAAATTATTCCGAATATCGTTAAGATGAATAGATTTTCTCAAATCATAGTGGACCTCTCAACAGAGACTTGTAATCATAATTCAATGTTTCTGATTATTCAATCATTTAATATATTTTTTTTAATTTCGTCGATAATCATATTGAAACAAATACGTTCATATAAAGCATTATACGTTTAAATACTTTGTTGACATTTTCAATTTATAACATATACACATATACATACATATTCATATATGTTCATTTAATGGTTTGTGAATCATAGGAATTTGGTCGAGGTTTAAATGAATGTGTAAACATAGTTTAAAATCCTTGAGATTTAACTTAACAAACATTGCTTATCGTGTCAGAATAATATAAAGATAAAGTTTAAATTTAGTCGGAAATTTTCGGGTCATCACAGTACCTACCCGTTAAAGAAATTTCGTCCCCGAAATTTGATAGAGATCGTTATGGCTAACAATGAGAATGTTATTATGACGTAACAATTATGAAGTTTTATCATGTCTAAGAAGTATGGATAAAATAATTCGATTACTCGAAGCGTATGAGGGAAGTTATCGTAAATGAAGGAAATAAGATTATAGTGATTCGTCATATCTTTTGACGTCATCACAATTGATCTCCGAATTTAAAGAAAATCTTTGTAATCTATGTTGGATTTGATGCTTCGGTGATTAAGGAGATTATGATTCTCTTCAAATTAATACGATAATCCATCTTGATTTCTCTGTCGGGTATTTCACTATAAATCCACCTCCTTCGTTTCCTTACAACTCACACCTTCTATTCTTTTTCCCTCAACTCATATTTTAAAGTATTTGTCAATATGCTTCATCCAGTACTGATTCTCGATATACTCCTCACTTTCATATCTGTCATTCTTCTTTTTCATCTGCCTCTGGAAGAATCTATTTACTTCTACTATACTCTCGGTTTATAGTGTTTTTAGTTCTTCCGTGTCTTTATATTGCTATATGCATCGATATATACAGTTTATAATTTTTGGGTGGTTGTTGGGTTTTATATCTTTCCTTATATTTCAAAGCCCCTGCTTTTGTCTTCTATAATCATTGACATCCATAGTTAATGCTCCCTTCTATTTGCTGCGATTTATACTCCAATTTCTATTTTGGAGTTTTGTCCTTTCGTTTCTTCTTCTTGCGATTAAGCAACGTTTATAATGGTCCAGTATTAGCAGATATGAATTTCAGAATGAACATAGTTAATGTTCTAAGAAGAAAATGGTAATGGCACGATCTTGATTTGTTAATTTACCAGAATACCCTGAAAAGACCGAATCATCAAGAAAATATATTCTTGATATTTTTAGAGATTAAATAGAATACAAGAGTCGTGTAACATGGAACATGATGACGGCATGGTCTGTGAATCGTCATGTCCCATTAGAAACTCAGCATGACTTACTGTAATATAATCACGTTGATCAAGTGTCATTATATTATACTAACTCATGCTTCAGTTCCCAACACTACTTCAAAACATTCATAATTTAAACTCGAAAGTTTATAGAATATAGAAACTAATAGTTTCTTATATGATGTAACACTGATAGCGCAAAGAGATAAATGACTTCAGATAAGATTAGTTGTGAAAATATCTTCAGAAATATCGCGGATATTTATAATGAAAGATATGATAATATCTTAGAATTTCTAATATTGATGGATGATGATGAAGATTTGTCTGTAAAGGTTTAGAATAAAGAGTAAGGTATTCGTTAATGACTTTAGCAGGCACTGAATCATTTGGATTCTTTGAAGGTAGATTTAGTCTTTGTGATTTGTCCACAGCCTCCTTCATAGTCTGTTCAATCCGTTTTCCAGTTCCAAACCTTCTCTTTTTCTCAGCTTTACCACCTTACTATTCTTTGTCATCAAACTCTTTACTGTTAAGATCGTTTACAGTTTTTGATGCTTCATCAGCATTTCAAGAACTAGTTTGCAGTTCAAAATATTTTTCAGAACTTCACATTCAAAGTATGTAAGTCCAGGAGATAGACGTTTTACGTACACATATAACTGTTGGCGTAGACATGCTGCGAGATTTCAAAATACTGGTTACTGTTTTCCGATGATTCGTATGACAATTCTTGTTATAAGATGCGAATGAGTAAATGATGTGATTTCAATAAATATAATGATTTTTCAAAAAGTCAAAGATAATTGAAGTTGTTGGTAAGTTTATTGCTAAGGTGGCGAGATATGAAAGGTCCCCAGTAGCGATGACGAAAGGGCAACGTATCTATCGAGGTTATAATAAGACTAGTCCGACTGAAAAGTTGAAGTTGACTTGCTGGAGCTGTGACAAAACTGTCTACTTTGAAAAGGAATTGAAAAGTCATTTTAGCTAATAAATGTCAAAGGGTCTGACACGGATACGCGTCGAACTATGACTTTGGCTTCGAGAGCTTTTTAGGTACATAAATGTGGGTAATATGTGGTTAGATCATCATCTTGATTGTTCATTATTTGAAGTGTCTTCGAAAACTTCGGAGAGTTTGAACACAGTTTGTAATCGTTAATATACATATGATGTTCTAACACAGTTTTGAATTCAAAGTATAGCTTTGAAAGAAGTAGGAATCTAAGAGTGATGTCTTCTGTTAAATCATGACTTGGATTTTGATTTGTCAAAATCAGAATGCGTAATCAAATTTGGGTGAGAATGGTTGATTTGATTACTATACAAGAATGTATATTGTTGTGAGATTTTGGGAGTATAGTTGATGATTTGCTTAATCAGATTCGAAAAATGTAACATATTAATTCTGAATTTATATATCTCTCGGGTATTACCTGCCCGTTAAAATTTTTTTTCACAATTAATATTTTGTACAACAGAATTTTATTACAGTCTTTATGAAAATATATATGTGCATATTTTCTTCAGATGTAACATAGATTTAATGAGTTAATATTAAATTAAACTTATTTGATTAACGGTTGAAACTAGAACTGAATAATCCCGAAAGACTTTAGAAATTACATAACTTTTACGGAGTATTTATTCAATAAAATTGAAATTATGAATTAATACTTCGTTATTTGTTAGTGTTTGTAACCCTTGCACCATATTCTCTAAAGCCACTACTCGAGCGCGAAGCGCGTTGACTTCTTCTATTACACCGGGGTGATTGTCGGTTCGAACGAGCGGATAAATAAAATCTAGAATTTGATGTAGTATATAATCGTGACGAGATACTCTGGAAATAAGAGAGAAAATGGTGTTTCGGATAGGTTCGCCGGTAAGTGCTTCAGGTTCTTTGCCAAGAGGGCAATGTGGTGGATGGAAGGGATCACCTTCTTCTTATCTCCAATGATTAAGGAGGCTACGAACCCATCCCCAATTCATCCAGAATAGATGATGACTAATTGGTTGATCCATTCCGGTCACACTGCTTTCGGAACTTGAGTGGGATTCCATTTCGGAATCCGAGGGACTTGAACTAATGACGAATTCCATTTCATACGATTGAATAAAGAATTTTTCGATATGAAATGATTTTCCGGCTATCGGGTGGTATTCTAATTATATAGAGCAAAAGGTTTCGTAGATTACGGAGGAATTTACGGAGTATGTCAGACAAAGTTTACAGTAACAGATACGCTAAGATATGAATTAGCAGATACGCTAAGATATGAATTTTGTCTATACACTATTCATGCAATCAATGAAATAAGATGTGTCTAGACTAAGAATGATAAGCAGGTAATTTCTGACAAAAATGATGAGCAAAACTTTTGACATGCAGACACGGTCGAAGTCCAGACTCACTAATGCATCCTAATGACTATCAGTTAGACACACTAATGCAGACCTGGTTCGCTAAGACCACCGCTCTGATACCAACTGAAAGGACCCGTTCATATACATTATAAACGATTCACAATAGTTGATTACATCGCGAGGTATTTGACCTCTATATGATACAATTTACAAACATTGCATTCGTTTTTAAAAGACAAACTTTCTTTACAACGAAAGTTGACGGCATGCACACCATTTCATAATACATCCAACTATAATTGACATAATAATAATCTTGATGAACTCAATGACTCTAATGCAACGTCTTTCAAAATATGCCATGAATGACTCCAAGTAATATCCTGAAAATGAGCTAATGCACAGCGGAAGATTTCTTTAATACCTGAGAATAAACATGCTTTAAAGTGTCAACCAAACGGTTGGTGAGTTCATAAGTTTATCATAACAATCATTTCAATATATTAATAGACCACAAGATTTTCGTTTATAAATATATGTACACTCGCAAGTGTATAAAAGTATTCTATAAGTTGTAGGCACCCGGTAACAAGCCTTAACGTTCATGTTTTACCCTCTGAAGTACACTAGATCAGGTGTGTTTAAAATAACCTCGAAGTACTAAAGCATCCCATAGTCAGGATGGGGTTTGTCAGGCCTAATAGATCTATCTTTAGGATTCGCGCCTACCGTACATAGACAAGTAGTTTAATGTTACCAAGCTAAGGGTATATTTCTGGTTTAAACCCACGTAGAATTAGTTTTAGTACTTGTGCCTATTTCGTAAAACATTTATAAAAACATCGCATGTATTCTCAGTCCCAAAAATATATATAAAAGGGAGCAAATGAAACTCACAATACTGTATTTTGTAGTAAAAATACATATGACGTCATTGAACAAGTGCAATGTTGGCCTTGGATTCACGAACGTATCAATATTGAGATTCAATATTGCAGGAAAAGTACGTAGACGCAACGGAGATGATAAACACTAGTTTGACTCACGAGCAATACTCCTGAACCATACCCATAACCTCCATAGCTTTAACCCATAATTTCCTTAGCTCTATCCCGCTCAAAAAATAATTTCGAAATCACTCGGACAGCACTCCGTCGTAATATTTTATGTATACTGATAATATCTTGAAATAATACGGAGTAAATATATATACATGTAAATTGATTGAGAGAGTTTAGAGAAAATATTTTCAAGTTTCTATCAAATAATGAAACCTATTGAATTCTATTTATAATAGATTTTTGAATTATTAAGGTGAATTATTAAAGTATGAATTATTAAAGTGAATTATTAAAGTGAATTATTAAAGCGAATTATTAAAGTATGAATTATTAAAGTGAATTATTAAAGTATGAATTATTAAAGTGAATTATTAAAGTATGAATTATTAAAGTGAATTATTAAAGTTAAAGTAAAGTAAAAGTAAAGTAAAGGTAAAGTTAAAGTACAGTAAAAGTATAAAATCTATGTATGTATAATACGCGTATAAATATATATAATATTAATTTAAATCGTTATATATATTTAATGAAATAAAATATAAATATCGTTATATTTATTATGCTAGTTAAGTAATAAGTTGTCAAAAGTGATTCTAGATATTTATAAAAGTTATATACGTTTTAATAATAAAGTTCTTTTTAAACTGAAAACGTTTTTGTACGTTTAAAAATAGATTAATAGAATATTATGGAAACCAATTCTCCACTAGCTTTTGTCTAACTTTCGTAAATGACACTTTTAATTTTTATTTATAAATAGCTTTACAAATTATTCCGAATATCGTTAAGATGAATAGATTTTCTCAAATCATAGTGGACCTCTCAACAGAGACTTGTAATCATAATTCAATGTTTCTGATAATTCAATCATTTAATATATTTTTTTTAATTTCGTCGATAATCATATTGAAACAAATACGTTCATATAAAGCATTATACGTTTAAATACTTTGTTGACATTTTCAATTTATAACATATACACATATACATACATATTCATATATGTTCATTTAATGGTTTGTGAATCATAGGAATTTGGTCGAGGTTTAAATGAATGTGTAAACATAGTTTAAAATCCTTGAGATTTAACTTAACAAACATTGCTTATCGTGTCAGAATAATATAAAGATAAAGTTTAAATTTAGTCGGAAATTTCCGGGTCATCACAGTACCTACCCGTTAAAGAAATTTCGTCCCCGAAATTTGATAGAGGTCGTTATGGCTAACAATGAGAATGTTATTATGACGTAACGATTATGAAGTTTTATCATGTCTAAGAAGTATGGATAAAATAATTCGATTACTCGAAGCGTATGAGGGAAGTTATCGTAAATGAAGGAAATAAGATTATAGTGATTCGTCATATCTTTTGACGTCATCACAATTGATCTCCGAATTTAAAGAAAATCTTTGTAATCTATGTTGGATTTGATGCTTCGGTGATTAAGGAGATTATGATTCTCTTCGAATTAATACGATAATCCATCTTGATTTCTCTGTCGGGTATTTCACTATAAATCCACCTCCTTCGTTTCCTTACAACTCACACCTTCTATTCTTTTTCCCTCAACTCATATTTTAAAGTATTTGTCAATATGCTTCATCCAGTACTGATTCTCGATATACTCCTCACTTTCATATCTGTCATTCTTCTTTTTCATCTGCCTCCGGAAGAATCTATTTACTTCTACTATACTCTCGGTTTATAGTGTTTTTAGTTCTTCCGTGTCTTTATATTGCTATATGCATCGATATATACGGTTTATAATTTTTGGGTGGTTGTTGGGTTTTATATCTTTCCTTATATTTCAAAGCCCCTGCTTTTGTCTTCTATAATCATTGACATCCATAGTTAATGCTCCCTTCTATTTGCTGCGATTTATACTCCAATTTCTATTTTGGAGTTTTGTCCTTTCGTTTCTTCTTCTTGCGATTAAGCAACATTTATAATGGTCCAGTATTCGCAGATATGAATTTCAGAATGAACATAGTTAATGTTCTAAGAAGAAAATGGTAATGGCACGATCTTGATTTGTTAATTTACCAGAATACCCTGAAAAGACCGAATCATCAAGAAAATATATTCTTGATATTTTTAGAGATTAAATAGAATACAAGAGTCGTGTAACATGGAACATGATGACGGCATGGTCTGTGAATCGTCATGTCCCATTAGAAACTCAGCATGACTTACTGTAATATAATCACGTTGATCAAGTGTCATTATATTATACTAACTCATGCTTCAGTTCCCAACACTACTTCAAAACATTCATAATTTAAACTCGAAAGTTTAAAGAATATAGAAACTAATAGTTTCTTATATGATGTAACACTGATAGCGCAAAGAGATAAATGACTTCAGATAAGATTAGTTGTGAAAATATCTTCAGAAATATCGCGGATATTTATAATGAAAGATATGATAATATCTTAGAATTTCTAATATTGATGGATGATGATGAAGATTTGTCTGTAAAGGTTTAGAATAAAGAGTAAGGTATTCGTTAATGACTTTAGCAGGCACTGAATCATTTGGATTCTTTGAAGGTAGATTTAGTCTTTGTGATTTGTCCACAGCCTCCTTCATAGTCTGTTCAATCCGTTTTCCAGTTCCAAACCTTCTCTTTTTCTCAGCTTTACCACCTTACTATTCTTTGTCATCAAACTCTTTACTGTTAAGATCGTTTACAGTTTTTGATGCTTCATCAGCATTTCAAGAACTAGTTTGCAGTTCAAAATATTTTTCAGAACTTCACATTCAAAGTATGTAAGTCCAGGAGATAGACGTTTTACGTACACATATAACTGTTGGCGTAGACATGCTGCGAGATTTCAAAATACTGGTTACTGTTTTCCGATGATTCGTATGACAATTCTTGTTATAAGATGCGAATGAGTAAATGATGTGATTTCAATAAATATAATGATTTTTCAAAAAGTAAAAGATAATTGAAGTTGTTGGTAAGTTTATTGCTAAGGTGGCGAGATATGAAAGGTCCCCAGTAGCGATGACGAAAGGGCAACGTATCTATCGAGGTTATAATAAGACTAGTCCGACTGAAAAGTTGAAGTTGACTTGCTGGAGCTGTGACAAAACTGTCTACTGTGAAAAGGAATTGAAAAGTCATTTTAGCTAATAAATGCCAAAGGGTCTGACACGGATACGCGTCGAACTATGACTTTGGCTTCGAGAGCTTTTTAGGTACATAAATGTGGGTAATATGTGGTTAGATCATCATCTTGATTGTTCATTATTTGAAGTGTCTTCGAAAACTTCGGAGAGTTTGAACACAGTTTGTAATCGTTAATATACATATGATGTTCTAACACAGTTTTGAATTCAAAGTATAGCTTTGAAAGATGTAGGAATCTAAGAGTGATGTCTTCTGTTAAATCATGACTTGGATTTTGATTTGTCAAAATCAGAATGCGTAATCAAATTTGGGTGAGAATGGTTGTTTTGATTACTATACAAGAATGTATATTGTTGTGAGATTTTGGGAGTATAGTTGATGATTTGCTTAATCAGATTCGAAAAATGTAACATATTAATTGTGAGTTTATATATCTCTCGGGTATTACCTGCCCGTTAAAATTTTTTTTCACAATTAATATTTTGTACAACAGAATTTTATTACAGTCTTTATGAAAATATATATGTGCATATTTTCTTCAGATGTAACATAGATTTAATGAGTTAATATTAAATTAAACTCATTTGATTAACGGTTGAAACTAGAACTGAATAATCCCGAAAGACTTTAGAAATTACATAACTTTTACGGAGTATTTATTCAATAAAATTGAAATTATGAATTAATACTTTGTTATTTGTTAGTGTTTGTAACCCTTGCACCATATTCTCTAAAGCCACTACTCGAGCGCGAAGCGCGTTGACTTCTTCTATTACACCGGGGTGATTGTCGGTTCGAACGAGCGGATAAATAAAATCTAGAATTTGATGTAGTATATAATCGTGACGAGATACTCTGGAAATAAGAGAGAAAATGGTGTTTCGGATAGGTTCGCCGGTAAGTGCTTCAGGTTCTTTGCCAAGAGGGCAATGTGGTGGATGGAAGGGATCACCTTCTTCTTATCTCCAATGATTAAGGAGGCTACGAACCCATCCCCAATTCATCCAGAATAGATGATGACTAATTGGTTGATCCATTCCGGTCACACTGCTTTCGGAACTTGAGTGGGATTCCATTTCGGAATCCGAGGGACTTGAACTAATGACGAATTCCATTTCGTACGATTGAATAAAGAATTTTTCGATATGAAATGATTTTCTGGCTATCGGGTGGTATTCTAATTATATAGAGCAAAAGGTTTCGTAGATTACGGAGGAATTTACGGAGTATGTCAGACAAAGTTTACAGTAACAGATACGCTAAGATATGAATTAGCAGATACGCTAAGATATGAATTTTGTCTATACACTATTCATGCAATCAATGCAATAAGATGTGTCTAGACTAAGAATGATAAGCAGGTAATTTCTGACAAAAATGATGAGCAAAACTTTTGACATGCAGACACGGTCGAAGTCTAGACACACTAATGCATCCTAACGACTATCAGTTAGACACACTAATGCAGACCTGGTTCGCTAAGACCACCGCTCTGATACCAACTGAAAGGACCCGTTCATATACATTATAAACGATTCACAATAGTTGATTACATCGTGAGGTATTTGACCTCTATATGATACAATTTACAAACATTGCATTCGTTTTTAAAAGACAAACTTTCTTTACAACGAAAGTTGACGGCATGCATACCATTTCATAATACATCCAACTATAATTGACATAATAATAATCTTGATGAACTCAATGACTCTAATGCAACGTCTTTCAAAATATGCCATGAATGACTCCAAGTAATATCCTTAAAATGAGCTAATGCACAGCGGAAGATTTCTTTAATACCTGAGAATAAACATGCTTTAAAGTGTCAACCAAAAGGTTGGTGAGTTCATAAGTTTATCATAACAATCATTTCAATATATTAATAGACCACAAGATTTTCGTTTATAAATATATGTACACTCGCAAGTGTATAAAAGTATTCTAAAAGTATTCTCGAAGTACTAAAGCATCCCATAGTCAGGATGGGGTTTGTCAGGCCTAATAGATCTATCTTTAGGATTCGCGCCTACCGTACATAGACAAGTAGTTTAATGTTACCAAGCTAAGGGTATATTTCTGGTTTAAACCCACGTAGAATTAGTTTTAGTACTTGTGCCTATTTCGTAAAACATTTATAAAAACATCGCATGTATTCTCAGTCCCAAAAATATATATAAAAGGGAGCAAATGAAACTCACAATACTGTATTTTGTAGTAAAAATACATATGACGTCATTGAACAAGTGCAATGTTGGCCTTGGATTCACGAACGTATCAATATTGAGATTCAATATTGCAGGAAAAGTACGTAGACGCAACGGAGATGATAAACACTAGTTTGACTCACGAGCAATACTCCCGAACCATACCCATAACCTCCATAGCTTTAACCCATAATTTCCTTAGCTCTATCCCGCTCAAAAAATAATTTCGAAATCACTCGGACAGCACTCCGTCGTAATATTTTATGTATACTGATAATATCTTGAAATAATACGGAGTAAATATATATACATGTAAATTGATTGAGAGAGTTTAGAGAAAATATTTTCAAGTTTCTATCAAATAATGAAACCTATTGAATTCTATTTATAATAGATTTTTGAATTATTAAGGTGAATTATTAAAGTATGAATTATTAAAGTGAATTATTAAAGTGAATTATTAAAGCGAATTATTAAAGTATGAATTATTAAAGTGAATTATTAAAGTATGAATTATTAAAGTGAATTATTAAAGTATGAATTATTAAAGTGAATTATTAAAGTTAAAGTAAAGTAAAAGTAAAGTAAAGGTAAAGTTAAAGTATAGTAAAAGTATAAAATCTATGTATGTATAATACGCGTATAAATATATATAATATTAATTTAAATCGTTATATATATTTAATGAAATAAAATATAAATATCGTTATATTTATTATGCTAGTTAAGTAATAAGTTATCAAAAGTGATTCTAGATATTTATAAAAGTTATATACGTTTTAATAATAAAGTTCTTTTTAAACTGAAAACGTTTTTGTACGTTTAAAAATAGATTAATAGAATATTATGGAAACCAATTCTCCACTAGCTTTTGTCTAACTTTCGTAAATGACACTTTTAATTTTTATTTATAAATAGCTTTACAAATTATTCCGAATATCGTTAAGATGAATAGATTTTCTCAAATCATAGTGGACCTCTCAACAGAGACTTGTAATCATAATTCAATGTTTCTGATAATTCAATCATTTAATATATTTTTTTTAATTTCGTCGATAATCATATTGAAACAAATACGTTCATATAAAGCATTATACGTTTAAATACTTTGTTGACATTTTCAATTTATAACATATACACATATACATACATATTCATATATGTTCATTTAATGGTTTGTGAATCATAGGAATTTGGTCGAGGTTTAAATGAATGTATAAACATAGCTTAAAATCCTTGAGATTTAACTTAACAAACATTGCTTATCGTGTCAGAATAATATAAAGATAAAGTTTAAATTTAGTCGGAAATTTCCGGGTCATCACAATTACTGTGTTTGTTTGAATATATATGTAATGTAATATGCCTTTTCTTCGACAGAATCCATCTATCTTTACCACTTGTTATTATTTATCTTTTCTTCAATATATATATATACAAGCATCATGCATCAACTTGCATCAACTGTTCTATTTTTAACCAATCATCACAGGAAGACAAATATATATCCCACCATCTTTTACCATTTACTATCACCACTATCATATTTATATTGATATGTATATGCATATCATTGTAACAACCACCATCAACCTAACACCATCACTAGTACTAACTTAATTAAACCATCACCTTCTTGCATAAACATCTTTAGCCACTAGGAACCTCACCCGCCATCCCAATATCACCTTAACACCGCCATCCGCCACCATGAACAACAAAACCCTTCAAAATTCTAGTTTAATGTTGTTTTTCCTCTCATAGGATACCTTCACTTGCCGTCGACTACTGAAAATCGTAACCACTTTACAATCTGACCGGTGACTTCTAAGTATGGCTGGAAGGAAAATTAAGAAGGAGAAGGCTTCACGTGGTGTCTATGCGAAACAGTATCAAGGAGAAAGTCGGCATTTATAATACGGATGTGGTTCTTGAAATCGGTCCTGGTACCGGTAATTTGACTAAGAAGCTTCTTAAGGCTAGGAAGACTATTATTGCTGTTGAGCTTGATCCACGCATGGTTCACGAGTTGGAGCATCTGGACACTATGCATCGTAATCGGCTCAAGGTTTTAAAAAAAAATAATAATAACAACTTCATACCCCCACCTAAGGTCGACTCATCTGTTTTTTTTCCGGATCGAGCCAAGAAAACCCATACCCGTCAACAACCTCAAAGAATTAGGTGGGTTGGTCCAAATCTATTTTATTAGGAAGAACAAAACCTTAGGTGCAATCTTCAAGATAAAAAGAATACTTTCAGTTATGGAGAAAACTACAAAACCCTTCAAGCGTTACAACTTTCTCATAGTAATGATAATTAAATTGCAACTGATGCATCTATTCTTAAGATTCGGGTGACTTAACATTTGAGAATGATGATATGGAAATAGAAATAGGATGATGTTAGATGTCGATGATTATGATTTGATAATGATACTTTAATGATGATGATAAGGAATGATAATGATGATGATGTTAAATGGGTTTTGTTTTAAGAAGAAGGAAATAGACAGAAATCGAGCTTAAAAGGATTTAAAATCCTAAATAAATCAGAAAGTAATGGGCAGCTCATTGGTTTGAGAAAGTGTGTAGTATTGAGAACCGAGAGGTCTCAGGTTCGATTCTAAGACAGGACATATTATTTTTTTTAATAAGAATAGCATGTGCCGGGCTTCCATATTGGACCGAGATCAGCCTCAAACCTATTGGGCCAAGACAAATTACTGCTCATATAGATTGGTTTAGGGTATTAAACAGAAAAACTGAATAGTGGATTGGTTAAGGGGTGTTTGCAGTTGAGCGAGTGGTTGCGGGTTCGATCCCTGCTGGTGACATATTATTTTTAAAGCTTGTCTTGAGGTAGTTTTTCATTACCAAAAATTATTATTATTATTATTATTATTATTATTATTATTATTATTATTATTATTATTATTATTATTATTATTATTATTATTATTATTATTATTATTAGAATTGTGATTACTATTGCTAGTGTTAATTATTGTTGTTAAAATTGTTATTATGACTAATATTATTATCATTATATAGTAATATTGTTATTATTATTACTGATATTAACATATGTATTATTGTTATTATAATTATGATCATTATTATTATTATCATTATTATAAACATAATACAAATTATCATCATAAATATTATTATTAGTATCATTATATAAATTATTAGTATTATTATTGTTATTATCAACAAAATTTTTAGTAATAAAATCATTATTATTGATAATATGATTATTAGTATAGTAATAATTAAACTTATTATCATCTTTATCATTAGTAGTAAAATTTTGGTATTCATAGTTATTATTATTAGTATTACTACAAATAGATATTTTTATACAAGAATACATTGCAAGAATATTAATATCACATATCACTATAATTTTATTATTAACAAGATAGTAACTAAGCTATATATAAATATATCAATTAATATATACATATATATTTTATCATATATAAACCCTAATATAAATTATTATTATGAAAGATAAATACTAGTTAAATAAAATATATAAATTAAATATATCTATATCTATATTGGTATGTTTTTCTGTTTTTTTTTCCTGGTCCACGAGTATCAGAAGGAGAAGAGGAAACAAGAAACAATTAAAATCGGGATATATATTTTTGAGTTCTATATTATTTCGGATTATGGACAACAGCCCAACGGTTTGAGGTGTTAACGGGGAGCGAGTGGTCGCTAGTTCGAGTCTCGTATGGGACATTTCTTTTTATGATGGCTTTTGAAAGGGTATACTTTTTATTTTATTTCTATTATTATTATTATTGTTATTATTACATGTATTATAATTAAGATTATTATTATTATGTATCATGAACATCCTTAGTATTATTATTATTGTTATTATTACTAATACAAGATTTAGGAATATTTATTATTATTGTTATTATTAAAATTATAATTATTATCATTTAGTAATGTTATTATCATTATTAATTTATCATCGTAGTATTACTATTATTATTATGATTATGATTAGGATTATTGTTGTTATTATAAATTATGATTATGTTAAAATTGATGATATGATTACTAATATTATAATTTTAGTTATTATTAAGTAATATCGTTATGAACTAAAAGTATTATTATTATTAAGACAAAGTACGATTATTATTATTTCGAATATGATTATTATTATTATTGTTCAAGCGAAAATAACACAAACTATTATTATTGGTATCATTATTATTAGTATTGGTATCATTGTAGACTTATTATTATTAGTAACAAAAGTATTATTATAATGACTAACATTAGTAATAAGATCGTATATTAATAGTTATTATTATAAAGTATTATGTATTATTATCAAAATTATTATTTTCCTTACCATTATTATTAAATTATTCATTTTATTAAAAACCAATATTATTATCATTATTATGAGATTTATTATAAAAACTATCGTTAATATTATCATTTATAGAATTATTAATACTATTATCATTATTATTAATATTAGTACTATTATTATTATTGTTATCACTTAATATATTATCTTAGTACTAACAAACAAATGATATTTATATATAAACATATCTAATACATATAACATCACGAAAGGTAATATTTTATATAACAAAATAAATATATGAAACATATATATTATTAATACAAAAAGTATATAACTAATAAATTTATATATATTGTTCGATTACAACTATGTTTATTAATAAATATACAAATGATATAGGTTCGTGAATCCGATGCCAACCCTGCATTGTTCAGAATCGCCGTATGAATATTTTTACTACAAAATATTGGATTGTGAGTTTCATATGATCCATTTTACTCTTTACATTTTTGGGCTGAGAATACATGCACTGTTTTAATAAATGTTTTACAATATTTATATGCGTGAGTTTCATTTGCTCCCTTTTTAAATACTTTTGCAATATATATTTTTGGGACTGAGAATACATGCGCTGATTTTATAACTGTTTTACGAAATAGACACGAGTAAATGAAACTATATTCTATGGCTGGATTATTAAACCGAATATGCCCCTTTTTAGTCTGGTAATCTAAGAATTAGGGAACAGACACCCTAATTGACGCGAATCCTAAAGATAGATCTATCGGGCCCAACAAGCCCCATCCAAAGTACCAGATGCTGTAGTACTTCGAAATTTATATCATGTCCGAAGGAGGATCCCAGAATGATGGGGATATTCTTATATGCATATTGTGAATGTCGGTTACCAGGTGTTCAATCCATATGAATGATATTTTGTCTCTATGCATGGGACGTATGTTTATGAGAAATGGAAATATGAAATCTTGTGGTCTATTAAAAATTATGAAAATGATTATTTATGTTAAACTAATGAACTCACCAACCTTTTGGTTGACACTTGAAAGCATGTTTATTCTCAGGTATGAAAAAAATCTTCCGCTGTGCATTAGCTCATATTAGAGACATTACTTGGAGTCATTCATGGCATATTTCAAAAGATGTTGCATTCGAGTCATTGAGTTCATCAAGATTATTATTAAGCCAATTATAGTTAGATGTATTATGAAATGGTATGCATGCCTGTCAACTTTTGATGTAATGAAAGATTGTCTTTTTCAAAAACAAATGCAATGTTTGTATAATGTATCATATAGAGGTCAAGTACCTCGCGATGTAATCAACTGTTGTGAATTGTTTATAATCGATATGGACTTCATCCGGATGGATTAGGACGGGTCTTCACAATATACTCATCCGCATCTTGTAACGAGAATTGCCATACCAAGTACCGGGAAAATCAGCAATCAGTATTTTGAATCTCGCAGCGTTTCTACATCAATAGTTATATATATACATATAACATTTATCTATAAGAATTATGATCTTCCATTCTAAAATTCTGAAAAACACCCGGTCTACGAATCAATACTCCAAATTTTGAAAATTTCTCATAAGTTAGGAAAAACTGTAAATGTTCTTAACAGTCGAAAGATTAATAGTGGCTGAAGAAGCTCAAAAGATGAGAAAAGTTGATACCGAAAAGCGGATTATACGAAACTATGAAGGAGGCTGTAGACAAATCATAAAGACTAAACCTGCCTTCAAAGAATCCAAATGAGTCAGTATCTGCTGAAGTCATTAACGAATATCTTGCTTCTGACTCTAAACCCTTACGAACAAATCTTCATCGTCATCCATCGATATTAGAAATTCTAAGATATTATCGTATCCTCTATTATAAATGTCCCCGATACTTCTGAGGATATTTTCATAAGTATTCTTATTTGGAATCATTTATCTCTTTGCGATATCAGTGTTACATTCAGAAAGGAAACTATTTGGTTTCTATTTTCTGAAAACCTTTAAGCTTAAAATTAAATGATATTGAAGTAGTGCTGGGAACTGATGCATGAGTTAGTATAATATAATGACACTTGATCAACGTGATTATATTACAGTAAGTCATGCTGAGTTTCTAATGAAACTTGATGATTCACAAATTATAATGTTATCATGTCCCATGTTACACGACTCTTACATTCTACTTAATCTCCAAAAATATCGAGAACATATCTCCCTGATAGTTCTATCTTTTCTCTTGAATTCTGGTTATTTAACCAATCAAGATCGTGCTATTACAATCTATCTCTTAGAACATTAGTCATGTTCATTCGAAACTTCATACATACGAATTCTGGACCATTATTCACTTGACTTAAAGTCGGGAAGAGAAAACAAAAGGATGGAACTCCAAAATATAAAGGAAATGGAGGGAGTAAATTTACAGTAAAATATCCGACATAGCATTCAAAACAGATTACCGCATTTAATTAAAGAGATCCTAATTTCTTTAATCACCGGAGAATCAAATCTTAATCAGATCCTATATGATTTAGAATTTATTTAATAAACGCTAGTAGCACTCGTTTGTCATTTTGATAGTTATTAATCAAGTTAAAAATGAACTTATGTGATTTTAAAATAAATGGTGATCCGAAAATGGGTTTTATAAATTATAGACTTAGTAAAATGTATTTAGGAGCTATTTGTTAAATTTTAAAACTTTTTATATTTTACTTGGGGTTGGGAGTGAATAATTAATGTAATTTTTATTTCATAATTAATGAGCAAATTTTATACCATAATGACCAAAATAAATAAATATAATTAAAATAAAAGTTTGGGATTTTTCTAAAAGACTTTTTATTCACCACTGAGTAACAATGGGGTACGAAATATATCCCATTAGAACTGTCGGCAGAGTTAATATATTTATGTACATGTTTTTAATTATATTATATTATAATTATTATTAGTTGATTACTGTGTTTGTTTGAATATATATGTAATGTAATATGCCTTTTCTTCGACAGAATCCATCTATCTTTACTACTTGTTATTATTTATCTTTTCTTCAATATATATATACAAGCATCATGCATCAACTTGCATCAACTGTTCTATTTTTAACCAATCATCACATAAAGACAAATATATATCCCACCATCTTTTACCATTTACTATCACCACTATCATATTTATATTGATATGTATATGCATATCATTGTAACAACCACCATCAACCTAACACCATCACTAGCACTAACTTAATTAAACCATCACCTTCTTGCATAAACATCTTCGGCCACCAGGAACCTCACCCGCCATCCCAATATCACCTTAACACCGCCATCCGCCACCATGAACAATAAAACCCTTCAAAATTCTAGTTTAATGTTGTTTTTGCCTCTCATAGGATACCTTCAGTTGCCGCTGACTACCAAAAATCGTAACCACTTTACAATCTGACCGGTGACTTCTAAGTATGGCTGGAAGAAAAATTAAGAAGGAGAAGCCTTCACGTGGTGTCTATGCGAAATAGTATCAAAGAGAAAGCCGGCATTTATAGTACGGATGTGGTTCTTGAAATCGGTCCTGGTACCGGTAATTTGACTAAGAAGCTTCTTGAGGCTAGGAAGACTGTTATAGCTATTGAGCTTGATCCACGCATGGTTCGCGAGTTGGAGCGTCTGGACACTATGCTTCGTAATCAGCTCAAGGTTTAAAAAAAAAAATAATAATAATAACAACTTCATACCCCCACCTAAGGTCGACTCATCTGTTTTTTTTCAGATCGAGCCAAGAAAACCCGTACCCGTCAACAACCTCAAAGAATTAGGTGGGTTGGTCCAAATCTATTTCATTAGGAAGAACAAAACCTTAGGTGCAATCTTCAAGATAAAAAGCGTACTTTCAGTTATGGAGAAAAACTACAAAACCCTTCAAGCGTTACAACTTTCTCATAGTAATGATAATTAAATTGCAACTGATGCATCTATTCTTGAAGATTCGGGTGACTTAACATTTGAGAATGATGATATGGAAATAGAAATAGGATGATGTTAGATGTTGATGATTATGATTTGATAATGATACTTTAATGATGATGATAAGGAATGATAATGATGATGATGTTAAAGGGGTTTTGTTTTAAGAAGAAGAAAATAGACAGAAATCGAGCTTAAAAGGATTTATGAAATGTCCCGTTCTTATTGATTAAAAACGTTCCATATTAATTGATTTCGTTGCGAGGTTTTGACCTCTATATGAGACGTTTTTCAAAGACTGCATTCTTTTTAAAACAAACCATAACCTTTATTTCATCAATAAAGGTTTAAAAAGCTTTACGTAGATTATCAAATAATGATAATCTAAAATATCCTGTTTACACAAGACCATTACATAATGGTTTAAAATACAAATATGTTACAACAAAATAAGTTTCTTGAATGCAGTTTTTACACAATATCATACAAGCATGGACTCCAAATCTCGTCCTTATTTAAGTATGCGACAGCGGAAGCTCTTAATAATCACCTGAGAATAAACATGCTTAAAACGTCAACAAAAATGTTGGTGAGTTATAGGTTTAACCTATATATATCAAATCATAATAATAGACCACAAGATTTCATATTTCAATACACATCCCATACATAGAGATAAAAATCATTCATATGGTGAACACCTGGTAACCGACATTAACAAGATGCATATATAAGAATATCCCCATCATTCCGGGACACCCTTCGGATATGATATAAATTTCGAAGTACTAAAGCATCCGGTACTTTGGATGGGGTTTGTTAGGCCCAATAGATCTATCTTTAGGATTCGCGTCAATTAGGGTGTCTGTTCCCTAATTCTTAGATTACCAGACTTAATAAAAAGGGGCATATTCGATTTCGATAATTCAACCATAGAATGTAGTTTCACGTACTTGTGTCTATTTTGTAAATCATTTATAAAACCTGCATGTATTCTCATCCCAAAAATATTAGATTTTAAAAGTGGGACTATAACTCACTTTCACAGATTTTTACTTCGTCGGGAAGTAAGACTTGGCCACTGGTTGATTCACGAACCTATAACAATATATACATATATATCAAAGTATGTTCAAAATATATTTACAACACTTTTAATATATTTTGATGTTTTAAGTTTATTAAGTCAGCTGTCCTCGTTAGTAACCTACAACTAGTTGTTCACAGTTATATGTACAGAAATAAATCGATAAATATTATCTTGAATCAATCCACGACCCAGTGTATACGTATCTCAGTATTGATCACAACTCAAACTATATATATTTTGGAATCAACCTCAACCCTGTATAGCTAACTCCAACATTCACATATAGAGTGTCTATGGTTGTTCCGAAATATATATAGATGTGTCGACATGATAGGTCGAAACATTGTATACGTGTCTATGGTATCTCAAGATTACATAATATATAATACAAGTTGATTAAGTTATGGTTGGAATAGATTTGTTACCAATTTTCACGTAGCTAAAATGAGAAAAATTATCCAATCTTGTTTTACCCATAACTTCTTCATTTTAAATCCGTTTTGAGTGAATCAAATTGCTATGGTTTCATATTGAACTCTATTTTATGAATCTAAACAGAAAAATTATAGGTTTATAGTTGGCAAAATAAGTTACAAGTCATTTTTGTAAAGGTAGTCATTTCAGTCGAAAGAACGACGTCTAGATGACCATTTTAGAAAACATACTTCCACTTTGAGTTTAACCATAATTTTTGGATATAGTTTCATGTTCATAATAAAAATCATTTTCTCAGAATAACAACTTTTAAATCAAAGTTTATCATAGTTTTTAATTAACTAACCCAAAACAGCCCGCGGTGTTACTACGACGGCGTAAATCCGGTTATACGGTGTTTTTCGTGTTTCCAGGTTTTAAATCATTAAGTTAGCATATCATATAGATATAGAACATGTGTTTAGTTGATTTTAAAAGTCAAGTTAGAAGGATTAACTTTTGTTTGCGAACAAGTTTAGAATTAACTAAACTATGTTCCAGTGATTACAAGTTTAAACCTTCGAATAAGATAGCTTTATATGTATGAATCGAATGATGTTATGAACATCATTACTACCTTAAGTTCCTTGGATAAACCTACTGGAAAAGAGAAAAATGGATCTAGCTTCAACGGATCCTTGGATGGCTCGAAGTTCTTGAAGCAGAATCATGACACGAAAACAAGTTCAAGTAAGATCATCACTTGAAATAAGATTGTTATAGTTATAGAAATTGAACCAAAGTTTGAATATGATTATTACCTTGTATTAGAATGATAACCTACTGTAAGAAACAAAGATTTCTTGAGGTTGGATGATCACCTTACAAGATTGGAAGTGAGCTAGTAAACTTGAAAGTATTCTTGATTTTATGTAACTAGAACTTGTAGAATATATGAAGAACACTTAGAACTTGAAGATAGAACTTGAGAGAGATCAATTAGATGAAGAAAATTGAAGAATGAAAGTGTTCATAGGTGTTTTTAGTCGTTGGTGTATGGATTAGATATAAAGGATATGTAATTTTGTTTTCATGTAAATAAGTCATGAATGATTACTCATTTTTTTGTAATTTTATGAGATATTTCATGCTAGTTGCCAAATGATGGTTCCCACATGTGTTAGGTGACTCACATGGGCTGCTAAGAGCTGATCATTAGAGTGTATATACCAATAGTACATACATCTAAAAGCTGTGTATTGTACGAGTACGAATACGGGTGCATACGAGTAGAATTGTTGATGAAACTGAACGAGGATGTAATTGTAAGCATTTTTGTTAAGTAGAAGTATTTTGATAAGTGTATTGAAGTCTTTCAAAAGTGTATAAATACATATTAAAACACTACATGTATATACATTTTAACTGAGTCGTTAAGTCATCGTTAGTCGTTACATGTAAGTGTTGTTTTGAAACCTTTAGGTTAACGAGCTTGTTAAATGTTGTTAACCCAATGTTTATAATAACAAATGAGATTTTAAATTATTATATTATCATGATATTATCATGTATGAATATCTCTTAATATGATATATATATACATTAAATGTCTTTACAACGATAATCGTTACATATATGTCTCGTTTAAAAATCATTAAGTTAGTAGTCTTGTTTTTACATATGTAGTTCATTGTTAATATATTTAATGATATGTTTACTTATCATAGTATCATGTTAACTATATATATATATATATCCATATATATGTCATCATATAGTTTTTACAAGTTTTAACGTTCGTGAATCACCGGTCAACTTGGGTGGTCAATTGTCTATATGAAACATATTTCAATTAATCAAGTCTTAACAAGTTTGATTGCTTAACATGTTGGAAACATTTAATCATGTAAATATCAATCTCAATTAATATATATATACATGGAAAAGTTCGGGTCACTACAGTACCTACCCGTTAAATAAATTTCGTCCCGAAATTTTAAGCTGTTGAAGGTGTTGACGAATCTTCACGAAATAGATGCGGGTATTTCTTCTTCATTTGATCTTCACGCTCCCAGGTGAACTCGGGTCCTCTACGAGCATTCCATCGAACCTTAACAATTGGTATCTTGTTTTGCTTAAGTCTTTCAACCTCACGATCCATTATTTTGACGGGTTCTTCGATGAATTGAAGTTTTTCGTTGATTTGGATTTCATCTAACGGAATAGTGAGATCTTCTTTAGCAAAACATTTCTTCAAATTCGAGACGTGGAAAGTGTTATGTACAGCCGCGAGTTGTTGAGGTAACTCAAGTCGGTAAGCTACTGGTCCGACACGATCAATAATCTTGAATGGTCCAATATACCTTGGATTTAATTTCCCTCGTTTACCAAATCGAACAACGCCTTTCCAAGGTGCAACTTTAAGCATGACCATCTCTCCAATTTCAAATTCTATATCTTTTCTTTTAATGTCAGCGTAGCTCTTTTGTCGACTTTGGGAGGTTTTCAACCGTTGTTGAATTTGGATGATCTTCTCTGTAGTTTCTTGTATAATCTCTGGACCCGTAATCTGTCTATCCCCCACTTTACTCCAACAAATCAGAGACCTGCACTTTCTACCATAAAGTGCTTCAAACGGCGCCATCTCAATGCTTGAATGGTAGCTGTTGTTGTAGGAAAATTCTACTAACGGTAGATGTCGATCCCAACTGTTTCCGAAATCAATAACACATGCTCGTAGCATGTCTTCAAGCGTTTGTATCGTCCTTTCGCTCTGCCCATCAGTTTGTGGATGATAGGCAGTACTCATGTCTAGACGAGTTCCTAATGCTTGCTGTAATGTCTGCCAGAATCTTGAAATAAATCTGCCATCCCTATCAGAGATAATAGAGATTGGTATTCCATGTCTGGAGACGACTTCCTTCAAATACAGTCGTGCTAACTTCTCCATCTTGTCATCTTCTCTTATTGGCAGGAAGTGTGCTGATTTGGTGAGACGATCAACTATTACCCAAATAGTATCAAAACCACTTGCAGTCCTTGGCAATTTAGTGATTAAATCCATGGTAATGTTTTCCCATTCCCATTCCGGGATTTCAGGTTGTTGAAGTAGACCTGATGGTTTCTGATGCTCAGCTTTGACCTTAGAACACGTCAAACATTCTCCTACGTATTTAGCAACATCGGCTTTCATACCCGGCCACCAAAAATCTTTCTTGAGATCCTTGTACATCTTCCCCGTTCCAGGATGTATTGAGTATCTTGTTTTATGAGCTTCTCTAAGTACCATTTCTCTCATATCTCCAAATTTTGGTACCCAAATCCTTTCAGCCCTATACCGGGTTCCGTCTTCCCGAATATTAAGATACTTCTCCGATCCTTTGGGTATTTCATCCTTTAAATTTCCCTCTTTTAAAACTCCTTGTTGCGCCTCCTTTATTTGAGTAGTAAGGTTATTATGAATCATTATATTCATAGATTTTACTCGAATGGGTTCTCTGTCCTTCCTGCTCAAGGCATCGGCTACCACATTTGCCTTCCCCGGGTGGTAACAAATCTCAAAGTCGTAATCATTCAATAATTCAATCCACCTACGCTGCCTCATATTCAGTTGTTTCTGATTAAATATGTGTTGAAGACTTTTGTGGTCGGTATATATAATACTTTTGACCCCATATAAGTAGTGCCTCCAAGTCTTTAATGCAAAAACAACCGCGCCTAATTCCAAATCATGCGTCGTATAATTTTGTTCGTGAATCTTCAATTGTCTAGATGCATAAGCAATCACCTTCGTTCGTTGCATTAATACACAACCGAGACCTTGCTTTGATGCGTCACAATAAATCACAAAATCATCATTCCCTTCAGGCAATGACAATATAGGTGCCGTAGTTAGCTTTTTCTTCAATAACTGAAACGCTTTCTCTTGTTCATCATTCCATTCAAATTTCTTCCCTTTATGTGTCAATGCAGTCAAGGGTTTTGCTATTCTGGAAAAGTCTTGGATGAACCTTCTGTAGTAACCAGCTAGTCCTAAAAACTGGCGTATGTGTTTCGGAGTTTTCGGGGTTTCCCACTTTTCAACAGTTTCTATCTTTGCCGGATCCACCTTAATACCTTCTTTGTTCACTATGTGACCGAGGAATTGAACTTCTTCCAACCAAAATGCACACTTTGAAAACTTAGCGTACAATTCTTCCTTCCTCAATACTTCTAACACCTTTCTCAAATGTTCACCATGTTCTTGGTCATTCTTTGAGTAAATAAGTATGTCATCAATGAAAACAATAACAAACTTATCAAGGTATGGTCCACACACTCGGTTCATAAGGTCCATGAACACAGCTGGTGCATTAGTTAAACCAAACGGCATGACCATAAACTCGTAATGACCGTAACGTGTTCTGAAAGCAGTCTTTGGAATATCATCTTCTTTCACCCGCATTTGATGATACCCGGAACGTAAGTCAATCTTTGAATAAACAGACGAGCCTTGTAGTTGATCAAATAAGTCGTCAATTCTCGGTAGTGGGTAGCGGTTCTTGATGGTAAGTTTGTTCAACTCTCGGTAGTCGATACACAACCTGAATGTACCATCTTTCTTCTTGAAAAACAAAACAGGAGCTCCCCACGGTGATGTGCTTGGTCGAATGAAACCACGCTCTAAAAGTTCTTGTAATTGGCTTTGCAGTTCTTTCATCTCACTGGGTGCGAGTCTGTAAGGAGCACGAGCTATTGGTGCAGCTCCTGGTACAAGATCTATTTGAAATTCAACGGATCGATGTGGGGGTAATCCCGGTAATTCTTTCAGAAATACATCGGGAAATTCTTTTGCAATGGGAACATCATTGATGCTTTTTTCTTCAGTTTGTACTTTCTCGACGTGTGCTAGAACAGCATAGCAACCTTTTCTTATTAGTTTTTGTGCCTTCAAATTACTAATAAGATGTAGCTTCGTGTTGCCCTTTTCTCCGTACACCATTAAGGGTTTTCCTTTTTCTCGTATAATGCGAATTGCATTTTTGTAACAAACGATCTCTGCTTTTCTTCTTTCAACCAGTCCATACCGATTATCACATCAAAACTCCCTAACTCTACTGGTATCAAATCAATCTTAAATGTTTCGCTAACCAGTTTAATTTCTCGATTCCGACATATATTATCTGCTGAAATTAATTTACCATTTGCTAATTCGAGTAAAAATTTACTATCCAAAGGCATCAATGGACAACTTAATTTAGCACAAAAATCTCTACTCATATAGCTTCTATCCGCACCCGAATCAAATAAAACGTAAGCAGATTTATTGTCAATAAGAAACGTACCTATAACAAGCTCCGGGTCTTCCTATGCCTCTGCCGCATTAATATTGAAAACTCTTCCGCGGCCTTGTCCATCCGTGTTCTCCTGGTTCGGGCAATTTCTAATAATGTGGCCCGATTTTCCACATTTATAACAAACTACATTGGCATAACTTGCTCCGCCATTACTCGTTCCGACACCATTTGTTCCTTTTGTTCTATTAACCCCTGGTCCGTAGACCTCACACTTCGCCGTGCTATGACCATTTCTTTTACACTTGTTGCAAAATTTGGTGCAGAACCCCGAGTGATACTTTTCACACCTTTGGCATAGCTGCTTCTGATTGTTGTTGTTGTTGCGGTTATTATTGTTGTTGGGATGATTGTTGTAGTTACTGTTGTTGTTGTTGTTGTTGTTGTTGGGCCGTTTGTTGTAGTTGCGATTGATGTTGCGATTGTTGGGATAATTGTTGCGATTATTGTTGTAATTGCTGTTGTTGTTGTATTGGTGATTCTTATCACCGTTTTCCTCCCACTTTCTTTTGACTTGCTTCACATTGGCCTCTTCAGCAGTCTGTTCTTTAACTCTTTCTTCAATCTGGTTCACTAGTTTGTGAGCCATTCTACATGCCTGTTGTATGGAGGCGGGCTCATGTGAACTTATATCTTCTTGGATTCTTTCCGGTAATCCTTTCACAAACGCGTCGATCTTCTCTTCCTCATCTTCGAATGCTCCCGGACACAATAGGCACAATTCTGTGAATCGTCTTTCGTACGTGGTAATATCAAATCCTTGGGTTCGTAACCCTCTAAGTTCTGTCTTGAGCTTATTGACCTCGGTTCTGGGACGGTACTTCTCGTTCATCAAGTGCTTGAATGCTGACCACGGTAGTGCGTATGCATCGTCTTGTCCCACTTGCTCTAGATAGGTATTCCACCATGTTAACGCAGAACCTGTGAAGGTATGCGTAGCGTACTTCACTTTTTCCTCTTCAGTACACTTACTTATGGCAAACACCGATTCGACCTTCTCGGTCCACCGTTTCAATCCGATCGGTCCTTCGGTTCCATCAAATTCCAAAGGTTTGCAGGCAGTGAATTCTTTGTAGGTGCATCCTACACGATTTCCTGTACTGCTAGATCCAAGGTTATTGTTGGTATGTAGCGCAGCCTGTACTGCGGCTATGTTTGAAGCTAGAAAAGTACGGAATTCCTCTTCATTCATATTCACGGTGTGTCGAGTAGTCGGTGCCATTTCCTTTAAAATAGTCAAATGGAATAAGTTAATCATACAGAATATTAAGAGTAGTTAATAGTATTTCGTAGCATAATATGAACTCATTTATAAAATCTTTTTCTTCATATTAGCGTTTTATAAGTTTAAATTCGGGTAGTACCTACCCGTTAAGTTCATATTTAGTAGCTAATATACAATTCAACTACTACAATTCTATATGAAAAACTGATTATAATAATATTTCGCGTTCAAACTTTTACACAATATTTTACAAACTTACAATACCGCTTATTTTACATATTGCATGAAATATAGCACACAATAAATTTGATACAAGATGGTTGTGAAGATAATTCTAGCTAGTACACAAGTCGTTCAGCAAAGGCAATAAAGACACGTAATTCATACGTCCAGAAACAAGTCATGCATTCTGGTTTTACTAGGATTACTTCCCATCCTTGGTCTTGTGGAACATAACCGTTATGGCCGTTGATAAGACAGTGTGTTGTAACGTCGTCAAAGGGACGAGGGTTACGTAATGTGCAACAGTCCCGTAACAATCTAAAAACCTCATTTCTTACCCCAATTACCGACTCCGTCACTTGTGGGAACGTTTTGTTTAATAGTTGTAGCCCGATGTTCTTGTTCTCACTTTGGTGAGAAGCGAACATTACTAATCCGTAAGCATAACATGCTTCTTTATGTTGCATGTTAGCCGCTTTTTCTAAATCACGAAGTCCAATATTCGGATATATTGAGTCAAAATAATTTCTTAACCCATTGCGTAAAATAGCATTTGGGTTCCCCGAAATATATGCGTCACAGTAAACACATCGTAACTTATGGATTTCCCAATGTGATATCCCCCATCTTTCGAACGAAAGCCTTTTATAAACCAAGGCATTCTTGGAACGTTCTTCGAATGTCTTACAAACTGATCTCGCCTTAAATAGTTGTGCTGAAGAATTCTGACCGACTCTAGACAAGATTTCATCAATCATGTCTCCGGGTAGGTCTCTTAAAATATTGGGTTGTCTATCCATTTTGTGTTTTTATACTGTAAAATAGACAAGAGTTAGATTCATAAAAAAAATACTTATTAATACAAGCAATTTTTACATATATCATAAAGCATAAGCACACTATATTACATATATTACACCACACGAATACAACTATCTTATTCCGACTCGCTTGTTTCTTCTTCTTCGGTTTTGGTTCGTTTTGCCAAGTTTCTAGGGATATATGATGTTCCCCTAATACGAGCCGTGGTTTTCCACATTGGTTTAGAAAAACCTGGTGGTTTAGAGGTTCCCGGGTCATTGTTACAACTTAAGGACTTCGGGGGTTGACGATACATATAAATTTCATCGGGGTTGGAATTAGATTTCTCTATTTTTATGCCCTTTCCCTTATTATTTTCTTTTGCCTTTTTAAATTCAAATGGGGTAATTTCTATAACATCATCGGAATTCTCGTCGGAATCCGATTCAGCGGAGAATTGGTAATCCTCCCAATATTTTGCTTCCTTGGCGGAAACACCATTGACCATAATTAACCTTGGTCGGTTGGTTGAGGATTTTCTTTTACTTAACCGTTTTATTATTTCCCCCACAGGTTCTATTTCTTCATCCGGTTCCGATTCTTCTTCCGGTTCCGACTCTTCTTCCGGTTCCTCTTCGGGAACTTGTGAATCAGTCCACGAATCATTCCAATTTACATTTGACTCTTCATTATTATTAGGTGAGTCAATGGGACTTGTTCTAGAGGTAGACATCTATCACATAATATCAAACGCATTAAGAGATTAATATATCACATAATATTCACATGTTAAAAATATATAGTTTCCAACAAAATTTGTTAAGCAATCATTTTTCAAGTAAACACGGTCGAAGTCCAGACTCACTAATGCATCCTAACAAACTCGATAAGACACACTAATGCAAAATTCTGGTTCTCTAAGACCAACGCTCGGATACAAACTGAAATGTCCCGTTCTTATTGATTAAAAACGTTCCATATTAATTGATTTCGTTGCGAGGTTTTGACCTCTATATGAGACGTTTTTCAAAGACTGCATTCTTTTTAAAACAAACCATAACCTTTATTTCATCAATAAAGGTTTAAAAAGCTTTACGTAGATTATCAAATAATGATAATCTAAAATATCCTGTTTACACAAGACCATTACATAATGGTTTACAATACAAATATGTTACAACAAAATAAGTTTCTTGAATGCAGTTTTTACACAATATCATACAAGCATGGACTCTAAATCTCGTCCTTATTTAAGTATGCGACAGCGGAAGCTCTTAATAATCACCTGAGAATAAACATGCTTAAAACGTCAACAAAAATGTTGGTGAGTTATAGGTTTAACCTATATATATCAAATCATAATAATAGACCACAAGATTTCATATTTCAATACACATCCCATACATAGAGATAAAAATCATTCATATGGTGAACACCTGGTAACCGACATTAACAAGATGCATATATAAGAATATCCCCATCATTCCGGGACACCCTTCGGATATGATATAAATTTCGAAGTACTAAAGCATCCGGTACTTTGGATGGGGTTTGTTAGGCCCAATAGATCTATCTTTAGGATTCGCGTCAATTAGGGTGTCTGTTCCCTAATTCTTAGATTACCAGACTTAATAAAAAGGGGCATATTCGATTTCGATAATTCAACCATAGAATGTAGTTTCACGTACTTGTGTCTATTTTGTAAATCATTTATAAAACCTGCATGTATTCTCATCCCAAAAATATTAGATTTTAAAAGTGGGACTATAACTCACTTTCACAGATTTTTACTTCGTCGGGAAGTAAGACTTGGCCACTGGTTGATTCACGAACCTATAACAATATATACATATATATCAAAGTATGTTCAAAATATATTTACAACACTTTTAATATATTTTGATGTTTTAAGTTTATTAAGTCAGCTGTCCTCGTTAGTAACCTACAACTAGTTGTCCACAGTTATATGTACAGAAATAAATCGATAAATATTATCTTGAATCAATCCACGACCCAGTGTATACGTATCTCAGTATTGATCACAACTCAAACTATATATATTTTGGAATCAACCTCAACCCTGTATAGCTAACTCCAACATTCACATATAGAGTGTCTATGGTTGTTCCGAAATATATATAGATGTGTCGACATGATAGGTCGAAACATTGTATACGTGTCTATGGTATCTCAAGATTACATAATATATAATACAAGTTGATTAAGTTATGGTTGGAATAGATTTGTTACCAATTTTCACGTAGCTAAAATGAGAAAAATTATCCAATCTTGTTTTACCCATAACTTCTTCATTTTAAATCCGTTTTGAGTGAATCAAATTGCTATGGTTTCATATTGAACTCTATTTTATGAATCTAAACAGAAAAATTATAGGTTTATAGTTTAAAAAATAAGTTACAAGTCGTTTTTGTAAAGGTAGTCATTTAAGTCGAAAGAACGACGTCTAGATGACCATTTTAGAAAACATACTTCCACTTTGAGTTTAACCATAATTTTTGGATATAGTTTCATGTTCATAATAAAAATCATTTTCTAAAAATAACAACTTTTAAATCAAAGTTTATCATAGTTTTTAATTAACTAACCCAAAACAGCCCGCGGTGTTACTACGACGGCGTAAATCCGGTTTTACGGTCTTTTTCGTGTTTCCAGGTTTTAAATCATTAAGTTAGCATATCATATAGATATAGAACATGTGTTTAGTTGATTTTAAAAGTCAAGTTAGAAGAATTAACTTTTGTTTGCAAACAAGTTTAGAATTAACTAAACTATGTTCTAGTGATTACAAGTTTAAACCTTCGAATAAGATAGCTTTATATGTATGAATCGAATGATGTTATGAAAATCATTACTACCTTAAGTTTCTTGGATAAACCTACTGGAAAAGAGAAAAATGGATCTAGCTTCAACGGATCCTTGGATGGCTCGAAGTTCTTGAAGCAGAATCATGACACGAAAACAAGTTCAAGTAAGATCATCACTTGAAATAAGATTGTTATAGTTATAGAAATTGAACCAAAGTTTGAATATGATTATTACCTTGTATTAGAATGATAACCTACTGTAAGAAACAAAGATTTCTTGAGGTTGGATGATCACCTTACAAGATTGGAAGTGAGCTAGCAAACTTGAAAGTATTCTTGATTTTATGTAACTAGAACTTGTAGAATATATGAAGAACACTTAGAACTTGAAGATAGAACTTGAGAGAGATTAATTAGATGAAGAAAATTGAAGAATGAAAGTGTTCGTAGGTGTTTTTAGTCGTTGGTGTATGGATTAGATATAAAGGATATGTAATTTTGTTTTCATGTAAATAAGTCATGAATGATTACTCATTTTTTTGTAATTTTATGAGATATTTCATGCTAGTTTCCAAATGATGGTTCCCACATGTGTTAGGTGACTCACATGGGCTGCTAAGAGCTGATCATTGGAGTGTATATACCAATAGTACATACATCTAAAAGCTGTGTACTGTACGAGTACGAATACGGGTGCATACGAGTAGAATTGTTGATGAAACTGAACGAGGATGTAATTGTAAGCATTTTTGTTAAGTAGAAGTATTTTGATAAGTGTATTGAAGTCTTTCAAAAGTGTATAAATACATATTAAAACACTACATGTATATACATTTTAACTGAGTCGTTAAGTCATCGTTAGTCGTTACATGTAAGTGTTGTTTTGAAACCTTTAGGTTAACGATCTTGTTAAATGTTGTTAACCCAATGTTTATAATATCAAATGAGATTTTAAATTATTATATTATCATGATATTATCATGTATGAATATCTCTTAATATGATATATATACATTAAATGTCTTTACAACGATAATCGTTACATATATGTCTCGTTTAAAAATCATTAAGTTAGTAGTCTTGTTTTTACATATGTATTTCATTGTTAATATACTTAATGATATGTTTACTTATCATAGTATCATGTTAACTATATATATATCCATATATATGTCATCATATAGTTTTTACAAGTTTTAACGTTCGTGAATCACCGGTCAACTTGGGTCGTCAATTGTCTATATGAAACATATTTCAATTAATCAAGTCTTAACAAGTTTGATTGCTTAACATGTTGGAAACATTTAATCATGTAAATATCAATCTCAATTAATATATATATACATGGAAAAGTTCGGGTCACTACAGTTTAAAATCCTAAATAAATCAGAAAGTAATGGGCAGCTCATTGGTTTGATAAAGTGTGTAGTATTGAGAACCGAGAGGTCTCAGGTTCGATTCTAAGCCAGGATATATTATTATTTTTTAAATAAGAATAGCATGTGCCGGGTTGCCATATTGGGCCGAGATCAGCCTCAAACCTATTGGGCCAAGACAAATTACGGATCATATAGATTGGTTTAGGGTATTAAACAGAAAAACTGAATAGTGGATTGGTTAAGGGGTGTTTGCAGTTGAGCGAGTGGTTACGGGTTCGATCCCTGCTGGTGACATATTATTTTTAAAGCTTGTTTTGAGGTAGTTTTTCATTACCAAAAATTATTATTATTATTATTATTATTATTATTATTATTATTATTATTATTATTATTATTATTATTATTAGACTTGTGATTACTATTGCTAGTGTTAATTATTGTTGTTAAAATTGTTATTATGACTAATATTATTATCATTATATAGTAATATTGTTATTATTATTAATGATATTAACATATGTATTATTGTTATTATAATTATGATCATTATTATTATTATCATTATTATAAACATAATACAAATTATCATCATAAATATTATTATTAGCATCATTATATAAGTTATTAGTATTATTATTGTTATTATCAACAAAAGTTTTAGTAATAAATCATTATTATTGATAATATGATTATTAGTATAGTAATAATCAAACTTATTATCATCTTTATCATTAGTAGTAAAATTTTGTTATTCATAGTTATTATTATTAGTATTACTACAAATAGATATTTTTATACAAGAATACATTGCAAGAATATTAATATCACATATCACTATAATTTTATTATTAACAAGATAGTAACTAAGCTATATATAAATATATCAATTAATATATACATATATATTTTATCATATATAAACTCTAATATAAATTATTATTATGAAAGATAAATACTAGTTAAATAAAATATATAAATTAAATATATCTATATCTATATAACAAATAATTTAACAAGTATATTATTAAAAATAATATATATATTTATTCGATTTCGATTATGTGTGTTAATATATATACAAATGATATAGGTTCGTGAATCCGAGGCCAACCCTACATTGTTCAGTTTCATCATATGTATTTTTACTACAAAATACAATATAGTGAGTTCATTTGATTCCCTTTTACTCTTTACATTTTTGGGACTGAGAATACATGCGCTATTTTTACAACTGCTTTATTAAATGCTTTTGAAATACATTTTGAACTGCGAATAAATGAAATGCTTTTATAAATATTTGACGAGATAGACACAAGTAAAACATTCCTCGAATGAATTATGTGGACGTGATAATTACCACCAATGAATTATGTGGACGTGATAATTGCCACAATTGATATGAATATTTTTCCCCTGATTATTATTGCTTGGTAACCTAAGAATTAGGGAACATCATTAATTTTGAGAATTAGTGCACGCCTAATTGACACGAATCCTAAAGGTAGCTACCAGGTTTAACACCCCCACCCAGAATGTTCACTAGACGGAAGGGCTAGTGGGCGTGGTGTTTAGTACTTCGAAGTTTATATGATTATTATACAGACGAGATGTTCTTTTTTTGGGATATTATTATGCGCGTTATATGTTAAGGTCGGTTACCAAGACAAGTTATGAAAGCAAAGTGAATGTTATGTATCGAGAAAATGATTTTATACACAGGTTATGTGTATGTTATTTTTGTGCACGAGATATGTGTACGGTTACTAAGATTTATGAAAAAGTATTTCGTACACGAGAAAGGTGTACTCTATTTAAAAGATATCGCATGTACATTACAGGTGGGTATAGGATTTGGGCCCATTTGTACCATGCAGCATTTAAATCTTGTGGTCTATCTAAATGATGAATTTTATTGTTTTATGATAAACTTATGAACTCACCAACCTTTTGGTTGACACTTTAAAGCATGTTTATTCTCAGGTATGAAAGAAATCTTCCGCTGTGCATTTTCTCATATTAAATGGAGTCGTTCATGGCATATAGAGGTCAGAACCTCGAAATGGGACCAACTGTTGAAGACTTTGTCCAGATGGATTAGGACGGGTCACTACAGGTGGCATCAGAGCGGTGGTCTTAGCGAACCAGGTCTTGAATTGCTGTTTGTAACTGATAGTTATTTAGATGCATTGGTGGGTCTGGACTTCGACCGTGTCTGCATGTCAAAAGTGTTGCTTATCATTTAGTGTCAAAAATTTTTTGCTTATCATCCTTAAAGTCTAGGCACGTCTTACTGCATTGATTGCATGAATAGTGTATAGACAAATCCATATGTTAGCGTATCTATTACTGTAGACTTTATCTGGCACGTTTTCATAATTCCCTCCGTAATTTACGGGATCTTCTGTACTATAGACAGGTGTTCTATGTAACTAGAATATCATCCGATATCCGAAAATCATTTCATATCAAAAACCCTTTATCCAACCGTACCTGATGGAACTCACAACTAGTTTAAGTCCCTCGAATTCCGACAGCTATTCTGACATGGATGTTCACCTAAGCTCCGAAAACAGCGTCACCAGAATGAATCAACTAATCAGCCATCCCCAATTCATCTGATGAGTTCGTAGCCTCCTCAATCATTGGAGACAAGAAGAAGGTGATCCCTTCCATCCACCACATTGCCCTCTTGGCGAAGAACCTGAAGCACTTACCGGCGAACCTATCCGAAACACCATTTTCAGCCTCATTTCCAGCGTATCTCTCCATGATTAAATTCTATCTAAAATTCTAAACCTTATTCATCCGCTTGTTCCAATCAACAATCATCCTGGAGTAATAGAAGAAGTCAACGAACTTCGCACTCGGTAATTAATTTGGAGAATATGGTGCAAAACTTACCAGCTTCAGCAACATCACCGGCACCAACAGTACCACCAACAACCCAAGTTTCAACATCACATGCCTCAACATCTCATTCTGTACCTCGAGTATAATCATCGTTCTACATGATGTTCTACATCAGTTATCTTCGTTCGACATGATCATTATGTAATCTCTAATGTTTTAGAGATTACGTATTCTAGCTCAAACCGAAAAGCAAATGAGATTAATATCATATTAACTCATTAAATCCATGATTACATCTGAAGAAAATATATATGTAAGTATATTTTCACAAAGATTGTAATTAAAAATTCTTTTGTACAAACTGTTAATGGTGAAGATATTTTAACGGGTAGGTAATACCCGAGAAATATTTAGATTTCATATTAATAAGTTACACTGTACATTCATCCAATTTGATTCAACAGTCATTTACTATCCTACTTACATCCACAGATATATGAGTCCGTTCACCACAGAATAATCATTTTCATTCAAATTTTATATTTGGATTTTGACCTATCAGAATCCAACAAGTGGCATAATGAAGAAAACATTGGACAAAATAAAATTTGTTAGAAACAAACAAATTAATTATGAGAAATTTTGTTAAGAATTCACGCTAACTATTCCTAGCTAACTGTTCCTAGCTAACTGTTAATTCCGTATTACATTTTATTTATCGCAATTTATTTATCGCAATTTAAATTCTCGCAATTTTATTTATCGTCATTTAATTTCTGTTATTTATTTTACGCACTTTAAATGTCGGGACACGTATACAATGTTTTGACATATCATATCAACGCATATATATACATATATATATATATATATATATATATATATATATATATATATATATATATATATATATTATTTGGAATAACCATAGACACTCTATATGCTGTAATGTTCGAGTTCGCTATACAGGGTTGAGGGTGATTCTTAAATAATATATATACTTTGAGTTGTGATCGAGTCTGAGACATGTACACGGGTCACGATACGTATTAATTAATTTGAATATTATATATTAAACTATATATGAATTATTGGACTGTTAACTGTGGACTAGCGACTGTGGACTAATAACATTGAACAATTAAAATGAATTAAAATATTAATTATAACATATGAAACTAAACATTCCTTCAAGTTTGCCACTTGACTTCATCATAAACCTCATTTATATCTTGACGATTACAATCTATGTTCAAACCTTTCAAAATTCTTGAAAACACCTCAATATAGAGAATTGATGTGTGCGAGGTGGTGTATAACATACTATTAATTTTTTTTTTGCTGGAAATACTATTAAATACGATACAATTTTACACAAGATATTTATTTATTTATAGAATGGATATACCTAAACCTTGCTACAACACTTATAGGCAGTGTACCTAATCGTACAGTAGTGTAGTTTTTAGTAAGTCCGGTTCGTTCCATAGGGATCTTTTAAACAAGCTTAACGCTATATTTTTAAAAACTATAATTGTAAAAATACAAAAATATATAAGAAATATTATTATTATAAAAAGAGGGTTTTTACCGTTTAATGACCGGTTTTTTTATTTTTAAACTTAATTCGCAGTTAAAACCTAATGTAAAATATTAAAAATAACTTAATTTAAAGCATAAAGTAAATAACGATAATGAAAGTGCGATAAAATAAAATTGCGATAATTAAAAGGTACGATAAATGACAATAAATTAAAGTGCGATAATTAAAAGTGCAATTAAATATGAAATATATAAATTATGCTTATTTAAACTTCCGTAATCATGATGTTTGACGTGTTGATTTTAGTTTATTAGCATGGGTTAATTGTCCTTTGTCCTGGATTATTCAATATGTCCGTCTGGTTTTTGTCCATAACAGTCCATCAGTCATAAATATAAAGTGCGAGTGTCCTCGTCAAATTATCCTTATATCCGAAATCAAATATTCCAACTAATTGGGGACTTAAACTGTAACAAGGTTTTAATACTTTGTTTAATAATTACACCAGGATATCGACTGCGTGTAACCCAAGGTTTTAATACTTTGTTAACCATTACACCAAGTGTCCTTGTACATAATTTCACCCTTGTTTTAATAAGTCTATTAACTATTAATCCATTCCCGTGTCCGGTTAAATGAACGATTATTCGTACATATAAATATCCCGCCCATCGTGTCCGATCGAGTGTATAGGGTTATTTATAGGTACGTCCAATTGTAAATCTTTATATTAAATTAACAAACTATCATTTAATTAAATAAATATAAAGCCCATTGATAGCCCATAGTCTAATTTCCACAAGTGTCGTTCTTTTGTCCAAACCCCAATTATGGTATAAAGCCCAATTACCCCGTCTTAATATTTTAGCCCAACATCATGATTACTTCGTCTTAAATAAGCATAATAATAACTTAGCTACGAGACATTAAATTAAAAAGGTTGAATATAACTTACAATGATTAAAAATAGCGTAGCGTTACACGGACAAAATTTTGACTTACACCCTTACAACATTCGCTAACATACCCTTATTATTAGAATTTAAAATTAAAATTAAAAATAAAATTAAAATATAATACATATATATATATATATATATGTATATATATATATATATATGTATATATATATATATATATATATATATATATATATACGTTTGATAGATAGAGAGATGGATGGCTGATAAAAGATCAACCAAAACTGCGAAATTTATAGGATGTCACCTGTCACTGTTCACCATGCGATCGCATGGAGTTTAGGCTTTCAGGCCATGCGATCGCATGGCCACTTTTTCCAGCTCACATGAGCTTGTTTCTATCTTGCCGGCGGTTTTAAATATAATATATAATATATAAATAATTTTAAGAATTATTTAAATATCATATTATATTTATGTGCATATTTGACTTGTAATTTTTAGTCCGTTGCGTTGAGCGTTGAGAGTTGACTTTGGTCCAGGTTCTGAATTTTCGAACGTCCTTGCGTCTAATTTAATATCTTGTACTTTGCGTTTCGCGTCTTGTATTCTTGTAATTTTGAGACGTTTCTCATCAATAATTGGAACCACTTTGATTGTATTTTGTACTTTTGAGCTTTTTGGTCGTTTGCGTCTTCACTTCGTCGAATCTGTATTTTGTCTTCACCTTTTATTATTTAAAAGAATATCACTTGTAAATAGAACAATTGCAACTAAAAGCTTGTCTTTCTTGAGGGATAATGCTATGAAATATATGTTCGTTTTTAGCATTATCAAATATTCCCACACTTGAGCGTTGCTTGTCCTCAAGCAATATAATCTTGAAATAAAAATACTAGAATCACTTCTTTATTCTTCACACTTTGTACATCAGTGATTTCTATACGGCGGTATAAACAATGGTAGTAACGATGTGGTTTACAGTCCCACATGACTATGAAAATTTAGATCCTTAAGGAAATTGGATCTTTATGAAAACATTTGATCTTTTTAAAATTAAATCTAGTTTTTACCCTAGATAAGTTTTCCGGAATAACCCTTCACCGGTGTTGCAAAATGTTTTGTGGGTTTGGTGGGTTTCAGATTTGAAAATTTTAGCTCAAAACTTGCGGTTTTGTGTCACTCACTTGCTAACCTTGTATTAGGAAAGCAACACATCCAATATACTTGCTCCGTATATTACCTTTCAGTAAACTACCGTCCGGTTGTAAAGGAAAGCCTTGAACAAGCAACTGTTAAGGCAATGTCCCCTGACATGCTTTTAATTATGGTCTATAACGTGTCAGATGCAATTACTATCCTTGGTAGGAGGAATAGTAAAGCTCACCCTATAATTTTTTGGTCTGGCACAAGGTCCTGTCTTCGACCATGCTATGCAATCACCGTTCTTACGGTTGACACCCGATTTGGTTCAAGTGACCTAATGAATTCTAAGTGAATTCCTAGGATTTTACATTCAATGGTAATGAACGTATTGAAAATGGGTTTTCAGAAAACAAATCAGTTTGTAATTTTGATCAAAATATTTTCTCGTTCAAGCTCGAGTTTAGATATCATCGAATTCCATGAGTTTGTAATTCTCAATCTTTAAGGTCAATCTCTAGGATTGAGTAATATCAGGCTTAAAAGCTGATTTTTAATCTTTAAGAAGATTATCCTTTCTGGGGGTCTGATTCATTAGTCTTATCAAGCTAATTTGCACGGCGTCCTCCCCATTTTACGAGACAGATCCTCTCATGGTTAGGATAAGTCTGACCACTTGGCGACCCTGTTTGATGCTGAGGTCCGTGGATTTCCAGTTGATTTTCGAGAAAACTTTTCAAGGTTTTTCGTAGACTCTACAACTGGTCTGGACGACAACTTCCTGACCTAAATCAAGAAGCGCGTGTCTTTTTCGGAAGACTTTACTTCCTTTTAATGATGGAATTGATTCATCGTGTAGCTCCATCTTTCTTTCAAATATATTACAAGAAATTGGATAAAACTGATAAAATTGTCCAAAACAAAAGTATCTTCAATTATTTGTACAAAAATATGTGATATATGTTTTTAAATAACTTGGTAAATTTTTCTCACACTTGGCTTTTATTTTCCTTTTTATTGTCCTCTATTCCATTTTAAATGAATTCTAACATTTTGGTTTGTTTCTCAATTTATGTCCTTTCCGAGGTAACAATAATTTCGGTGTTAACACCTAGTTTTATCGTTCATAAATATGTATAAACATGATTTTGAGTTCATTTAATTGAAAATTTTGAAAATTTTACTAGAATTGGGTAGTCAGTATATAAGACTAGGGATGTTCTTTATTATCAGAGAGCACTAGATTCTAATACAACTACTGCGTTACTAGTATTTTTAATGGTAACCAAGTGTATAAGTTAAAATATTTAAAAATCCGAAAGAATTTAACCTCTTCCCACACTTAAGATCTTGCAATGCCCTCATTTGCAAGAAATCAGTAACAATTTAAATTATTGAGGGTGATTCGCGTAGAAAAATGATTAAATTTTATCAAAGTTTCCAAACATATTGGCGTTTCTTTATTGAATGATAAATGGTGCACATCATTTGTTCATTCCGTCTTGTTGTTACATCACATTTGTTTTTCATTTTGTCGTCAAAAGTACTAGCTTTTGCTGAACTTAATGACAGTCTTTGAAAATGCGTTGTTTTACCCTGTTGTGTACAATTAACAATATACATACATACAAATATAAACATGCATGGTAATTTGAAATGGGACTTAAAATCCCACTTTCAAATCAAATTGAAATATTAGTACAAAATAATAAAAATATTAAACAATACATTAATGTATCACAATATCATATGTTTAAACATAAATAAAAATCATAAAAAGATAAAAATCATAGAAATCACCAACGGAACTATATCAATCTGGATAGGGGTTCCAGTTCATGTCGTCGTCCGGATTCCATGGTTGGTGATAGGTGTACTGGTAGGCCTGGTTAAGGTCGTAGAGAGTATATGGTGGTCTCATCTCGGGCTGGTGTGGAGGATAGTAAGCGGGTCGGGTTGGGACGTAGTTATCCTAAGGTGACAGCCGGCTCATAATCTGACGCTGATGATAGTCCCATCTATCATGCTATCGTTGCCTGGAATGCTAGTAATCATTTCGGGCTTGCCACTGCTCCATCCGACTAAATCTCTCCCCGTTTGTCATATCTACCTCATCTACACGCTAGTAGACGTCAGTCATAGCCTCCCTAATGATATCCCTAATGTCATCCGCTTCCTCCATTTCCTCATCTGAAACTCTCTCTACCTGAGGATGACTACCTTCATAGGGTACTGGCTGGTTGCGTCTTCTCTTTAATACCTTAGCACCCTGATAGACCTTCAATCCTAAAGGCTCAACCTGTTCCCTACATGAAATGTCCCGTTCTTATTGATTAAAAACGTTCCATATTAATTGATTTCGTTGCGAGGTTTTGACCTCTATATGAGATGTTTTTCAAAGACTGCATTCATTTTAAAACAAACCATAACCTTTATTTCATCAATAAAGGTTTAAAAAGCTTTACGTAGATTATCAAATAATGATAATCTAAAATATCCTGTTTACACACGACCATTATGTAGTGACCCGAACTTTTCCATGTTTATATATATTAATTGAGATTGATATTTACATGATTAAATGTTTCCAACATGTTAAGCAATCAAACTTGTTAAGACTTGATTAATTGAAATATGTTTCATATAGACAATTGACCACCCAAGTTGACCGGCGATTCACGAACGTTAAAACTTGTAAAAACGACATGACGATATATATATGGATATACATATGGTTAACATGAGATTATGATAAGTAAGTATCTCCATAATTATATTAACAATGAGTTATATACATATAAACAAGACTACTAACTTAAGGATTTCGAAACGAGACATATATGTAACGATTATCGTTGTAACGACATTTAAATGTATATATATCATATTAAGATATATTAATATATCATAATATCATGATAATATAATAATTTAACATCTCATTAGATATAATAAACAATGGGTTAACAACATTAATTGAGATCGTTAACTTAAAGGTTTCAAAACAACACTTACATGTAACGACTAACGATGACTTAACGACTCAGTTAAAATGTATATACATGTAGTGTATTTAGATGTATTAAAATACTTTTGGAAGACTTCAAGACATATATCAAAACACTCATACTTAACGAAAATGGTTACAGTTACTTTCCCATTATTTTCTTTCATCAAGAATTCTAGTCGTATTTTTACCAGTATTATACACAGCTTCAAAACGTACTTACTATGGGTATATACCAATAGGAACTAGCATGGGATTCCACTCTTGATTATGTCATGTATGACTAATCAATTTTAACTTCTACCATGAGCTAGTCAACTAACTAGAACTCCTTTTAACCCCACTCACCACTCACCAATTACCACTCATTATTCACTCCATTTCACTTCCAATTCTCTTTCTAATTCTCTCTCAACACACCCACACTATTATGAACGTATTTTTCCAGTAGTTAATCATCATCTTCATCAAAAAATCACTTCAAGAATCAAGCTATAATCATCATAGGAAGAACACTTCAAGAACACTTCAAAAATCCCTTCAAGTTTACTAATTTACTTCCAAGCTTTCTAATCCATTCCAAGTAATCATCTAAGATCAAGAAACCTTTGTTATATACAGTAGGTTATCTTTCTTATTCAAGGTAATATTCATATTCAAACTTTGATTCAATTTCTATAACTATAAACTATCTTAATTCGAGTAAAAATCTTACTTGAACTTGTTTTTGTGTCATGATCCTACTTCAAGAACTTTCAAGCCATCCAAGATCCTTTGAAGCTAGATCATTTCTTATCACTTCCAGTAGGTTTACCTACTAAACTTGAGGTAGTAATGATGTTCATAACATCATTTGATTCATATATATAAAACTATCTTATTCGAAGGTTTAAACTCGTAATCACTAGAACATAGTTTAGTTAATTCTAAACTTGTTCGCAAACAAAAGTTAATCCTTCTAACTTGACTTTTAAAATTAACTAAACACATGTTCTATATCTATATGATATGTTAACTTAATGATTTAAAACCTGGAAACACGAAAAACACCGTAAAACCGGATTTACGCCGTCGTAGCAACACCGCGGGCTGTTTTGGGTTAGTTAATTAAAAACTATGATAAACTTTGATTTAAAAGTTGTTATTCTGAGAAAATGATTTTTATTATGAACATGAAACTATATCCAAAAATTATGGTTAAACTCAAAGTGGAAGTATGCTTTCTAAAATGGTCATCTAGACGTCGTTCTTTCGACTGAAATGACTACCTTTACAAAAACGACTTGTAACTTATTTTTCCGACTATAAACCTATACTTTTTCTGTTTAGATTCATAAAATAGAGTTCAATATAAAACCATAGCAATTTGATTCACTCAAAACGGATTTAAAATGAAGAAGTTATGGGTAAAACAAGATTGGATAATTTTTCTCATTTTAGCTACGTGAAAATTGGTAACAAATCTATTCCAACCATAACTTAATCAACTTGTATTGTATATTATGTAATCTTGAGATACCATAGACACGTATACGATGTTTCGACCTATCATGTCGACACATCTATATATATTTCGGAACAACCATAGACACTCTATATGTGAATGTTGGAGTTAGCTATACAGGATTGAGGTTGATTCCAAAATATATATAGTTTGAGTTGTGATCAATACTGAGATACGTATACACTGGGTCGTGGATTGATTCAAGATAATATTTATCGATTTATTTCTGTACATCTAACTGTGGACAACTAGTTGTAGGTTACTAACGAGGACAGCTGACTTAATAAACTTAAAACATCAAAATATATTAAAAGTGTTATAAATGTATTTTGAACATACTTTGATATATATGTATATATTGTTATAGGTTCGTGAATCAACCAGTGGCCAAGTCTTACTTCCCGACGAAGTAAAAATCTGTGAAAGTGAGTTATAGTCCCACTTTTAAAATCTAATATTTTTGGGATGATAATACATGCAGGTTTTATAAATGATTTACAAAATAGACACAAATACGTGAAACTACATTCTATGGTTGAATTATCGAAATCGAATATGCCCCTTTTTATTAAGTCTGGTAATCTAAGAATTAGGGAACAGACACCCTAATTGATGCGAATCCTAAAGATAGATCTATTGGGCCTAACAAACCCCATCCAAAGTACCGGATGCTTTAGTACTTCGAAATTTATATCATATCCGAAGGGTGTCCCGGAATGATGGGGATATTCTTATATATGCATCTTGTTAATGTTGGTTATCAGGTGTTCACCATATGAATGATTTTTTATCTCTATGTATGGGATGTGTATTGAAATATGAAATCTTGTGGTCTATTGTTACGATTTGATATATATAGGTTAAACCTATAACTCACCAACATTTTTGTTGACGTTTAAAGCATGTTTATTCTCAGGTGAATATTAAGAGCTTCCGCTGTTGCATACTAAAATAAGGACAAGATTTGGAGTCCATGTTTATACGATATTGTGTAAAAACTGCATTCAAGAAACTGATTTCGATGTAACATATTTGTATTGTAAATCATTATGTAATGGTCGTGTGTAAACAGGATATTTTAGATTATCATTATTTGATAATCTACGTAAAACTTTTTAAACCTTTATTTATGAAATAAAGGTTATGGTTTGTTTTAAAAATGAATGCAGTATTTGAAAAACGTCTCATATAGAGGTCAAAACCTCGCAACGAAATCAATTAATATGGAACGTTTTTAATCAATAAGAACGGGACATTTCAGTTGGTATCAGAGCGTTGGTCTTAGAGAACTAGAATTTTGCATTAGTGTGTCTTATCTAGTTTGTTAAGATGCATTAGTGAGTCTGGACTTCGACCGTGTTTACTTGAAAAATGATTGCTTAACAAATTTTGTTGGAAACTATATATTTTTAACATGTGAATATTATGTGATATATTAATCTCTTAACGCGTTTGATATTATGTGATAGATGTCTACCTCTAGAACAAGTCCCATTGACTCACCTAATAATAATGAAGAGTCAAATGTAAATTGGAATGATTCGTGGACTGATTCACAAGTTCCCGAAGAGGAACCGGAAGAAGAGTCGGAACCAGAAGAAGAATCGGAACCGGAAGAAGAATCGGAACCGGATGAAGAAATAGAACCGGTGGGGGAAATAATAAAACGGTTAAGTAAAAGAAAATCCTCAACCAACCGACCAAGGTTAATTATGGTCAATGGTGTTTTCGCTAAGGAAGCAAAATATTGGGAGGATTACCAATTCTCCGATGAATCGGATTCCGACGAGAATTCCGATGATGTTATAGAAATTACCCCAACTGAATTTAAAAAGGCAAAAGAAAATAATAAGGGAAAGGGCATAAAAATAGAGAAATCTAATTCCAACCCCGATGAACTTTATATGTATCGTCAACCCCCGAAGTCCTTAAGTTGTAACAATGACCCGGGAACCTCTAAACCACCAGGTTTTTCTAAACCAATGTGAAAATAACGGCTCGTATTAGGGGAACATCATATATCCCTAGAAACTTTTGAAAACGAACCAAAACCAAAGAAGAAGAAACAAGCGAGTCGGAATAAGATAGTTGTATTCGTGTGGTGTAATATATGTAATATAGTGTGCTTATGCTTTATGATATATGTAAAAATTGCTTGTATTAAAAAGTATTTTTTTTATGAATCTAACTCTTGTCTATTTTACAGTATAAAAACACAAAATGGATAGACAACCCAATATTTTAAGAGACCTACCCGGAGACATGATTGATGAAATCTTGTCTAGAGTTGGTCAGAATTCTTCGGCACAACTATTTAAGGCGAGATCAGTTTGTAAGACATTCGAAGAACGTTCCAAGAATACCTTGGTTTATAAAAGGCTTTCGTTCGAAAGATGGGGGATATCACATTGGGAAATCCATAAGTTACGATGTGTTTACTTTGACACATATATTGCGGGGAACCCAAATGCTATTTTACGCAATGGGTTAAGAAATTATTTTGACTCAATATATCCGAATATTGGACTTCGTGATTTAGAAAAAGTGGCTAACATGCAACATAAAGAAGCATGTTATGCTTACGGATTAGTAATGTTCGCTTCTCACCAAAGTGAGAACAAGAACATCGGCCTACAACTATTAAACAAAACGTTCCCACAAGTGACGGAGTCGGTAATTGGGGTAAGAAATGAGGTTTTTAGATTGTTACGGGACTGTTGGACATTACGTAACCCTCGTCCCTTTGACGACGTTACAACACGCTGTCTTATCAACGGCCATAACGGTTATGTTCCACAAGACCAAGGATGGGAAGTAGTCCTAGTAAAACCAGAATGCATGACTTGTTTCTGGACGTATGAATTACGTGTCTTTATTGCCTTTGCTGAACAACTTGTGTATTAGCTAGAATTATCTTCACAACTATCTTGTATCAAAGTTATTGTCTGCTATATTTCATGCTTTATGTAAAATAAGTGGTATTGTAAGTTTGTAAAATATTGTATAAAAGTTTGAACGCGAAATATAATTATAATCAGTTTTTCATATAGAATTGTAGTAGTTGAATTGTATATTAGCTACTAAGTATGAACTTAACGGGTAGGTACTACCCGAATTTAAACTTATAAAACGCTAATATGAAGAAAAAGCTTTTATAAATGAGTTCATATTATGCTACGAAATACTATTAACTACTCTTAATATTCTGTATGATTAACTTGTTCCATTTAACTATTTTGAAGGAAATGGCACCGACTACTCGATACACCGTGAATATGAATGAAGAGGAATTCCGTACTTTTCTAGCTTCAAACATAGCAGCAGTACAGGCTGCGCTACATACCAACAATAACCTTGGATCTAGCAGTATAGGAAATCGTGTAGGATGCACCTACAAAGAATTCACTGCCTGCAAACCTTTGGAATTTGATGGAACCGAAGGACCGATCGGATTGAAACGGTGGACCGAGAAGGTCGAATCGGTGTTTGCCATAAGTAAGTGTACTGAAGAGGACAAAGTAAAGTACGCTACGCATACCTTCACAGGTTCTGCGTTAACATGGTGGAATACCTATCTAGAGCAAGTGGGACAAGACGATGCGTACGCACTACCGTGGTCAGCATTCAAGCACTTGATGAACGAGAAGTACCGTCCCAGAACCGAGGTCAATAAGCTCAAGACAGAACTTAGAGGGTTACGAACCCAAGGATTTGATATTACCACGTACGAAAGACGATTCACAGAATTGTGCCTATTGTGTCCGGGAGCATTCGAAGATGAGGAAGAGAAGATCGACGCGTTTGTGAAAGGATTACCGGAAAGAATCCAAGAAGATATAAGTTCACACGAGCCCGCCTCCATACAACAGGCATGTAGAATGGCTCACAAACTAGTGAACCAGATTGAAGAAAGAATTAAAGAACAGACTGCTGAAGAGGCCAATGTGAAACAAGTCAAAAGAAAGTGGGAGGAAAACGGTGATAAGAATCACCAATACAACAACAACAGCAATTACAACAATAATCGCAACAATTATCCCAACAATCGCAACATCAATCGCAACTACAATAAACGGCCCAACAACAACAACAACAGCAACTACAACAATCATCCCAACAACAATAATAACCGCAACAACAACAACAATCAGAAGCAGCTATGCCAAAGGTGTGAAAAGTATCACTCGGGGTTCTACACCAAATTTTGCAACAAGTGTAAAAGAAATGGTCATAGCGCGGCGAAGTGTGAGGTCTACGGACCAGGGGTTAATAGAACGAAAGGAACAAATGGTGTCGGAATGAGTAATGGCAGAGCAAGTAGTGTCGGAGCAAGTTATGCCAATGTAGTTTGTTATAAATGTGGAAAACCGGGCCACATTATTAGAAATTGCCCGAACCAGGAGAACACGAATGGACAAGGCCGCGGAAGAGTTTTCAATATTAATGCGGCAGAGGCACAGGAAGACCCGGAGCTTGTTACGGGTACGTTTCTTATTGACAATAAATCTGCTTACGTTTTATTTGATTCGGGTGCGGATAGAAGCTATATGAGTAGAGATTTTTGTGCTAAATTAAGTTGTCCATTGACGCCTTTGGATAGTAAATTTTTACTCGAATTAGCAAATGGTAAATTAATTTCAGCAGATAATATATGTCGGAATCGAGAAATTAAACTGGTTAGCGAAACATTTAAGATTGATTTGATACCAGTAGAGTTAGGGAGTTTTGATGTGATAATCGGTATGGACTGGTTGAAAGAAGTGAAAGCAGAGATCGTTTGTTACAGAAATGCAATTCGCATTATACGAGAAAAAGGAAAACCCTTAATGGTGTACGGAGAAAAGGGCAACACGAAGCTACATCTTATTAGTAATTTGAAGGCACAAAAACTAATAAGAAAAGGTTGCTATGCTGTTCTAGCACACGTCGAGAAAGTACAAACTGAAGAAAAGAGCATCAATGAGGTTCCCGTCGCAAAAGAATTTCCCGATGTATTTCCGAAAGAATTACCGGGATTACCCCCACATCGATCCGTTGAATTTCAAATAGATCTTGTACCAGGAGCTGCACCAATAGCTCGTGCTCCTTACAGACTCGCACCCAGCGAGATGAAAGAATTGCAAAGCCAATTACAAGAACTTTTAGAGCATGGTTTCATTCGACCAAGCACATCACCGTGGGGAGCTCCTGTTTTGTTTGTCAAGAAGAAAGATGGTACATTCAGGTTGTGTATCGACTACCGAGAGTTGAACAAACTTACCATCAAGAACCGCTACCCACTACCGAGAATCGACGACTTATTTGATCAACTACAAGGCTCGTCTGTTTATTCAAAGATTGACTTACGTTCCGGGTATCATCAAATGCGGGTGAAAGAAGATGATATTCCAAAGACTGCTTTTAGAACACGTTACGGTCATTACGAGTTTATGGTCATGCCGTTTGGTTTAACTAATGCACCAGCTGTGTTCATGGACCTTATGAACCGAGTGTGTGGACCATACCTTGACAAGTTTGTCATTATTTTCATTGATGACATACTTATTTACTCAAAGAATGACCAAGAACACGGTGAACATTTGAGAAAAGTGTTAGAAGTATTGAGGAAGGAAGAATTGTACGCTAAGTTTTCAAAGTGTGCATTTTGGTTGGAAGAAGTTCAATTCCTCGGTCACATAGTGAACAAAGAAGGTATTAAGGTGGATCCGGTAAAGATAGAAACTGTTGAAAAGTGGGAAACCCCGAAAACTCCGAAACACATACGCCAATTTTTAGGACTAGCTGGTTACTACAGAAGGTTCATCCAAGACTTTTCCAGAATAGCAAAACCCTTGACTGCATTAACGCATAAAGGGAAGAAATTTGAATGGAATGATGAACAAGAGAAAGCGTTTCAGTTATTGAAGAAAAAGCTAACTACGGCACCTATATTGTCATTGCCTGAAGGGAATGATGATTTTGTGATTTATTGTGACGCATCAAAGCAAGGTCTTGGTTGTGTATTAATGCAACGAACGAAGGTGATTGCTTATGCGTCTAGACAATTGAAGATTCACGAACAAAATTATACGACGCATGATTTGGAATTAGGCGCGGTTGTTTTTGCATTAAAGACTTGGAGGCACTACTTATATGGGGTCAAAAGTATTATATATACCGACCACAAAAGTCTTCAACACATATTTAATCAGAAACAACTGAATATGAGGCAGCGTAGGTGGATTGAATTATTGAATGATTACGACTTTAAGATTCGTTACCACCCGGGGAAGGCAAATGTGGTAGCCGATGCCTTGAGCAGGAAGGACAGAGAACCCATTCGAGTGAAATCTATGAATATAATGATTCATAATAACATTACTACTCAAATAAAGGAGGCACAACAAGGAGTTTTAAAAGAGGGAAATTTAAAGGATGAAATACCCAAAGGATCGGAGAAGCATCTTAATATTCGGGAAGACGGAACCCGGTATAGGGCTGAAAGGATTTGGGTACCAAAATTTGGAGATATGAGAGAAATGGTACTTAGAGAAGCTCATAAAACCAGATACTCAATACATCCTGGAACGGGGAAGATGTACATGGATCTCAAGAAACATTTTTGGTGGCCGGGTATGAAAGCCGATGTTGCTAAATACGTAGGAGAATGTTTGACGTGTTCTAAGGTCAAAGTTGAGCATCAGAAGCCATCAGGTCTACTTCAACAACCTGAAATCCCGGAATGGAAATGGGAAAACATTACCATGGATTTCATCACTAAATTGCCAAGGACTGCAAGTGGTTTTGATACTATTTGGGTAATAGTTGATCGTCTCACCAAATCCGCACACTTCCTACCAATAAGAGAAGATGACAAGATGGAGAAGTTAGCACGACTGTATTTGAAGGAAGTCGTCTCCAGACATGGAATACCAATCTCTATTATCTCTGATAGGGATGGCAGATTTATTTCAAGATTCTGGCAGACATTACAGCAAGCATTAGGAACTCGTCTAGACATGAGTACTGCCTATCATCCACAAACTGATGGGCAGAGCGAAAGGACGATACAAACGCTTGAAGACATGCTACGAGCATGTGTTATTGATTTCGGAAACAGTTGGGATCGACATCTACCGTTAGCAGAATTTTCCTACAACAACAGCTACCATTCAAGCATTGAGATGGCGCTGTTTGAAGCACTTTATGGTAGAAAGTGCAGGTCTCCGATTTGTTGGAGTGAAGTGGGGGATAGACAGATTACGGGTCCGGAGATTATACAATAAACTACCGAGAAGATCATCCAAATTCAACAACGGTTGAAAACCGCCCAAAGTCGACAAAAGAGCTACGCTGACATTAAAAGAAAAGATATAGAATTTGAAATTGGAGAGATGGTCATGCTTAAAGTTGCACCTTGGAAAGGCGTTGTTCGATTTGGTAAACGAGGGAAATTAAATCCAAGGTATATTGGACCATTCAAGATTATTGATCGTGTCGGACCAGTAGCTTACCGACTTAAGTTACCTCAACAACTCGCGGCTGTACATAACACTTTCCACGTCTCGAATTTGAAGAAATGTTTTGCTAAAGAAGATCTCACTATTCCGTTAGATGAAATCCAAATCAACGAAAAACTTCAATTCATCGAAGAACCCGTCGAAATAATGGATCGTGAGGTTAAAAGACTTAAGCAAAACAAGATACCAATTGTTAAGGTTCGATGGAATGCTTGTAGAGGACCCGAGTTCACCTGGGAGCGTGAAGATCAGATGAAGAAGAAATACCCGCATCTATTTCCAGAAGATTCGTCAACACCTTCAACAGCTTAAAATTTCGGGACGAAATTTATTTAACGGGTAGGTACTGTAGTGACCCGAACTTTTCCATGTTTATATATATTAATTGAGATTGATATTTACATGATTAAATGTTTCCAACATGTTAAGCAATCAAACCTGTTAAGACTTGATTAATTGAAATATGTTTCATATAGACAATTGACCACCCAAGTTGACCGGCGATTCACGAACGTTAAAACTTGTAAAAACGACATGACGATATATATATGGATATACATATTGTTAACATGAGATTATGATAAGTAAGTATCTCCATAAGTATATTAACAATGAGTTATATACATATAAACAAGACTACTAACTTAAGGATTTCGAAACGAGACATATATGTAACGATTATCGTTGTAACGACATTTAAATGTATATATATCATATTAAGATATATTAATATATCATAATATCATGATAATATAATAATTTAACATCTCATTATATATAATAAACAATGGGTTAACAACATTAATTGAGATCGTTAACTTAAAGGTTTCAAAACAACACTTAAATGTAACGACTAACGATGACTTAACGACTCAGTTAAAATGTATATACATGTAGTGTATTTAGATGTATTAAAATACTTTTGGAAGACTTCAAGACATATATCAAAACACTCATACTTAACGAAAATGGTTACAGTTACTTTCCCATTCTTTTCTTTCATCAAGAATTCTAGTCGTATTTTTACCCGTATTATACACAGCTTCAAAACGTACTTACTATGGGTATATACCAATAGGAACTAGCATGGGATTCCACTCTTGATTATGTCATGTATTACTAATCAATTTTAACTTCTACCATGAGCTAGTCAACTAACTAGAACTCCTTTTAACCCCACTCACCACTCACCAATTACCACTCATCATTCACTCCATTTCACTTCCCATTCTCTTTCTAATTCTCTCTCAACACACCCCACACTATTATGAACGTATTTTTCCAGTAGTTAATCATCATCTTCATCAAAAAATCACTTCAAGAATCAAGCTATAATCATCATAGGAAGAACACTTCAAGAACACTTCAAAAATCCCTTCAAGTTTACTAATTTACTTCCAAGCTTTCTAATCCATTCCAAGTAATCATCTAAGATCAAGAAACCTTTGTTATATACAGTAGGTTATCTTTCTTATTCAAGGTAATATTCATATTCAAACTTTGATTCAATTTCTATAACTATAAACTATCTTAATTCGAGTAAAAATCTTACTTGAACTTGTTTTTGTGTCATGATCCTACTTCAAGAACTTTCAAGCCATCCAAGATCCTTTAAAGCTAGATCATTTCTTATCACTTCCAGTAGGTTTACCTACTAAACTTGAGGTAGTAATGATGTTCATAACATCATTTGATTCATATATATAAAACTATCTTATTCGAAGGTTTAAACTCGTAATCACTAGAACATAGTTTAGTTAATTCTAAACTTGTTCGCAAACAAAAGTTAATCCTTCTAACTTGACTTTTAAAATTAACTAAACACATGTTCTATATCTATATGATATGCTAACTTAATGATTTAAAACCTGGAAACACGAAAAACACCGTAAAACCGGATTTACGCCGTCGTAGCAACACCGCGGGCTGTTTTGGGTTAGTTAATTAAAAACTATGATAAACTTTGATTTAAAAGTTGTTATTCTGAGAAAATGATTTTTATTATGAACATGAAACTATATCCAAAAATTATGGTTAAACTCAAAGTGGAAGTATGCTTTCTAAAATGGTCATCTAGACGTCGTTCTTTCGACTGAAATGACTACCTTTACAAAAACGACTTGTAACTTATTTTTCTGACTATAAACCTATACTTTTTCTGTTTAGATTCATAAAATAGAGTTCAATATGAAACCATAGCAATTTGATTCACTCAAAACGGATTTAAAATGAAGAAGTTATGGGTAAAACAAGATTGGATAATTTTTCTCATTTTAGCTACGTGAAAATTGGTAACAAATCTATTCCAACCATAACTTAATCAACTTGTATTGTATATTATGTAATCTTGAGATACCATAGACACGTATACGATGTTTCGACCTATCATGTCGACACATCTATATATATTTCGGAACAACCATAGACACTCTATATGTGAATGTTGGAGTTAGCTATACAAGGTTGAGGTTGATTCCAAAATATATATAGTTTGAGTTGTTATCAATACTGAGATACGTATACACTGGGTCGTGGATTGATTCAAGATAATATTTATCGATTTATTTCTGTACATCTAACTGTGGACAACTAGTTGTAGGTTACTAAAGAGGACAGCTGACTTAATAAACTTAAAACATCAAAATATATTAAAAGTGTTATAAATGTATTTTGAACATACTTTGATATATATGTATATATTGTTATAGGTTCGTGAATCAACCAGTGGCCAAGTCTTACTTCCCGACGAAGTAAAAATCTGTGAAAGTGAGTTATAGTCCCACTTTTAAAATCTAATATTTATGGGATGAGAATACATGCAGGTTTTATAAATGATTTACAAAATAGACACAAGTACGTGAAACTACATTCTATGGTTGAATTATCGAAATCGAATATGCCCCTTTTTATTAAGTCTGGTAATCTAAGAATTAGGGAACAGACACCCTAATTGATGCGAATCCTAAAGATAGATCTATTGGGCCTAACAAACCCCATCCAAAGTACCGGATGCTTTAGTACTTCGAAATTTATATCATATCCGAAGGGTGTCCCGGAATGATGGGGATATTCTTATATATGCATCTTGTTAATGTTGGTTATCAGGTGTTCACCATATGAATGATTTTTTATCTCTATGTATGGGATGTGTATTGAAATATGAAATCTTGTGGTCTATTGTTACGATTTGATATATATAGGTTAAACCTATAACTCACCAACATTTTTGTTGACGTTTAAAGCATGTTTATTCTCAGGTGAATATTAAGAGCTTCCGCTGTTGCATACTAAAATAAGGACAAGATTTGGAGTCCATGTTTATACGATATTGTGTAAAAACTGCATTCAAGAAACTGATTTCGATGTAACATATTTGTATTGTAAATCATTATGTAATGGTCGTGTGTAAACATGATATTTTAGATTATCATTATTTGATAATCTACGTAAAACTTTTTAAACCTTTATTTATGAAATAAAGGTTATGGTTTGTTTTAAAAATGAATGCAGTATTTGAAAAACGTCTCATATAGAGGTCAAAACCTCGCAACGAAATCAATTAATATGGAACGTTTTTAATCAATAAGAACGGGACATTTCACATTACATAATGGTTTACAATACAAATATGTTACAACAAAATAAGTTTCTTGAATGCAGTTTTTACACAATACCATACAAGCATGGACTCCAAATCTCGTCCTTATTTAAGTATGCGACAGCGAAAGCTCTTAATAATCACCTGAGAATAAACATGCTTAAAACGTCAACAAAAATGTTGGTGAGTTATAGGTTTAACCTATATATATCAAATCATAATAATAGACCACAAGATTTCATATTTCAATACGCATCCCATACATAGAGATAAAAGTCATTCATATGGTGAACACCTGGTAACCGACATTAACAAGATGCATATATAAGAATATCCCCATCATTCCGGGACACCCTTCGGATATGATATAAATTTCGAAGTACTAAAGCATCCGGTACTTTGGATGGGGTTTGTTAGGCCCAATAGATCTATCTTTAGGATTCGCGTCAATTAGGGTGTCTGTTCCCTAATTCTTAGATTACCAGACTTAATAAAAAGGGGCATATTCGATTTTGATAATTCAACCATAGAATGTAGTTTCACGTACTTGTGTCTATTTTGTAAATCATTTATAAAACCTGCATGTATTCTCATCCCAAAAATATTAGATTTTAAAAGTGGGACTATAACTCACTTTCACAGATTTTTACTTCGTCGGGAAGTAAGACTTGGCCACTGGTTGATTCACGAACCTATAACAATATATACATATATATCAAAGTATGTTCAAAATATATTTACAACACTTTTAATATATTTTGATGTTTTAAGTTTATTAAGTCAGCTGTCCTCGTTAGTAACCTATAACTAGTTGTCCATAGTTAGATGTACAGAAATAAATCGATAAATATTATCTTGAATCAATCCACGACCCAGTGTATACGTATCTCAGTATTGATCACAACTCAAACTATATATATTTTGGAATCAACCTCAACCCTGTATAGCTAACTCCAACATTCACATATAGAGTGTCTATGGTTGTTCCGGAATATATATAGATGTGTCGACATGATAGGTCGAAACATTGTATACGTGTCTATGGTATCTCAAGATTATATAATATACAATACAAGTTGATTAAGTTATGGTTGGAATAGATTTGTTACCAATTTTCACGTAGCTAAAATGAGAAAAATTATCCAATCTTGTTTTACCCATAACTTCTTCATTTTAAATCCGTTTTGAGTGAATCAAATTGCTATGGTTTCATATTGAACTCTATTTTATGAATCTAATCAGAAAAAGTATAGGTTTATAGTCGGAAAAATAAGTTACAAGTTGTTTTTGTAAAGGTAGTCATTTCAGTCGAAAGAACGACGTCTAGATGACCATTTTAGAAAACATACTTCTACTTTGAGTTTAACCATAATTTTTGGATATAGTTTCATGTTCATAATAAAAATAATTTTCTCAGAATAACAACTTTTAAATTAAAGTTTATCATAGTTTTTAATTAACTAACCCAAAACAGCCCGCGGTGTTACTACGACGGCGTAAATCCGGTTTTACGGTGTTTTTCGTGTTTCCAGGTTTTAAATCATTAAGTTAGCATATCATATAGATATAGAACATGTGTTTAGTTGATTTTAAAAGTCAAGTTAGAAGGATTAAATTTTGTTTGCGAACAAGTTTATAATTAACTAAACTATGTTCTAGTGATTACAAGTTTAAACCTTCGAATAAGATAGCTTTATATGTATGAATCGAATGATGTTATGAACATCATTACTACCTTAAGTTCCTTGGATAAACCTACTGGAAAAGAGAAAAATGGATCTAGCTTCAACGGATCCTTGGATGGCTCGAAGTTCTTGAAGCAGAATCATGACACGAAAACAAGTTCAAGTAAGATCATCACTTGAAATAAGATTGTTATAGTTATAGAAATTGAACCAAAGTTTGAATATGATTATTACCTTGTATTAGAATGATAACCTACTATAAGAAACAAAGATTTCTTGAGGTTGGATGATCACCTTACAAGATTGGAAGTGAGCTAGCAAACTTGAAAGTATTCTTGATTTTATGTAACTAGAACTTGTAGAATTTATGAAGAACACTTAGAACTTGAAGATAGAACTTGAGAGAGATCAATTAGATGAAGAAAATGAAGAATGAAAGTGTTTGCAGGTGTTTTTGGATGTTGGTGTATGGATTAGATATAAAGGATATGTAATTTTATTTTCATGTAAATAAGTCATGAATGATTACTCATATTTTTGTAATTTTATGAGATATTTCATGCTAGTTGCCAAATGATGGTTCCCACATGTGTTAGGTGACTCACATGGGCTGCTAAGAGCTGATCATTGGAGTGTATATACCAATAGTACATACATCTAAAAGCTGTGTATTGTACGAGTACGAATACGGGTGCATACGAGTAGAATTGTTGATGAAACTGAACGAGGATGTAATTGTAAGCATTTTTGTTAAGTAGAAGTATTTTGATAAGTGTATTGAAGTCTTTCAAAAGTGTATAAATACATATTAAAACAATACATGTATATACATTTTAACTGAGTCGTTAAGTCATCGTTAGTCGTTACATGTAAGTGTTGTTTTGAAACCTTTAGGTTAACGATCTTGTTAAATGTTGTTAACCCAATGTTTATAATATCAAATGAGATTTTAAATTATTATATTATCATGATAATATGATGTATGAATATCTCTTAATATGATATATATACATTAAATGTCTTTACAACGATAATCGTTACATATATGTCTCGTTTAAAAATCATTAAGTTAGTAGTCTTGTTTTTACATATGTAGTTCATTGTTAATATACTTAATGATATGTTTACTTATCATAGTATCATGTTAACTATATATATATATATCCATATATATGTCATCATATAGTTTTTACAAGTTTTAACGTTCGTGAATCACCGGTCAACTTGGGTGGTCAATTGTCTATATGAAACATATTTCAATTAATCAAGTCTTAACAAGTTTGATTGTTTAACATGTTGGAAATATTTAATCATGTAAATATCAATCTCAATTAATATATATAAACATGGAAAAGTTCGGGTCACTACAGTACCTACCTGTTAAATAAATTTCGTCCCGAAATTTTAAGCTGTTGAAGGTGTTGACGAATCTTCTGGAAATAGATGCGGGTATTTCTTCTTCATCTGATCTTCATGCTCCCAGGTGAACTCGGGTCCTCTATGAGCATTCCATTGAACCTTAACAATTGGTATCTTGTTTTGCTTAAGTCTTTTAACCTCACGATCCATTATTTCGACGGGTTCTTCGATGAATTGAAGTTTTTTGTTGATTTGGATTTCATCTAACGGAATAGTGAGATCTTCTTTAGCAAAACATTTCTTCAAATTCGAGACGTGGAAAGTGTTATGTACAGCCGCGAGTTGTTGAGGTAACTCAAGTCGGTAAGCTACTGGTCCGACACGATCAATAATCTTGAATGGTCCAATATACCTTGGATTTAATTTCCCTCATTTACCAAATCGAACAACGCCTTTCCAAGGTGCAACTTTAAGCATGACCATCTCTCCAATTTCAAATTCTATATCTTTTCTTTTAATGTCAGCGTAGCTCTTTTGTCGACTTTGGGCGGTTTTCAACAGTTGTTGAATTTGGATGATCTTCTCGGTAGTTTCTTGTATAATCTCCGGACCCGTAATCTGTCTATCCCCCACTTCACTCCAACAAATCGGAGACCTGCACTTTCTACCATAAAGTGCTTCAAACGGCGCCATCTCAATGCTTGAATGGTAGCTGTTGTTGTAGGAAAATTCTGCTAACAGTAGATGTTGATCCCAACTGTTTCCGAAATCAATAACACATGCTCGTAGCATGTCTTCAAGCATTTGTATCGTCCTTTCGCTCTGCCCATCAGTTTGTGGATGATAGGCAGTACTCATGTCTAGACGAGTTCCTAATGCTTGCTGTAATGTCTGCCAGAATCTTGAAATAAATCTGCCATGCCTATCAGATATAATAGAGATTGGTATTCCATGTCTGGAGACGACTTCCTTCAAATACAGTCGTGCTAACTTCTCCATCTTGTCATCTTCTCTTATTGGCAGGAAGTGTGCTGATTTGGTGAGACGATCAACTATTACCCAAATAGTATCAAAACCACTTGCAGTCCTTGGCAATTTAGTGATGAAATCCATGATAATGTTTTCCCATTTCCATTCCGGGATTTCGGGTTGTTGAAGTAGACCTGATGGTTTCTGATGCTCAGCTTTGACCTTAGAACACGTCAAACATTCTCCTACGTATTTAGCAACATCGGCTTTCATACCCGGCCACCAAAAATGTTTCTTGAGATCCTTGTACATCTTCCCCGTTCCAGGATGTATTGAGTATCTGGTTTTATGAGCTTCTCTAAGTAGCATTTCTCTCATATCTCCAAATTTTGGTACCCAAATCCTTTCAGCCCTATACCGGGTTCCGTCTTCCCGAATATTAAGATGCTTCTCCGATCCTTTGGGTATTTCATCCTTTAAATTTCCCTCTTTTAAAACTCCTTGTTACGCCTCCTTTATTTGAGTAGTAAGGTTATTATGAATCATTATATTCATAGATTTTACTCGAATGAGTTCTCTGTCCTTCCTGCTCAAGGCATCGGCTACCACATTTGCCTTCCCCGGGTGGTAACGAATCTCAAAGCCGTAATCATTCAATAATTCAATCCACCTACGCTGCCTCATATTCAGTTGTTTCTGATTAAATATGTGTTGAAGACTTTTGTGGTCGGTATATATAATACTTTTGACCCCATATAAGTAGTGCCTCCAAGTCTTTAATGCAAAAACAACCGCGCCTAATTCCAAATCATGCGTCGTATAATTTTGTTCGCGAATCTTAAATTGTCTAGACGCATAAGCAATCACCTTCGTTCGTTGCATTAATACACAACTGGGACCTTGCTTTGATGCGTCACAATAAATCACAAAATCATCATTCCCTTCAGGCAATAACAATATAGGTGCTGTAGTTAGCTTTTTCTTCAATAACTGAAACGCTTTCTCTTGTTCATCATTCCATTCAAATTTCTTCCCTTTATGCGTTAATGCAGTCAAGGGTTTTGCTATTCTAGAAAAGTCTTGGATGAACCTTCTGTAGTAACCAGCTAGTCCTAAAAACTGGCGTATGTGTTTCGGAGTTTTCGGGGTTTCCCACTTTTCAACAGTTTCTATCTTTGCCGGATCCACCTTAATACCTTCTTTGTTCACTATGTGACCGAGGAATTGAACTTCTTCCAACCAAAATGCACACTTTGAAAACTTAGCGTACAATTCTTCCTTCCTCAATACTTCTAACACCTTTCTCAAATGTTCACCGTGTTCTTGGTCATTCTTTGTGTAAATAAGTATGTCATCAATGAAAACAATGACAAACTTGTCAAGGTATGGTCCACACACTCGGTTCATAAGGTCCATGAACACAGCTGGTGCATTAGTTAAACCAAACGGCATGACCATAAACTCGTAATGACCGTAACGTGTTCTGAAAGTAGTCTTTGGAATATCATCTTCTTTCACCCGCATTTGATGATACCCGGAACGTAAGTCAATCTTTGAATAAACAGACGAGCCTTGTAGTTGATCAAATAAGTCGTCGATTCTCGGTAGTGGGTAGCGGTTCTTGATGGTAAGTTTGTTCAACTCTCGGTAGTCGATACACAACCTGAATGTACCATCTTTCTTCTTGACAAACAAAACAGGAGCTCCCCACGGTGATGTGCTTGGTCGAATGAAACCACGCTCTAAAAGTTCTTGTAATTGGCTTTGCAGTTTTTTCATCTCACTGGGTGCGCGTCTGTAAGGAGCACGAGCTATTGGTGCAGCTCCTGGTACAAGATCTATTTGAAATTCAACGGATCGATGTGGGGGTAATCCCGGTAATTCTTTCAGAAATACATCGGGAAATTCTTTTGCAATGGGAACATCATTGATGCTCTTTTCTTCAGTTTGTACTTTCTCGACGTGTGCTAGAACAGCATAGCAACCTTTTCTTATTAGTTTTTGTGCCTTCAAATTACTAATAAGATGTAGCTTCGTGTTGCCCTTTTCTCCGTACACCATTAAGGGTTTTCCTTTTTCACGTATAATGCGAATTGCATTTTTATAACAAACGATCTCTGCTTTCACTTCTTTCAACCAGTCCATACCGATTATCACATCAAAACTCCCTAACTCTACTGGTATCAAATCAATCTTAAATGTTTCGCTAACCAGTTTAATTTCTCGATTCCGACATATATTATCTGCTGAAATTAATTTACCATTTGCTAATTCGAGTAAAAATTTCCTATCCAAAGGCGTCAATGGACAACTTAATTTAGCAAAAAAATCTCTACTCATATAGCTTCTATCCGCACCCGAATCAAATAAAACGTAATCAGATTTATTGTCAATAAGAAACGTACCCGTAACAAGCTCCGGGTCTTCCTGTGCCTCTGCCGCATTAATATTGAAAACTCTTCCGCGGCCTTGTCCATTCGTGTTCTCCTGGTTCGGGCAATTTCTAATAATGTGGCCCGGTTTTCCACATTTATAACAAACTACATTGGCATAACTTGCTCCGACACTACTTGCTCCGCCATTACTCATTCCGACACCATTTGTTCCTTTCGTTCTATTAACTTCTGGTCCGTAGACCTCACACTTTGCCGCGCTATGACCATTTCTTTTACACTTGTTGCAAAATTTGGTGCAGAACCCCGAGTGATACTTTTCACACCTTTAGCATAGCTGCTTCTGATTGTTATTGTTGTTGCGGTTATTATTGTTGTTGGGATGATTGTTGTAGTTGCTGTTGTTGTTGTTGTTGTTGTTGTTGTTGTTGTTGTTGTTGTTGTTGTTGTTGGGCCGTTTGTTGTAGTTGCGATTGTTGAGATAATTATTGCGATTATTGTTGTAATTGCTGTTGTTGTTGTATTGGTGATTCTTATCACCGTTTTCCTCCCACTTTCTTTTGACTTGCTTCACATTGGCCTCTTCAGCAGTCTGTTCTTTAATTCTTTCTTCAATCTGGTTCACTAGTTTGTAAGCCATTCTACATGCCTGTTGTATGGAGGCGGGCTCGTGTGAACTTATATCTTCTTGGATTCTTTCCGGTAATCCTTTCACACATGCGTCGATCTTCTCTTCCTCATCTTCGAATGCTCCCGGACACAATAGGCACAATTCTGTGAATCGTCTTTCGTACGTGGTAATATCAAATCCTTGGGTTCGTAACCCTCTAAGTTCTGTCTTGAGCTTATTGACCTCGGTTCTGGGACTGTACTTCTCGTTCATCAAGTGCTTGAATACTGACCACGGTAGTGCGTACGCATCGTCTTGTCCCACTTGCTCTAGATAGGTATTCCACCATGTTAACGCAGAACCTGTGAAGGTATGCGTAGCGTACTTCAGTTTGTCCTCTTCAGTACACTTACTTATGGCAAACAACGATTCGACCTTCTCGGTCCACCGTTTCAATCCGATCGGTCCTTCGGTTCCATCAAATTCCAAAGGTTTGCAGGCAGTGAATTCTTTGTAGGTGCATCCTACACGATTTCCTGTACTGCTAGATCCAAGGTTATTGTTGGTATGTAGCGCAGCCTGTACTGCGGCTATGTTTGAAGCTAGAAAAGTACGGAATTCCTCTTCATTCATATTCACGGTGTGTTGAGTAGTCGGTGCCATTTCCTTCAAAATAATCAAATGGAACAAGTTAATCATACAGAATATTAAGAGTAGTTAATAGTATTTCGTAGCATAATATGAACTCATTTATAAAAGCTTTTTCTTCATATTAGCGTTTTATAAGTTTAAATTCGGGTAGTACCTACCCGTTAAGTTCATACTTAGTAGCTAATATACAATTCAACTACTACAATTCTATATGAAAAACTGATTATAATAATATTTCGCGTTCAAACTTTTACACAATATTTTACAAACTTACAATACCGCTTATTTTACATATAGCATGAAATATAGCACACAATAAATTTGATACAAGATGGTTGTGAAGATAATTCTAGCTAGTACACAAGCCGTTCAGCAAAGGCAATTAAGACACGTAATTCATACGTCCAGAAACAAGTCATGCATTCTGGTTTTACTAGGATTACTTCCCATCCTAGGTCTTGTGGAACATAACCGTTATGGCCGTTGATAAGACAGCGTGTTATAACGTCGTCAAAGGGACGAGGGTTACGTAATGTCCAACAGTCCCGTAACAATCTAAAAACCTCATTTCTTACCCCAATTACCGACTCCGTCACTTGTGGGAACGTTTTGTTTAATAGTTGTAGCCCGATGTTCTTGTTCTCACTTTGGTGAGAAGCAAACATTACTAATCCGTAAGCATAACATGCTTCTTTATGTTGCATGTTAGCCGCTTTTTCTAAATCACGAAGTCCAATATTCGGATATATTGAGTCAAAATAATTTCTTAACCCATTGCGTAAAATAGCATTTGGGTTCCCCGCAATATATGCGTCAAAGTAAACACATCGTAACTTATGGATTTCCCAATGTGATATCCTCCATCTTTCGAACTAAAGCCTTTTATAAACCAAGGCATTCTTAGAACGTTCTTCGAATGTCTTACAAACTGATCTCGCCTTAAATAGTTGTGCCGAAGAATTCTGATCGACTCTAGACAAGATTTCATCAATCATGTCTCCGGGTAGGTCTCTTAAAATATTAGGTTGTCTATCCATTTTGTGTTTTTATACTGTAAAATAGACAAGAGTTAGATTTATAAAAAAAAATACTTATTAATACAAGCAATTTTTACATATATCATAAAGCATAAGCACACTATATTACATATATTACACCACACGGATACAACTATCTTATTCCGACTCGCTTGTTTCTTCTTCTACGGTTTTGGTTCGTTTTGCCAAGTTTCTAGGGATATATGATGTTCCCCTAATACGAGTCGTCGTTTTCCACATTGGTTTAGAAAAACCTGGTGGTTTAGAGGTTCCCGGGTCATTGTTACAACTTAAGGACTTCGAGGGTTGACGATACATATAAAGTTCATCAGGGTTGGAATTAGATTTCTCTATTTTTATGCCCTTTCCCTTATTATTTTCTTTTGCCTTTTTAAATTCAGTTGGGGTAATTTCTATAACATCATCGGAATTCTCGTCGGAATCCGATTCATCGAAGAATTGGTAATCCTCCCAATATTTTGCTTCCTTGGCGAAAACACCATTGACCATAATTAACCTTGGTCGGTTGGTTGAGGATTTTCTTTTACTTAACTGTTTTATTATTTCCCCCACCGGTTCTATTTCTTCATCCGGTTCCGATTCTTCTTCCGGTTCCGATTCTTCTTCCAGTTCCGACTCTTCTTCCGGTTCCTCTTCGGGAACTTGTGAATCAGTCCACGAATCATTCCAATTTACATTTGACTCTTCATTATTATTAGGTGAGTCAATGGGACTTGTTCTAGAGGTAGACATCTATCACATAATATCAAACGCGTTAAGAGATTAATATATCACATAATATTCACATGTTAAAAATATATAGTTTCCAACAAAATTTGTTAAGCAATCATTTTTCAAGTAAACACGGCCGAAGTCCAGACTCACTAATGCATCCTAACAAACTCGATAAGACACACTAATGCAAAATTCTGGTTCTCTAAGACCAACCCTCGGATACCAACTGAAATGTCCCGTTCTTATTGATTAAAAACGTTCCATATTAATTGATTTCGTTACGAGGTTTTGACCTCTATATGAGACGTTTTTCAAAGAATGCATTCATTTTAAAACAAACCATAACCTTTATTTCATCAATAAAGGTTTAAAAAGCTTTACGTAGATTATCAAATAATGATAATCTAAAATATCCTGTTTACACACGACCATTACATAATGGTTTACAATACAAATATGTTACAACAAAATAAGTTTCTTGAATGTAGTTTTTACACAATATCATACAAGCATGGACTCCAAATCTCGTCCTTATTTAAGTATGCGACAGCGGAAGCTCTTAATAATCACCTGAGAATAAACATGCTTAAAACGTCAATAAAAATGTTGGTGAGTTATAGGTTTAACCTATATATATCAAATCATAATAATAGACCACAAGATTTCATATTTCAATACACATCCCATACATAGAGATAAAAGTTATTCATATGGTGAACACCTGGTAACCGACATTAACAAGATGCATATATAAGAATATCCCCATCATTCCGGGACACCCTTCGGATATGATATAAATTTCGAAGTACTAAAGCATCCGGTACTTTGGATGGGGTTTGTTAGGCCCAATAGATCTATCTTTAGGATTCGCGTCAATTAGGGTGTCTGTTCCCTAATTCTTAGATTACCAGACTTGATAAAAAGGGGCATATTCGATTTTGATAATTCAACCATAGAATGTAGTTTCACGTACTTGTGTCTATTTTGTAAATCATTTATAAAACCTGCATGTATTCTCATCCCAAAAATAATAGATTTTAAAAGTGGGACTATAACTCACTTTCACAGATTTTTACTTCGTCGGGAAGTAAGACTTGGCCACTGGTTGATTCATGAACCTATAACAATATATACATATATATCAAAGTATGTTCAAAATATATTTACAACACTTTTAATATATTTTGATGTTTTAAGTTTATTAAGTCAGCTGTCCTCGTTACTAACCTACAACTAGTTGTCCACAGTTAGATGTACAGAAATAAATCGATAAATATTATCTTGAATCAATCCACGACCCAGTGTATACGTATCTCAGTATTGATCACAACTCAAACTATATATATTTTGGAATCAACCTCAACCCTGTATAGCTAACTCCAACATTCACATATAGAGTGTCTATGGTTGTTTCGAAATATATATAGATGTGTCGACATGATAGGTCGAAACATTGTATACGTGTCTATGGTATCTCAAGATTACATAATATACAATACAAGTTGATTAAGTTATGGTTGGAAAAGATTTGTTACCAATTTTCACGTAGCTAAAATGAGAAAAATTATCCAATCTTGTTTTACCCATAACTTCTTCATTTTAAATCCGTTTTGAGTGAATCAAATTGCTATGGTTTCATATTGAACTCTATTTTATGAATCTAAACAGAAAAAGTATAGGTTTATAGTCGGAAAAATAAGTTACAAGTCGTTTTTGTAAAGGTAGTCATTTCAGTCGAAAGAACGACGTCTAGATGACCATTTTAGAAAACATACTTCTACTTTGAGTTTAACCATAATTTTTGGATATAGTTTCATGTTCATAATAAAAATCATTTTCTCTGAATAACAACTTTTAAATCAAAGTTTATCATAGTTTTTAATTACCTAACCCAAAACAGCCCGCGGTGTTACTACGACGGCGTAAATCCGGTTTTATGGTGTTTTTCGTGTTTCCAGGTTTTAAATCATTAAGTTAGCATATCATATAGATATAGAACATGTTTTTAGTTGATTTTAAAAGTCAAGTTAGAAGGATTAAATTTTGTTTGCGAACAAGTTTAGAATTAACTAAACTATGTTCTAGTGATTACAAGTTTAAACCTTCGAATAAGATAGCTTTATATGTATGAATCGAATGATGTTATGAACATCATTACTACCTTAAGTTCCTTGGATAAACCTACTGGAAAAGTGAAAAATGGATCAAGCTTCAACAGATCCTTGGATGGCTCGAAGTTCTTGAAGCAGAATCATGACACGAAAACAAGTTCAAGTAAGATCATCACTTGAAATAAGATTGTTATAGTTATAGAAATTGAACCAAAGTTTGAATATGATTATTACCTTGTATTAGAATGATAACCTACTGTAAGACACAAAGATTTCTTGAGGTTGGATGATCACCTTACAAGATTGGAAGTGAGCTAGCAAACTTGAAAGTATTCTTGATTTTATGTAACTAGAACTTGTAGAATTTATGAAGAATACTTAGAACTTGAAGATAGAACTTGAGAGAGATCAATTAGATGAAAAAAATTGAAGAATGAAAGTGTTTGTAGGTGTTTTTGGTCGTTGGTGTATGGATTAGATATAAAGGATATGTAATTTTGTTTTCATGTAAATAAGTCGTGAATGATTACTCATATTTTTGTAATTTTATGAGATATTTCATGCTAGTTGCCAAATGATGGTTCCCACATGTGTTAGGTGACTCACATGGGTTGCTAAGAGCTGATCATTGGAGTGTATATACCAATAGTACATACATCTAAAAGCTGTGTATTGTACGAGTACGAATACGGGTGCATACGAGTAGAATTGTTGATGAAACTGAACGAGGATGTAATTGTAAGCATTTTTGTTAAGTAGAAGTATTTTGATAAGTGTATTGAAGTCTTTCAAAAGTGTATAAATACATATTAAAACACTACATGTATATACATTTTAACTGAGTCGTTAAGTCCTCGTTAGTCGTTACATGTAAGTGTTGTTTTGAAACCTTTAGGTTAACGATCTTGTTAAATGTTGTTAACCCAATGTTTATAATATCAAATGAGATTTAAATTATTATATTATTATGATAATATGATATATGAATATCTCTTAATATGATATATATACATTAAATGTCTTTACAACGATAATCGTTACATATATGTCTCGTTTAAAAATCATTAAGTTAGTAGTCTTGTTTTTACATATGTAGTTCATTGTTAATATACTTAATGATATGTTTACTTATCATAGTATCATGTTAACTATATATATATCCATATATATGTCATCATATAGTTTTTACAAGTTTTAACGTTCGTGAATCACCGGTCAACTTGGGTGGTCAATTGTCTATATGAAACATATTTCAATTAATCAAGTCTTAACAAGTTTGATTGCTTAACATGTTGGAAATATTTAATCATGTAAATATCAATCTCAATTAATATATATAAACATGGAAAAGTTCGGGTCACTACACTACATTCCAAAAGTGGACCTCCTTGGTCCCTATCTACACATAAATACTCTCCAATGAGAGTAACAAAAATACCTCCTCCTATTATTCCCCCTTCCTGTATTCCTTCCACCATCTTAGACAAATAAAAACCAACACAGTAAGGGATATTAACAAAGCTTCTTGGGTCTCGAATACACTTTAGGTAAAATAAATCATGTAAGGTCATTTTCTCCTTGTTGTGACCTCTCTGTGTAATCGAGTTAGCCAAAAATCTATGAATTATACGAAGCTCGGCTTTGTTAATATGTAAGTAGGAGTGTTTTCCTCCCAGTGTAAAAACATTATAGTTTGACATACGCCTCCAAACGGCGTTTGCGTCAAAATTCCTATCTACCCTTTCACCAAGATAAATCAAATTCATACAATCGGGTAGTAGCAATTCACTAGGAGTGTAAATCTGTAATGCCCTGGCCATGTCCAACATGGACATCCTGTACATCCTACAGCCAAGTATAAACCTAAGAAAACTTCTTTCATCTAACCTATCTACATCTGCATTTAATGCTATAGTACCCATAAGCTCTATACACCATTCCTTATATACAGGTCTACGGATGGTGAATAAATGTTCCCAATCGTGAAAAGAAGTGCTGCCATACCTTTGGATCAAATGCTGTCTAACTGAGTTAGCAAGTTGGACCCTTTCCAAAGGATCCCAATCGATTACCCTTGGCACTTCCACATTTTTCGGTAGCAGTTTGAATTTGTTACTTTGATATGCCGGGTAATCCCTCCAGCTTCTATCGAATCTCAGATTAGGATGCAACGTGTGTTCAGGAATTGTTGGGTATTCTACTGGTAGATGTATCGGAAATACTATGAAGGCATCAACAAATTGTAGCGGATCATAATAAGGTACGTGTTGATCAGGTTGTTGTTGTGGTTCCTGTTGTTGCTCCGATTCAGGTTCATATTGCATTTCTGGTTCAGGTTCTGGAGCAGGTCGTCTAGATGATGATGATGAACCTCCAGTTTCAGTATTAGTAAATCTCTGCAAAACACATTAAACAAAAAATTTGTGCATCCAAATATGCATTAGTGTTTGGGAAAATAACAAATTAACATAATTACAATAACATGTTAAATCAAACTTAAACTTATACGTATTTTCACAATTTTAACAATTCTACACTTTTTCAAATAAGCATAAATGAAAATGTTTACAAAGTTCATAAGCATTCAACTCAAATAACATGTTAAAACAACCATTACTAGCAATTAAACAAGTTTTAAATGGCATTTACATCAATTTAATCAAGTTCATGAATTTTATACCTAAAAAGTCCACTTTAATTCTCAAAAATCATGTTTAGGATCAAAGTTTGGATCATTTAGCTACCTAAACATGTTACACTACTTAATTTAGCAATAATTCATGACAAAAATCGTCCATAACCTGTTTATATCAAAAAGCCCCAAATTGCTCAAGAACACAAACCCTAGATTCCTAAAAATTTTGAAGTTTTTGGCTTCAAATCATGTTAAATAGCATCAATATAGGTTATACATGCATAATATACTAACAATTTAACTCTAATTACACTAGAAATTAACAAAATCAAATTAGGTAAAATATAACTCAAGAACACGAAAAATCAAATTTAAAGAGATTTAGGGGTGTTACCCTTTTCGATAAACTCCTTATCAAATTCATGTTTAGAGCGGATTGTAGCAAGAAATTTGGTGAAATTTGGTGAAAAAATGATGAAATTTGAGAGGTTTTGGGGTATTTTCGCGTATGTGTGTGCGTGGAGTGGTGCAGAGAACAGCTCGCTGGAGCTCTTGTATCTGGCCTGATTTCTAGCCTCATGCGATCTCATGAGGTTGTAGTGCAAACCCCATGCGATCGCATGGGGTCCGGGTACAGAGCTTTTTCCTTTTTTTTTTTTTATAAAAACCTTATAACTTTTAAAACATAAATTAATAAAATTTTAAAAATTTGTTTTTTTTTAGGATGAGGGCGTTTCGGATCGTTGTCCTAGTCCGTCCCTCGACAAAATTTTAAAATTTGTCAATTTAAAGCGCGGCTTTAAAAGTAAAGATTTTTGAGTTTTTTTTTAATATTTTTGGCTTACTTTAATTCAATAAGAATAAAAATAATGATAATAAAAGTTCTCGTCCATCCCTTGGGTAGAGCAATTTTGGTTCAATGATCTAGTTTTCAACTCACGACGAATTTTAAAAATCAAATTTTTAACTTAGCGAAATAAAGTAAATTTTTGTTTTTAAATTCACACCAAACTTAAATTTAAAATGCATAAAATTAAAAATTCATTTTATTAAAAATTAAAAATTCACACCAAACTTGTATTATATTTTTATTTTTATACATACAAACTTATATTAAAAATATTAATTTTTCAAATATTTACAAATTTAAAAATATTGATTTTAAAAAGAAGATTACAATATTAATTTAATATTTATATATTAATTTTAAAAACAAAGTAAAAATAAAAATTAAAAATCTTTTTGGTCTTTTATCCCACTTTAATCAATCAAATATTATCAAAAATATACGCCCCTCTTTTCGGTAAAGTAATTTCAGCTATATTACCTAGTTTTACTCCTGACAAATTTTTGAAATATTTTGGGTTGTTTGATTAAAGATATTTATACCTTAAGAATAAACGGTAAATTTCGCAGTGATATAATAAATTTTTGTATGATATCAATAATTTCGGTTACGCATACCTAATTTTATTGAATACCAATTTAATATTTTATAGCGAACGATTTAGCTTTTATTATCAAAAGGTTAAAAATAATAAAAATAAAAATAAAAACTGTACATACTTACCTGTGAAATAGAATTCTCAGTGACCTGTTTTAGCCCACTCATAAGATAGTCAGACTAATTGGTTTTCCATAGCTACATAGGCGTAATCTCGAGCATTCAACGTTTTTTCTTCTAAACATATGAACAGTCCATCTCTGCATAAAGTAACGAACTCGGTATTGGAATATGTCTGATTCGTCGAGCATTTTCCTTCGTGTGACCATTTTCCGCATTTGTGACATCTTTCAAGGTGTCGTGCTCTTCTTTTCGCTGCGGATTTTGATTTTCCTTTACCAAAATGTAACTTATTATTTTCGTTCCTGGATTCTTTTCTTACTCCGTCCAATTTGCCTCTGATTAATGATACCAATTCACTTGAAAGGGTGTCATTATTACGTTTAGTGATCAAAGCGTGTAGCATTAGACCATAGTTTAGTTCACAGGAAGTCTTCATCTTGTAAAACCTAAAAAAAATAAAAATTCAGAATGGGGGGAGAAGACTAGTTCTTTAGGGTCTGCTAGGGAAAGACCATTCGGATTCTATTTTCGGAAACTACACGAAAACAGAATATCTAACTCTAACAGAAATACATATTATCCTTAAAAGACTTGATTCTCCCCGCACTTAGTTAGCGGTGGTGTTGAAATTGTGATTAACTTCGTTGTCAACTTCCATCGGACTATCTATGTAATGTTTAACTCTGTGACCATTAACCTTAAATTCAATCCCATTTGAATTTATTAATTCTACTGTTCCGTACGGGAAAACTCTTTTGACTATGAATGGTCCAGACCATCTTGATTTCAATTTTCCAGGAAATAGCTTGAATCGCGAATTGAAAAGAAGAACTCTGTCTCCTTCCTTAAATTCTTTTGAACTTCTGATTCTTTTATCATGCCATTTCTTCGTTCTTTCCTTATAGATTAACGAATATTCATATGATTCATGTCTTAATTCTTCTAATTCTTTTAGTTGACTTAATCGTAGACGTTTGGCTTCATGTAAATCAAGATTACATATCTTCAAAGCATGTTCAATTTCTACTGGAAGATGACATGCTTTTCTGTAAACGAGTTTAAAAGGTATGGTTCCAATTGGAGTTTTGTAGGCTGTTCTAAAAGCCCAGAGTGCATCCTCCAATTTCATGGACCATTCCTTCGGATTTGATCCTACGATTTTCTCTAGAATACGTTTTAAAGCTCGGTTGGTATTTTCAACTTGTCCACTTGTTTGTGGATGATAAGCAGTTGAGATTTTATGAGTTACTCCATATCTTTTGAGAACTTTCTCAAGTTGATTGTTACAAAAATGAGTACCCCGATCACTTATTAAAGCTTTCGGTGTTCCGAACCTAGCAAAAAGACGTTTTAAAAAGTTGACTACAACTCGTGCATCGTTAGTCAGGAGAGCTTGTGCTTCCGCCCATTTAGATACATAATCAATAGCAACGAAAATGTAGAGATTATTATGAGATTTTAGAAATGGACCCATAAAGTCAATACCCCAAATGTCAAATACTTCACATACTTGAATGACATTTTGTGGCATTTCATCACGTTGACTTATTTTTCCGGCCCTTTGACAAGCATCACAGGATTTGCAAAGAAGGTGTGCGTCTTTAAAAATTGTAGGCCAATAGAATCTAACATCGTAAACTTTTCTTGCTGTGAGTTGAGGCCCATAATGCCCTCCTGTTGGTCCTGTGTGACAATGGTTTAAGATTTGACTAGCTTCATCTCCGAATACACATCGGCGTATTATTCCATCGGGACAACTTTTAAATAAATGTGGATCTTCCCAGGAATAGTGTTTTATATCACTAAAGAATTTCTTTCGTTTTTGGTACGACAATCCTTTTTCAAGGAATCCACATACTAAGTAGTTTGCATAGTCTGCAAACCATGGAATTTCATTATAATCTATCTTCAATAGATATTCATCAGGAAAGTTGTCTTGTATTGCCGATTCATTCAGAACTTCTAATTCGGGATTTTCAAGACGAGAAAGATGATCAGCTGCGAGATTTTCTACTCCCTTTTTGTCTCGGATTTCAATATCGAACTCTTGTAAGAGTAAGATCTAACGGATTAATCTTGGTTTAGCATCTTGTTTTGAAAATAGGTATCTAAGAGCAGAATGGTCAGTATAGACCACCGTTTTTGCTAGAACGAGATATGAACGAAATTTGTCAAAAGCAAAGACAATAGCAAGGAGTTCTTTTTCAATAGTTGTGTAATTCATTTATGCTCCTTGTAACGTCTTACTAGCATAATATATAGGTTGAAATTGTTTTTCAATTCTTTGTCCTAAAACGGCTCCCATTGCAAAATCACTTACATCGCACATTAGTTCAAACGGTAGATTCCAATTTGGCGTTATCATGATCGACGCATTAGTGAGTTTCTCTTTAAGACTATTAAAAGATTTGATGCATTCATCCGAAAAGATGAATGATGCATCTTTTTCTAGGAGTTTATTCATAGGAGTGGCAATTTTAGAAAAATCTTTTATAAAACGTCGGTAAAAACCGGCATGCCCTAGAAAACTCCTAACTCCTCTAACATTAGTGGGATGTGGAAGTTTAGCAATTACATCTACTTTAGCTCTATCCACTTCAATTCCTTCCTTTGAAATTTTATGACCAAGAACGATGCCTTCTTTAACCATGAAATGGCATTTCTCCCAATTAAGTACTAGATTTGATTATTCGCATCTAATAAGCATTCGTTAAAGATTAACTAGACATGATTCAAATGTATCACCGAAGACTGAAAAGTCATCCATGAAAACTTCCATGCATTCTTCTATCATGTCGTGAAAAATCGCCATCATGCACCTTTGAAAGGTTGCAGGGGCGTTGCAAAGTCCAAATGGCATGCGTTTGTAAGCAAAAGTACCATAAGGGCACGTGAACGTGGTTTTCTCTTGGTCCTCGGGTGCGATTGGAATTTGAAAATATCCGGAGAAACCGGCAAGAAAACAATAGTAACTGTTCCCGGCTAATCTTTCCAACATTTGATCAATAAAGGGTAAGGGAAAGTGATCTTTTCTGGTGGCGTCATTTAATTTTCTATAATCAATACAAACACGCCATCATGTTACAGTCCTAGTAGGAATAAGCTCATTTTTTTCATTTGTGATGACAGTCATGCCACCCTTCTTAGATACGCATTGAACTAGGCTTACCCATGGACTATTAGAGATTGGATAAATTAAACCTGCATCAAGCAGTTTAATAATTTCTTTCTTAACAACATCTTGCATATTCGGATTTAGTTTTCGTTGGCGTTGCACATACGTTTTATGACCTTCTTCCATAAGGATTTTATGTGTGCAATACGAAGGACTTATTCCTTTAATATCATGAATCTTCCATGCAATAGCTGGTTTATGAGCTTTTAGCACAGAAATGAGTTGAGATTTTTCATTTTCAGTAAGAGAAGACGATATTATTACAGGTAATTCAGTTTCACCATGTAAATAAGCATATTCCAAATGGTTTGGAAGTGGCTTTAACTCTAATGTCGGTGGGTCTTCTATCGATGATTTATATCGATATCTGTCTTCTTCTTTTAGCATTTGAATTTCTTCTGTTGTTGGTTCATATCCATTAGCCATAAGTGTAGCTAACATTTCAGTTTCATCAATTGGTTCAGTTCCTTCTCCTAAAGAACATTCTCCTGTTCCTTGTAATTCTGGAAATTCTTCTAACAATTCTGCATGTGAATCTATAGTTTGAATATAATAACATGTATCATCTGCAGATTGCGGTTGTTGTATGGCTCTATCAACTGAAAAGGTAACACTCTCGTCCTCTATACTTAAGGTCAGTTTCTTACCGAATACGTCTATTATTACTTTAGCTGTGTTTAAGAATGGTCTTCCTAATATGAGAGGAACTCGAGAATCTTCTTCCATGTCCAGAATAACAAAATCTACTGGAAATACTAAGGTACCAACTTTAACTAGCATGTTCTCCATTATCCCTCTAGGATATTTTACCGATCGATCAGCTAGTTGTATGCTTATTCGTGTTGGTTTCAATTCTCCAAGGTCTAGTTTAGCGTATAGTAAATACGGCATTAGATTTATACTAGCACCTAAGTCTGCCAATGCTTCTATTGAACTAAGACTACCCAGAAAACATGGAATCGTAAAACTTCCTGGATCTGATAATTTTTCTGGTATCTTATTCAAAAGCATTGCATAACAATTAGCATTCATAGTAACAGCTGAGAGTTCTTCCATTTTCTTTCTATTTGTGATCAGATCTTTCAAGAATTTTTCATATCTAGGCATTCCTGAAATCACATCAATGAAAGGAAGATTGACATTTATCTGTTTAAACATATCCAAGAATTTGGATTGCTCGGCTTCAAGTCTCTCTTTTCTCATTTTACTCGGGTAAGGAAGTGGTGGTTGGTATGGTTTAACATAAGGTTTTGCCTTAACTGTGTTATCTTCATTAACCTTTTCAACTACCGGTTCTTTTTCCTTTTCTTGATCAGACTGTGGTTCTTGTGGAGTAGGAATAGCTTCATCAGAAATTACAGGCATTTCAGGTAGTTTAAGTGTAATACCACTTCTTGTGGTAATGGCTTTAGCTGTTTCATTCCGGGGGTTAGCATTTGTATCACTAGGTAAACTTCCCGGTTTCTTTCACCTATCAACCTTGCTAGGTTACTTACTTCTTGTTCCAAATTTTAAATAGAAGCTTGTTGATTTCTAAATGCTTGAGCATTTTGTTCACGGGTTTGTTTCTGAGATGTGAAAAACTGAGTTTGAGAATCAACTAGCTTTGACATCATGTCTTCTAAATTTGGCTTTTTATCATCGGTTTGTGGTGGTTTGTTTTGATAAATAGGTCTTTGCTGGTTGTAAGTATTATTGGATACTTGTTGATTGCTTGGACCTTGTTGGTTGTTGTATGGAACATTTCGGTTATAATTCTAATTTTGATTGTAGATTGGTCTTGGCGGTTGATGATTATTCTGATAAGTATTTCCAGGCCTTTGGTTTATGTATGAAACATTCTCTCTTTGTTCCATTGTTAGTTCAATACTGAGACAATCTTTTGTTAAATGTGGTCCTCCACACTGCTCACAACTAATTCATATTGAGTCGATATCTTTAGTCATCTTTTCCATTCGTCTCTCGACAGCATCTATCTTTGCAGAAATGGAATCGAAGTCATGGCTAGAATCGGCTCTAACTGCTTTAGATGATCTAACGATATTTTTTTCTTGGTGCCACTCATGTGAGTGGGAAGCAGTGTTATCAATAATTTTGTAAGCATCAGTTGCGGTTTTCTTCATAATGGAACCACCAGCTGCTATATCGATGTCTTTCCTTGTAGTGATGTCGCATCCTTGGTAGAATATTTGTACTATTTGACAAGTGTCTAAACCATGTTGCGGACATCCTCTTAATAACTTTCCAAATCTTGTCCACGCCTCATATAGAGTTTCATTTGGCTTTTGTGTGAACGTGACTATTTCTCCTTGAAGTCTCACGGCTTTAGATGCCGGAAAGAATTGTTTAAGAAATTTTTTAACTAAAACGTCCCATGTATCAATCGCCCCTTTAGGTAACGATTCTAACCAATCTTTGGCTTCTCCCTTTAAAGTCCAGGGAAATAACATGAGATATATCTGTTCATCCTCAACTTCTCGAATTTTAAATAAAGTATAGATCCTATTAAAAGTACGAAGATGTTCATTTGGATCTTCCTTCGACGCACCACTAAATTGGCATTGATTAGTTACCATGTGTAGGATTTGTCCTTTGATTTCATAATCTGGCGCATTAATTCCAGGTTGAGTAATTGCGTGACCTTGGCCAGTACGTTTAGCTCTCATTCGGTCTTCCATACTTAGAGGTTCCAGATTCTCCATGATTGAATTTGTTGAATCTGAATCACTATAGAATTCTGATTTAATGGTTGGTTCCTCGACAATCTCTGTTTGAATGATTGGTGGTTCCGGCGGAAAGATTAGTGGTTCAGGATCTATGAATTGTCCCTGAATATCCTCCGAATTCTCAATTGTGAGATCGGGTTCAAAAAATGGATTATCGGAAATTTGAATTGGAGTACTTGGTCGACTGGATGACGATTCTAAAGAAAAATCAACGGTGACAATATTTGCTATATGTCTTGATCGAGTTACAGGTGGTGAACGTTTTGCTCGGTGCATTCACTGAATATCCTATTAGTTATAAAAATAAAAATTATATAAGTTATCAAAATAATAGACTTTTCTGCTTTTGCCCACATTTCGAATAGCCAATAGATGTAGCAGGGAGCCAGAACCCTTTAAATCGAAAGCTCACAACTCAGCCACTAACAAATCCAACTATTACTACGAAGCAGAAAATTTGGATGTCTATCAATTTAACCGCTTAAAATAATTTTTCGTTGAAATTTAAAGAAATTTTAGAGAAGAAATAGAAAATTCTATGTCCTAAAAACTAGAATGTCGAGAAATAAGAAAGAAAAAGAGCGCGTCGAAAAACGTTGAAAAATAAATAGTCGAAAAATAATAAAAAGAACGTAGCACGTCGAAACGTAAAAAGGAACTAAAAACTAATAATTAAAAGTTGCGTCTAAAAATATTAAAGCTTAAAAGAAATATTATATCCCAAATGGCAATAACTTAAAAAGGTACTAAAATTTAAAAACGGCGTCGCAAAATTCTAAAGCACCTAAATCTTAGTCTAAAGAAAAAGCACTTAAGGAATTTTACGGCAAAGCCTAAAAATCTAGAAATAAAAATAACTATGGCAAAAACTATGACTTAAAAGTAAATATTAGCGAAAAATACAAATATTATGAATAAACGATTAAAAGGGTACAAAATATAAAAATATACTTAAAGTTGTAAAAATACAATTTTTTAAAAAAATATTATTTTTATATTATTTATTTTATAAAAGTATTAATTTTATAATTTATTAAAACTAATTAAACTTAAAATATAAATTAAAAATAAAAATTAAAACAAAAACTAAATTAATTATTAAATTAACTAACCCTAATTAGGGTTTACAATAATAATAATAATAATAATAAATACTCCGTAATTAATGCAGGAATCAGTCAACTGTGGCGTGTCAGGTATGTTCATGCGATCGCATGGACTTTTGCCTTCGGGCTCATGCGGTCACATGAGCTAGGGTTTCGGGCCAGTATATGGGCTGCTACAGTACCAGGCCGAAACTTATATATATATTTTTTTTTTCTGTTTTAATTCTGTTTTATAATTATATAAATTATTTATATAACATAAATAAAAACTTAAATTTTAAAAACTAAAAATAAAGATAAAGAAACTTTATAATTTTATATATATATGTAACAAACTCTTAAATATATATATATATTTTGTTTTTCCTTTTATATATTTTTTATATTTAAAAAAAAAATAACGTATATTTTTAATAAAAATTTAATAAACTCTAATAAAATCTTTTTTTTATATAGTGTTGCGCTCCCGGCGTTTAAGCAAGAGGTTCCCCGGCAGCGGCACCAAAAATACTTGATGTGTGCGAGGTGGTGTATAAAATACTATTAATTTTTTTTGCTGGAAATACTATTAAATACGATACAATTTTACACAAGATATTTATTTATTTATAGAATAGATATACCTAAACCTTGCTACAACACTTATAGACAGTGTACCTAATCGTACAGTAGTGTAGTTTTTAATAAGTCCGGTTCGTTCCACAGGGATCTTTTAAACAAGCTTAACGCTATATTTTTAAAAACTATAATTGTAAAAATACAAAAATATATAAGAAATATTATTATTATAAAAAGGAGGTTTTTACCGTTTAATGACCGGTTTGTCGATTTTTAAACTTAAGTCGCAGTTAAAACCTAATGTAAAATATTAAAAATAACTTAATTTAAAGCATAAAGTAAATAACGATAATGAAAGTGCGATAAAATAAAATTGCGATAATTAAAAGGTACGATAAATGAAAATAAATTAAAGTGCGATAATTAAAAGTGCAATTAAATATGAAATATATAAATTATGCTTATTTAAACTTCCGTAATCATGATGTTTGACGTGTTGATTTTAGTTTATTAGCATGGGTTAATTGTCCTTTGTCCTGGATTATTCAATATGTCCGTCTGGTTTTTGTCCATAACAGCCCATCAGTCATAAATATAAAGGGCTAGTGTCCTCGTCAAATTATCCTTATATCCGAAATCAAATATTCCAACTAATTGGGGACTTAAACTGTAACAAGGTTTTAATACTTTGTTTAATAATTACACCAGGATATCGACTGCGTGTAACCCAAGGTTTTAATACTTTATTAACCATTACGCCAAGTGTCCTTGTACATAATTTCACCGTTGTTTTAATAAGTCTATTAACTATTAATCCATTCCCGTGTCCGGTTAAATGAACGATTATTCGTACATATAAATATCCCGCCCATCGTGTCTGATCGAGTGTATATGGTTATTTATAGGTATGTCCAATTGTAAATCTTTATATTAAATTAACAAACTATCATTTAATTAAACAAATATAAAGCCCATTGATAGCCCATAGTCTAATTTCCACAAGTGTTGTTCTTTTGTCCAAACCCCAATTATGGTATAAAGCCCAATTACCCCGTCTTAATATTTTAGCCCAACATCATGATTACATCGTCTTAAATAAGCATAATAATAACTTAGCTAGGATACATTAAATTAAAAAGGTTGAATATAACTTACAATGATTAAAAATAGCGTAGCGTTATACGGACAGAATTTCGACTTACACCCTTACAAAATTCGCTAACATACCCTTATAATTAGAATTTAAAGTTAAAATTAAAATTAAAATATAATATATATATATATATATATATATATATATATATATATATATATATATATATATATATATATATATATATATATATATATATGCGTTTGATAGATAGAGAGATGGATGGATGATAAAAGATCAACCAAAACTGCGAAATTTATAGGATGTCACCTGTCACTGTTCACCATGCGATCGCATGGAGTTTAGGCTTTCAGGCCATGCGATCGCATGGCCACTTTTTCCAGCTCACATGAGCTTGTTTCTATCTTGCCGACGGCTTTAAATATAATATATAATATATAAATAATTTTAAGAATTATTTAAATATCATATTATATTTATGTGCATAGTTGACTTGTAATTTTTAGTCCGTTGCGTCGAGCGTTGAGAGTTGACTTTGGTCCCGGTTCCGGATTTTCGAACGTCCTTGCGTCTAAATTAATATCTTGTACTTTGCGTTTCGCGTCTTGTACTCTTGTAATTTTGAGACGTTTCTCATCAATAATTGGAACCACTTTGATTGTATTTTGTACTTTTGAGCTTTTTGGTCGTTTGCGTCTTCAATTCGTCGAATATGTCTTTTGTCTTCACCTTTTATTATTTAAATGAATATCACTTATAAATAGAACAATTGCAACTAAAAGCTTGTCTTTCTTGAGAGATAATGCTATGAAATATATGTTCGTTTTTAGCATTATCAAGAATGAACCAACCACACCTCATCTACGAAAGAAAAGATTGATGCATATAGCTATGCACCTAAAAACACTCGGAACCTGAGTAAACGTTTAATACGTATCTGTGCTAGCTCCTTTGGCGTTGTTATTATCGAAAATAATTTTTCAATCCCTCTCCAAGTTAGCCAATTTGGTCACAGCTCCAGCAAATCAACTTCGACTTTCATTCGGATTAGCCTTATTATAACTTTGATATATAAGCTCGCATTTCGTCATCGTTACCGGAGAACCGTTTATATTCCACCACATTAGCAGAAAACTTATCAGCAACTTCATTACTCATTGACTTAAGTATCTACGAAGAACCATTATAATTGTTCATTAAAACCCTATCATATATGTGATGACCCGGGAATTTCCGACCAAATTTAAACTTAATCTTATATAATTTCGATACGATAAGCAAAGTATGTAATGTTGAATCTCAAAAAGTTTTGGAACAATTTACAGGAATTCATTCGTCCTTTGACTACTCCCGACGATTCACGAACGTTAGTTGTAAATAAATGTATATAAATATAATAATAATGGAAAATAATAAAATATAATTTCAATATTTAAAATTTAATATGGAAAATAAGATATAAAATAATTAAGTTGGAAGTAAAATGAATTTATATATATAAATACTTGATTTCTATATATAATTATTACTATATGTATATTGTAATATACATTGTAAAATATATAAAAATTTAATAGTTAATATAAATTATTATGTAATGTATATAGTTAAAATTATATTACATAATGCTAATATAATAAATTTAATTATAAATATAGTTGTTGGCATAATATTGTTAATACTTCTAATGGTAATATCAATACTAGCGTAATTAATATTATTTTAAATATATAATCTAGAGATATGAATTTAATATAAATAGGTTATTATAGTATTATTATTACAAGTATTATTAACATTATTAATATTAATAATAGTAGTTATACTGTAAATATTATTATTATTATTAATAATAATATAGTTGTTGTAAAGTTTGTAGTTATTATTATATATATACTAATTATTTGTATTAGTGTTATTATTAATATTAATATTATTAACATTATTATAATAATGGTATTTTTATTATTATTATTATTAATATTAATGATATTACTTTTTATTTATAAATTAATCAGTATAAATTAAAATTAGATACAGATATTACACGTAATATATGTCTTTATCTGTGTCATTTTTATTTTTTTATCTTTTCTTTTAAACTTGCTTTCCTCGTGACTTCATGTCGACCCATATCATCAGCATATACACTGATTTCCTCAATTATTGCAAATCATTCGAGTTACTTTCTTTTATCAATAATCAGTTGCAATTTGAACTTATCTGTTATATAAAAAAAAAGAAAAAAAGAAAACGGGTTCTATCTCTGTACGTTCCCATTTTTACTCCAATCTTGGGTTTTAATGATTTTGAAAAATCTATAAATGCAGAAACGTTCTAATTCATTGTTTGAAACTTTCTTCAAAGTTACAAAGACTAATTCGAAGAGACAACCAAGAATTTCGAGGTCAAAGTTTTTATTTAAAAAGTCAAACTTATTGTTCTTCATTTAAATTCGTGATTTTTTCAATGTTTCTTGACAAATTGATGGTTCCAATAGTTTATAGAGGTGATTTGAAATACATTTTGTTTTATAAACTTCGTCCAAAACCTTCACTATCGCAAAATCAAATTTTTTTTTAAAAAAAACTTGCGATGTACAGCAAGTCAGGAAGACTGTTTTTATATATATATATTTTTTTTTTCTTGTTTTCATTCGATATAAACATTTGAGATTTTATTGTTATTATTATTTTGATGAATGAAAAACCTTGTCTTGATATTGGTATTGTTTTCTGTTTTTTTTCCTGGTCCACGAGTATCAGAAGGAGAAGAGGAAACAAGAAACAATTAAAATCGGGATATATATTTTTGAGTTCTATATTATTTCGGATTATGGGCAACAGCCCAACGGTTTGAGGTGTTAACGGGGAGCGAGTGGTCGCTAGTTCGAGTCTCGTATGGGACATTTCTTTTTATGATGGCTTTTGAAAGGGTATACTTTTTATTTTATTTCTATTATTATTATTATTATTATTATTATTATTGTTATTAATTATTGTTATTATTACATGTATTATAATTAAGATTATTATTATTATGTATCATGAACATCCTTAGTATTATTATTGTTATTATTACTAATACAAGATTTAGGAATATTTATTATTATTGTTATTATTAAAATTATAATTATTATCATTTAGTAATGTTATTATCATTATTAATTTATCATCGTAGTATTACTATTATTATTATGATTATGATTAGGATTATTGTTGTTATTATAAATTATGATTATGTTAAAATTGATGATATGATTACTAATATTATAATTTTAATTATTATTAAGTAATATCGTTACGAACTAAAAGTATTATTATTATTAAGACAAAGTACAATTATTATTATTTCGAATATGATTATTATTATTATTGTTCAAACGAAAATAACACAAACTATTATTATTGGTATCATTATTATTAGTATTGGTATCATTGTAGACTTATTATTATTAGTAACAAAAGTATTATTATAATGACTAACATTAGTAATAAGATCGTATATTAATAGTTATTATTATAAAGTATTATGTATTATTATCAAAATTATTATTTTCCTTACCATTATTATTAAATTATTCATTTTATTAAAAACCACTATTATTATCATTATTATGAAATTTATTATAAAAACTCTCGTTAATATTATCATTTATAGAATTATTAATACTATTATCATTTTTATTAATATTAGTACTATTATTATTATTGTTATCACTTAATATATTATCTTAGTACTAACAAACAAATGATATTTATATATAAACATATCTAATACATATAACATCACGAAAGGTAATATTTTATATAACAAAATAAATATATGAAACATATATATTATTAATACATAAAGTATATAACTAATAAATTTATATATATTGTTCGATTACAACTATGTATATTAATAAATATACAAATGATATAGGTTCGCGAATCCGAGGCCAACCCTGCATTGTTCAGAATCGCCGTATGAATATTTTTACTACAAAATATTGGATTGTGAGTTTCATATGATCCCTTTTACTCTTTACATTTTTGGGCTGAGAATACATGCACTGTTTTAATAAATGTTTTACAATATTTATATGCGTGAGTTTCATTTGCTCCCTTTTTAAATACTTTTGCAATATATATTTTTGGGACTGAGAATACATGCGCTGATTTTATAACTGTTTTACGAAATAGACACGAGTAAATGAAACTACATTTTATTTCTGGATTATTAAACCGAATATGCCCCTTTTTAGTCTGGTAATCTAAGAATTAGGGAACAGACACCCTAATTGACGCGAATCCTAAAGATAGATCTATCGGGCCCAACAAGCCCCATCCAAAGTACCTAATGCTTTAGTACTTCGAAATTTATATCATGTCTGAAGGAGGATCCCGGAATGATGGGGATATTCTTATATGCATATTGTGAATGTCGGTTACCAGGTGTTCAATCCATATGAATGATATTTTGTCTCTATGCATGGGACGTATGTTTATGAGAAATGGAAATATGAAATTTTGTGGTCTATTAAAAATTATGAAAATGATTATTTATGTTAAACTAATGAACTCACCAACCTTTTGGTTGACACTTGAAAGCATGTTTATTCTCAGGTATGAAAGAAATCTTCCGCTGTGCATTAGCTCATATTAGAGACATTACCCGGAGTCATTCATGGCATATTTCAAAAGACGTTGCATTCGAGTCATTGAGTTCATCAAGATTATTATTAAGCCAATTATAGTTAGATGTATTATGAAATGGTATGCATGCCTGTCAACTTTCGATGTAATGAAAGATTGTCTTTTTCAAAAACAAATGTAACGTTTGTAAAATGTATCATATAGAGGTCAAGTACCTCGTGATGTAATCAACTGTTGTGAATCATTTATAATCGATATGGACTTCGTCCGGATGGATTAGGATGGGTCTTCACAATATACTCATCCGCATCTTGTAACGAGAATTGTCATACCAAGTACCGGGAAAATCAGCAATCAGTATTTTGAACCTCGCAGCGTTTCTACATCAATAGTTATATATATATACATATAACATTTATCTATAAGAATTATGATCTTCCATTCTGAAATTCTGAAAAACAACCGGTCTACGAATCAATACTCCAAATTTTGAAAATTTCTCATAAGTTAGCAAAAACTGTAAATGTTCTTAACAGTCGAAAGATTAATAGTGGCTGAAGAAGCTCAAAAGATGAGAAAAGTTGATATCGAAAAGCGGATCATACGAAACTATGAAGGAGGCCGTAGACAAATCATAAAGACTAAACCTGCCTTCAAAGAATCCAAATGAGTCAGTATCTGCTGAAGTCATTAACGAATATATTGCTTCTGACTCTAAACCCTTACGAACAAATCTTCATCGTCATCCATCGATATTAGAAAATATAAGATATTATCGTATCCTCTATTATAAATGTCCTCGATACTTCTGAGGATATTTTCATAAGTATTCTTATTTGGAATCATTTATCTCTTCGCGATATCAGTGTTACATTCAGAAAGGAAACTATTTGGTTTCTATTTTCTGAAAACCTTTAAGCTTAAAATTAAATGATATTGAAGTAGTGCTGGGAACTGATGGATGAGTTAGTATAATATAATGACATTTGATCAACGTAATTATATTACAGTAAGTCATGCTGAGTTTCTAATGAAACTTGATGATTCACAAATTATAATGTTATCATGTCCCATGTTACACGACTCTTACATTCTACTTAATCTCCAAAAATATCGAGAACATATCTCCCTGATAGTTCTATCTTTTCTCTTGAATTCTGGTTATTTAACCAATCAAGATCGTGCTATTACAATCTATCTCTTAGAACATTAGTCATGTTCATTCGAAACTTCATACATACGAATTCTGGACCATTATTCACTTGACTTAAAGTCGGGAAGAGAAAACAAAAGGATGGAACTCCAAAATATAAAGGAAATGGAGGGAGTAAATTTACAGTAAAAATATCCGATATAGCAATCAAAACAGATTACCGCATTTAATTAAAGAGATCCTAATTTCTTTAATCACCGGAGAATCAAATCTTAATCAGATCCTATATGATTTAGAATTTATTTAATAAACGCTAGTAGCACTCGTTTGTCATTTTGATAGTTATTAATCAAGTTAAAAATGAACTTATGTGATTTTAAAATAAACGGTGATCCGAAAATGGGTTTTATAAATTATAGACTTAGTAAAATGTATTTAGGAGCTATTTGTTAAATTTTAAAACTTTTTATATTTTACTTGGGGTTGGAAGTGAATAATTAATGTAATTTTTATTTCATAATTAATGAGCAAATTTTATACCATAATGACCAAAATAAATAAATATAATTAAAATAAAAGTTTGGGATTTTTCTAAAAGACTTTTTATTCACCACTGAGTAACAATGGGGTACGAAATATATCCCATTAGAACTGTCGGCAGAGTTAATATATTTATGTACATGTTTTTAATTATATTATATTATAATTATTATTAGTTGATTACTGTGTTTGTTTGAATATATATGTAATGTAATATGCCTTTTCTTCGATAGAATCCATCTATTTTTACTACTTGTTATTATTTATCTTTTCTTCAATATATATATATACAAGCATCATGCATCAACTTGCATCAACTGTTCTATTTTTAACCAATCATCACAGAAAGCCAAATATATATCCCACCATCTTTTACCATTTACTATCACCACTATCATATTTATATTGATATGTATATGCATATCATTGTAACAACCACCATCAACCTAACACCACCACTAGCACTAACTTAATTAAACCATCACCTTCTTGCATAAACATCTTCGGCCACCAGGAACCTCACCCGCCATCCCAATATCATCTTAACACCGCCATCCGCCACCATGAACAATAAAACCCTTCAAAATTCTAGTTTAATGTTGTTTTTGCCTCTCATAGGATACCTTCACTTGCCGCTGACTACCGGAAATATTAACCACTTTACAATCTGACCGGCGACTTCTAAGTATGGCTGGATGAAAAATTAAGAAGGAGAAGCCTTCACGTGGTGTCTATGCGAAACAGTATCAAAGAGAAAGCCGGCATTTATAGTACGGATGTGGTTCTTAAAATCGGTCCTGGTACCGGTAATTTGACTAAGAAGCTTCTTGAGGCTAGGAAGACTGTTATAGCTATTGAGCTTGATCCACGCATGGTTCGCGAGTTGGAACGTCTGGACACTATGCTTCGTAATCAGCTCAAGGTTTTTAAAAAAAATAATAATAATAATAATAACAACTTCATACCCCCACCTAAGGTCGACTCATCTGTTTTTTTTTCAGATCGAGCCAAGAAAACCCGTACCCGTCAACAACCTCAAAGAATTAGGTGGGTTGGTCCAAATCTATTTCATTAGGAAGAATAAAACCTTAGGTGCAATCTTCAAGAAAAAAAGCGTACTTTCAGTTATGGAGAAAAACTACAAAACCCTTCAAGCGTTACAACTTTCTCATAGTAATGATAATTAAATTGCAACTGATGCATCTATTCTTGAAGATTCGGGTGACTTAACATTTGAGAATGATGATATGGAAATAGAAATAGGATGATGTTAGATATTGATGATTATGATTTGATAATGATACTTTAATGATGATGATAAGGAATGATAATGATGATGATGTTAAAGGGGTTTTGTTTTAAGAAGAAGGAAATAGACAGAAATCGAGCTTAAAAGGATTTAAAATCCTAAATAAATCAGAAAGTAATGGGCAGCTCATTGGTTTGAGAAAGTGTGTAGTATTGAGAACCGAGAGGTCTCAGGTTCGATTCTAAGCCAGGACATATTATTTTTTTAAAATAAGAATAGCATGTGCCGGGCTGCCATATTGGGCCGAGATCAGCCTCAAACCAATTGGGCCAAGACAAATTACGGATCATATAGATTGGTTTAGGGTATTAAACAGAAAAACTGAATAGTGGATTGGTTAAGGGGTGTTTTGCAGTTGAGCGAGTGGTTGCGGGTTCGATCCCTGCTGGTGACATATTATTTTTAAAGCTTGTTTTGAGGTAGTTTTTCATTACCAAAAATTATTATTATTATTATTATTATTATTATTATTATTATTATTATTATTATTATTATTATTATTATTATTATTATTATTATTATTATTATTATTATTATTATTATTAGAATTGTGATTACTATTGCTAGTGTTAATTATTGTTGTTAAAATTGTTATTATGACTAATATTATTATCATTATATAGTAATATTGTTATTATTATTAATGATATTAACATATGTATTATTGTTATTATAATTATGATCATTATTTTATTATCATTATTATAAACATAATACAAATTATCATCATAAATATTATTATTAGTATCATTATATAAGTTATTAGTATTATTATTGTTATTATCAACAAAAGTTTTAGTAATAAAATCATTATTATTGATAATATGATTATTAGTATAGTAATAATTAAACTTATTATCATCTTTATCATTAGTAGTAAAATTTTTGTATTCATAGTTATTATTATTAGTATTACTACAAATAGATATTTTTATACAAGAATACATTGCAAGAATATTAATATCACATATCACTATAATTTTATTATTAACAAGATAGTAACTAAGCTATATATAAATATATCAATTAATATATACATATATATTTTATCATATATAAACCCTAATATAAATTATTATTATGAAAGATAAATACTAGTTAAATAAAATATATAAATTAAATATATCTATATCTATATAACAAATAATTTAACAAGTATATTATTAAAAATAATATATATATTTATTCAATTTCGATTATGTGTGTTAATATATATACAAATGATATATGTTCGTGAATCCGAGGCCAACCCTGCATTGTTCAGTTTCGTCATATGTATTTTTACTACAAAATACAATATAGTGAGTTCATTTGATTCCCTTTTACTCTTTACATTTTTGGGACTGATAATACATGCGCTATTTTTACAACTGCTTTATTAAATGCTTTTGAAATACATTTTGAACTACGAATACATGAAATGTTTTTATAAATGTTTGACGAGATAGACACAAGCAAAACATCCTCCCATGAATTATGTGGACGTGATAATTGCCACCATTGAATTATGTGGACGTGATAATTGCCACAAGTGATATGAATATTTTTTCCCTGATTATTATTGCTTGGTAACCTAAGAATTAGGGAACATCACTAATTTTGAGAATTATTGCACGCCTAATTGACGCGAATCCTAAAGGTAGCTACCGGGTTTAAAACCCCCACCCAGAATGTTCACTAGACGGAAGGGCTAGTGGGCGTGGTGTTTAGTACTTCGAAGTTTATATGATTATTATACATACGAGATGTTCTATTTTGGGGATATTATTATGCACATTATATGTTAAGGTCGGTTACCAAGCCAAGTTATGAAAGCAAAGTGAATGTCATCTATCGAGAGATTGATTTTATACACAGGTTATGTGTATGTTATTTTTGTGCACGATATATGTGTACGGTTACTAAGATTTATGAAAAAGGATTTCGTACACGAGAAAGGTGTACTGTATTTAAAAGATATCACATGTACATTACATGTGGGTATATGATTCGGGCCCATTTGTACCATGCAGCATTTAAATCTTGTGGTCTATCAAAATAATGAATTTTATTGTTTTATGATAAACTTATGAACTCACCAACCTTTTGGTTGACACTTTAAAGCATGTTTATTCTCAAGTATGAAAGAAATCTTCCGATGTGCATTTGCTCATATTACATGGAGTCGTTCATGGCATATAAAGGTCAGAACCTCGCAATGGGACCAACTGTTGAAGACTTCGTCCAGATGGATTAGGACGGGTCACTACACACTGGGTCATGGATTATTTCAAGATAATATATATCGATTTATTTCTGTACATCTAACTGTGGATAACTAGTTGTAGGTTACTAACGAGGACAACTAACTTAATAAACTTAAAACATTAAAATGTATTAAAAATGTTGTAAATTATTTTGAACATACTTTGATATATATGTACATATTTGTTATAGGTTCGTGAATCGACTAGTGGCCAAGTCTTACTTCCCGACGAAGTAAAAATCTGTGAAAGTGAGTTATAGCCCCACTATTAAAATCTAATATTTTTGGGATGAGAATACATACAGTTTTATAAATGTTTTACAAAATAGACACAAGTACGTGAAACTACATTTTATGGTTGAATGATCGAAATCGAATATTCCCCTTTTAGCTTGGTAGCCTAAGAATTAGGGAACTGGACCCTAATTGACGCAAATCCTAAAGGTGTTCACCATATAAATGATTTTTATACAGATTGTATATTATTGAAAGATGAAATCTTGTGGTCTATTATTATTGTGATTTGATATATATAGGTTAAACCTATAACACACCAACATTTTTGTTGACGTTTAAAGCATATTTATTCTCAGGTGATTATCAAGAGCTTCCGATGTTGCATGCTAAAATATGGACAAGATTTGGTGTCAGCATGCTTGTATAATATTGTTTAAACCTGCATTCGAGATTTACTTTGTTGTAACATATTAATATTGTAAACCAATATGTATTGATAGTGTGTAAGTGTGATATTTTTAGATTATCATTTCTGGATAATCTAGGTAGTGTCCTTTTAACCTTGTCGATAAAATAAAGGTTATGGTTTGTTTTAAAAACGAATGCAGTCTTTGAAAAACGTCTCATATAGAGGTCAAAACCTGGCAACGAAATCAATTAATATGGAACGTTTATAATCAATATGAACGGGACATTTCAGTTAGTATCCGAGCGTTGGTCTTAGAGAACCAGAATTTTGCACTAGTGTGTCTTACCGAGTTTGTTAGGATGCATTAGTGAGTCTGGACTTCGACCGTGTTTTTCTTCAAAAACGATTGCTTAACATTTTTTGTTGGAAACTATATATTATTAACATGTAAATATTAGGTGATATATTAATCTCTTAACGTGTTTGATATTGTGTGATAGATGTCTACCTCTAGTACAAATCCCATCGACTCACCTAATAATAATGAAGAGTCGAATATATTTTGGGAAGATTCACAAATTCCCGAAGAGGAACCGGAAGAGGAGGAACCGGAAGAAGAGGAACCGGAAGAGGAGGAACCGGAAGAGGAGGAACCGGAAGAAGAAGAGATTCCGGAGGAAGAAATATTGATACCTATAGTAAATCGATTAAATAAAAGAAAATCCTCAACCAACAGACCAAAGTTAATAATGGTCAATGGTGTTTTCGCCGAGGAAGCAAAATATTGGGAAGATTACCAATTTTCCGATGAATCGGATCCCGATGAGGACTCCGATGATGTTATAGAAATTACCTCGACCCAATTTAACAAAGCAAAAGAAAATAATAAGGGAAAAGGTATAAAAATAGAGAAACCTGATTCCAACCCCGATGAACTTTATATGTATCGACAACATCCGTATTTCCTAAATTGTAACAATAACCCGGGAACCTCTAAACCACCAGGTTTTTCTAAACCATTGTGGAAAACAACGGCTCGTATTAGAGGAACACCATATATCCCTAGAAAATTAGGAAAACGAACCAAGTCCGAAGAAGAAGAAACCAGTGATTCAGATTAGAGGGTTGTAATCATGTTGTGTATTATATGTATTATAGTGTGCTTGTACTTTTATGTTTTATGTAAACATTGCTTGTATTGTTTGTTAATTATCTTTTACGAATCTAATCCTTGTCTATTTTACAGTATAAAAACACAAAATGGACGTTAAGGGTAGACAACCGAATATTTTAGAAGACCTACCAGAGGATATGATTGATGAAATCTTGTCTAGAGTCGGTCAGAATTCATCAGCACAATTAGTTATGGCGAAATTAACTTGTCAAACATTTGAAAGACTTTCCAGAAATGCCTTAGTTTATAAAAGGCTTTCCTTTGATAGGTGGGGTATATCACATTGGGGAGACCGTAAGTTACGCCGTGTTTTCTTTAAAGCGTTAAATGCAGGGAACCCAAATGCAATTTTACGCTACGGGTTAAGAACCTATTTTGACTCAACATATCCCAACATAGGATTTCGTGAGTTAGAAAGAGCTTCTAACATGTAACATAAAGAAGCATGTTATGCTTACGGGTTAGTGATGTTCGCTTCTTATCAAAGTGAGAAAAAGAACATCGGATTAAAACTTTTAAATAAAACCTTCCCACAAGTGACGCATTCAGTAGTTGGGGTGAGAAACAAGGTTTTTAGATTATTACGGGGCTGTTGGACATTACGAAACCCTCGTCCTTTTGACGACATTACAACATGCTTCCTAGCCAATGGTCATAACGGTTACTTTTCACAAGACCAAGGATGGGAAGTCGTCTTAGTAAAACCAGAATGCATGACTTGTTTCTGGACTTATGAATTACGTGTCTTTATTTCTTTTGCTGAACGACTTGCGTATTAACTAGAATTGCCTTTATAGCTGCCGAGGAGCAAAGTTATTATGTGCTATATTTCATCCTATATGTATAATAACGGTATTGTAAGTTTGTAAAATATTGTATAAAATTTGAACGCGAAATATTATTATAATCAGTTTTTTCATATAGAATTGTAGTTGTTGAATTGTATATTAGCTACTAAGTATGAACTTAACGGGTAGGTACTACCCGAATTAAAACTATAAAACGATAATATGAAGAAAAAGCTTTTATAAATGAGTTCATACTATGCTACGAAATATTATTGACTACTCTTAAAATTCTATATGATTAACTTAATTCTTTTGAGCTATTTTTGAAGGAAATGGCACCGACGACTCGTCAGAATTGGAACATGAGCGAGGAAGACTTCCGTGTTTTCCTTGCAGCAAACATAGCCGCAGTACAGGCTGCGATACAAAATAACAATAACTCTGGATCAAGCAGTGGAACTAATTCCACAAGAAATCGTGTAGGATGTTCTTACAAAGAATTCACTGCCTGCAAACTTTTTGAATTTGATGGAACCGAAGGACCAATTGGATTGAAACGGTGGACCGAGAAAGTCGAATCGGTGCTTGCCATAAGTAAGTGTACTGAAGAGGACAAAGTTAAGTATGCTACGCATACCTTCACAGGTACTATGTTAACGTGGTGGAACACCTATCTTGAACAGGTAGGACAAAATGCTGCTTACGCACTACCGTGGTCGGCATTCAAGCATTTGATGAACGAGCAGTACCGTCCTAGAAACGAAGTCAACAAGCTCAAGGTAGAACTTAGATAGTTACGAACACAAGGGTTCGACATTACCACATATGAACGACGATTCACAGAGTTGTTCCTATTGTGTCCGGGAGCGTTCGAAGATGAAGAAGAGAAGATCGACGCATTTGTAAAAGAGTTACCAGTAAGGATTCAAGAAGATGTGAGTTCACACGAGCCCACTTCCATACAAAGGCAAGTCGAATGGCTCATAAACTCATAAATCAGATTGAGGGAAGAATTAAAGAGCAGGCGGCCGAAGAAGCCAACACGAAACAACTCAAGAGAAAGTGGGAAGAAACCAGTGACAAGGGTCACCAATACAACAACAACAACAACAACAACAACAATCACAACCATAATCACAATAACAATCATAACAACCGCAACAACAATCGCAACAATAACCTTAATCCTAACAATAACTACAACAAACGTCCCAACAATAACAACAACTACAACAATCGTTTAAACAACAATAAAAATCCCAACAACAATCTCAACAACAACAATGGCAACAAAAACCAAAAATGCCAAAGGTGTGAAGAGTACCACCAGAATGTGTTCTGCACGACATTTTGCACCAAGTGTAAAAGAACTGGCCATGGTGCGGAGAAGTGTGAGGTCTACGGCCCAATGAATAACAGAAATAAAAGAACAGATAATGTCGGAACAAGTAATGCCGCCTTTGTTTGCTATGGATGTGGAAAACCGGCCCATTAGGAGTAATTGCCGAACCTAGGGAAAAATAATGGGCAAAGTCGTGGAAGAGTTTTCAATATTAATGCGGCAGAAGCACAGGAAGACCGGGAGATTTTTGTTTTATTTGATTCGGGTGCGGATAGAAGCTATATGAGTAGAGATTTTTGTGCTAAATTATGTTGCCCATTGACGCCTTTGGATAGTAAATTTTTACTCGAATTAGCAAACGGTAAATTAATTTCAGCAGATAATATATGTCGGGATAGAGAAATTAAACTGTGGGATGAAACATTTAAAATTAATTTAATACCAATTGAGTTAGGGAGTTTTGATGTAATAATTGGCATGGACTGGTTGAAAAAGGTGAGAGCAGAGGTCGTTTGTTACAAAAATGCAATTCGCATTATGCGTGAAAAAGGAAAACCTTTAATGGTGTACGGAGAAAAGAACAACGCGAAATTAAATCTTATTAGTAGTTTGAAGGCGCAAAAACTAATAAGAAAAGGATGTTACGTCATTTTAGCACACATCAAGGAAGTTAAACCTGAAGAAAAGAACATCAGTGATGTTTCCGTCGCAAAATAATTTCCCGATGTATTTCCGAAAGAATTACTGGGATTACCCCCACATCGATCTGTTGAATTTCAAATAGACCTTGTACCAGGAGCTGCACCAATAGCTCGTGCTCCATACAGACTCGCACCCAGCAAAATGAAAGAATTACAAAGTCAGTTATAGGAATTTTTAGAGCGTGGTTTCATTCGACCAAGCACATCACCATGGGGAGCTCCTGTTTTGTTTGTCAAGAAGAAGGATGGTACATTTAGGTTGTATATCGACTACCGAGAGTTGAACAAGCTTACCATCAAGAACCACTACCCACTACCGAGAATCGACGACTTATTTGATCAACTACAGGGCTCGTCGGTTTATTTGAAGATTGATTTACGTTCTGGGTATCATCAATTGCGGGTGAAGGAGGATGATATTCCAAAGACTACTTTTAGGACGCGTTATGGTCATTACGAGTGTATGGTTATGCCGTTTGGGTTGACTAACGCACCAGCTGTGTTCATGGACCTCATGAACCGAGTGTGTGGATCATACTTTGACAAGTTTTTCATTGTTTTCATCGATGACATACTTATTTACTCAAAGAATGACCAAGAGCACGAAGAACATTTGAGAAAAGTGCTAGAGTTATTAAGAAAAGAAAAACTGTAAGCTAAGTTTTCAAAGTGTGCATTTTGGTTAGAAGAAGTTCAATTCCTCGGTCATATAGTGAACAAAAAAGGAATTCAGGTGGATCCAGCAAAGATTGAAACCGTTGAAAAGTGGAAAACCCCGAAAACTCCGAAACACATACGTCAATTTTTAGGGCTGGCTGGTTATTACAGGAGATTCATCCAAGATTTTTCCAAAATAGCAAAACCTTTAACTGCATTAATGAATAAAGGGAAGAAATTTGAATGGAAAGATGAACAAGAGAAAGCGTTTCAATTGTTGAAGAAAAAGCTAACTACGGCACCTATATTGTCATTACCTAAAGGGAATGATAATTTTGTGATATATTGTGACGCCTCAAAGCAAGGTCTCGGTTGTGTATTAATGCAACGAACAAAGGTAATTGCTCTAGACAATTGAAGATTCATGAGCAGAATTATACGATGCATGATTTAGAATTAGGAGCAGTTGTTTTTGCATTAAAGACTTGGAGGCACTACTTATATGAGGTCAAAAGTATTATATATACCGACCACAAAAGTCTTCAACACATATTTAATCAGAAACAACTGAACATGAGGCAGCGCAGGTGGATTGAATTGTTGAATGATTACGATTTTAAGATTCGTTACAACCCGGGGAAAGCAAATGTGGTAGCCGACGCCTTGAGCAGAAAAGACAGAGAACCAATTCGAGTAAAAGCTATGAATATAATGATTCACATTAACCTTACTACTCAAATAAAGGAGGCGCAATAAGGAATTTTAAAAGAGGGAAATTTAAAGGATGAAATACCCAAAGGATCGGAGAAGCATCTTAATATTCAGGAAGACGGAACCCGGTATAGGGGTGAAAGAATTTGGGTACCAAAATTTGGAGATATGAGAGAAATGGTACTTAGAGAAGCTCATAAAACCCGATACTCAATACATCCTGGAACGGGGAAGATGTACAAGGATCTCAAGAAACATTTTTGGTGGCCGGGTATGAAAGCCGATGTTGCTAAATACGTAGGAGAATGTTTGACGTGTTCTAAGGTCAAAGCTGAGCATCAGAAACCATCTGGTCTACTTCAACAACACGAAATCCCGGAATGGAAATGGAAAAACACTACCATGGATTTCATCACTAAATTCCCAAGGACTGCCAGTGATTTTGATACTATTTGGGTAATAGTTGAGTGTCTCACCAAATCAACACATTTCCTGCCAATAAGAGAAGATGACAAGATGGAGAAGTTTGCACGACTGTATTTGAAGGAAGTCGTCTCCAGACATGGAATACCAATCTCTATTATCTCTGATAGGGATGGCAGAGTTATTTCAAGATTCTGGCAGACATTACAGCAAGCATTAGGAACTCGTCTAGACATGAGTACTGCCTATCATCCACAAACTGATGGGCAGAGCGAAAGGATGATACAAACGCTTGAAGACATGCTACGAGCATGTGTTATTGATTTCGGAAACAGTTGGGATCGACACCTACCGTTAGCAGAATTTTCCTACAACAACAGCTACCATTCAAGCATTGAGATGGCACCGTTTGAAGCACTTTATGGTAGAAAGTGCAGGTCTCCGATTTTTTGGAGTGAAGTGGGGGATAGACATATTACGGGTCCGGAGATAATACAAGAAACTACCGAGAAGATCATCCAAATTCAACAACGGTTGAAAACTGCCCAAAGTCGACAAAAGAGCTACGCTGACATTAAAAGAAAAGATATAGAATTTGAAATTGGAGAGATGGTCATGCTTAAAGTTGCACCTTGGAAAGGCGTTGTTCAATTGGGTAAACGGGGGAAATTAAATCCAAGGTATATTGGACCATTCAAGATTATTGATCGTGTCGGACCAGTTGCTTACCGACTTGAATTACCTCAAAAACTTGCGGCTGTACATAACACTTTCCACGTCTCGAATACGAAGAAATGTTTTACTAAAGAAGATCTCACTATTTTGTCAGACGAAATCTAAATCAACGAAAAACTTCAATTCATCGAAGAACCCGTCGAAATAATGGATCGTAAGGTTAAAAGACTTAAGCAAAACAAGATACCAATTGTTAAGGTTCGATGGAATGCTCGTAAAGGACCCGAGTTCACCTGGGAACGAGAAGATCAGATGAAGAAGAAGTACCCACACTTATTTCCAGAAGATACGTCAACTCCTCCAACTGCTTAAAATTTCGGGACGAAATTTATTTAACGGGTAGGTACTGTATTGACCCGAACTTTTCCATGTTTATATATATTAAATGAAATTTTTATTTACATGATTAAGTGTTTCCAACATATTAAGCAATCAAATTTGAAAAGACTTGATTAATTGAAATAGGTTTCATGTAGACATTTGACCACCCAAGTTGACCGACGATTCACGAACGTTAAAACTTGTAAAACCGACATGATATATATATATATATATATATATATATATATATATATATATATATATATATATATATATATATATATATATATATATATATATATATATATATATATTTAGTTAACATGATATATGATATGTAATTATATCACTAGGTATATTAACAATGAGTTATATACATAAAAATGAGATTACTAAGTTAAGAAACACGAAACGATATATACGACGATTATCGTTATAACAACGTCTTACTAAATACATATGAATCATATTAAGATATTGATACACTATGTTTAACATGATAAAATGTTAATTAAGAAGATCATTAAGTGTGTTAACAATGAATTACATATGTAAAAACAAGACTGCTAACTTAAGAGTTCGAAACAATATATATATGTAACGATTATCGTTGTAATAGTATTTTAACATATATATATGATGTTAAGATATATTTTTACATCATGTTATTATGTTAACATAAAAATTTAACATCCCATTTAAGTATAATAACAATAGATTAGTTACATTTAACAAGATCATTAACTTAAAGGTTTCAAAACAACACTTACATATAACGACTAACGGTGACTTAACGACTCTGTTATAATGTAAATACATGTAGTGTATTAATATGTATTAGTACAATTTTGAAATACTTAAAGACACATATCAAAGTACTTCTACTTAGCAAAAATGCTCACAATTACATTCTCATTCGTTTCCATCAACATTTCTACTCGTATGCACCCGTATTCGTACTCGTACAATACACAGCTCCTAGATGTATGTAGTATTGGTATATACACTCCAATAATCAGCTCTTAGCAGCCCATGTGAGTCACCTAACCATGTGGGAACCATCATTTGGCAACTAGCATGAATGATTACACAAAATTACAAACTAATGTGACTTTATATGGAGTACCTACATCACATTTTCAATCATCACCATAAACACTTTCATTTTTCAATTTTTATGCATCAAACTAAACTCTCTCAAGTGTTCTTCCATTGTTCTAAGTGTTCTTCATCTTTTTTTTCATAATCTAGCTCAACCTAGTTCAATCTAGTTAAGCTAGATCAACATACAAAACAACTACTCAAGAAAACTTCAAGAACACTTTCAAGTTTACTAGCTTACTTCCAATCTTGCAAATCCATTTCAAGTAATCATCCAACCTCAAGAAATTTTTATTATTTATATTAAGATATCTTTCTAATTCAAGGTAATACTCATACTCAAACTTTGATTCAATTTCTATAACTATAACAATCTTATTTCGAGTGGAAATCTTACTTGAACTTATTTTCGTGTCATGATTTTGCTTCAAGAACTTTCAAGCCATCCAATGATCCTTTGAAGCTAGATCTATTTTTCTCATTTTCAGTAGGTTTATCCAAAAAACTTGAGGTAGTAATGATGTTCATAACATCATTCGAATCATATATATATATATATAAAACTATCTTATTCGAAGGTTTAAACTTGTAATCACTATAACATAGTTTAGTTAATTCTAAACTTGTTCGCAAACAAAAGTTAATCCTTCTAACTTGACTTTTAAAATCAACTAGACACATGTTCTATATCTATATGATATGCTAACTTAATGATTTAAAACCTGAAAACATGAAAAACACCGTAAAACTGGAAAAACGCCGTCGTAGTAACACCGCGGGCTGTTTTGGGTTAGTTAATTAAAAACTATGATAAACTTTGATTTAAAAGTTTTTCTTCTGGGGAAATGATTTTTCTTATGAACATGAAACTATATCTAAAAATCATGGTTAAACTCAAAGTAGAAGTATGTTTTTCAAAATGGTCATCAAGACGTCGTTCTTTCGACTGAAATGACTACCTCTTATAATATTGAATTGTAACCTGTATTTCTGACTATAAACTTATATTTTTTTCTATTTAGATTTATAAACTTAAGTTCAATATGAAACCATAACAACTTGAATCACTCAAAACGGATTTAAAACGAAGAAGTTATGGGTAAAACAAAATTGGATAATTTTGCTTGTTGTAGCTACGTGAAAATTGGTAACAAATCTATATTAATCATATCCTAGCTAACTTATATTGTATTATACATGTATTCTAATATATTATGTAATCTTGGGATACCATAGACACGTATGCAAATGTTCTGACATATCATATCGACCCATGTATATATATTATTTGGAACAACCATGGACACTCTATATGCAGTAATGTTTGAGTTAGCTATACAGGGTTGATGTTGATTCCAAAAATGTATATACTTTGAGTTGTGATCTAGCCTGAGACATGTATACACTGGGTCGTGGATTGAATCAAGATAATATATATCGATTTATTTCTGTACATCTAACTGTGGACAACTAGATGTAGGTTACTAACGAGGACAGCTGACTTAATAAACTTAAAACATTAAAACGTATTAAAAATGTTGTAAATTATTTTGAACATACTTTGATATATATGTACATATTTGTGATGTTAAGCAAGGCGTATATGAAATAGCTATATTTTTATAACGAAATACTATTAAATACGATACAATTTTACACAAGATATTTATTTATTTATAGAATGGATATACCTAAACCTTGCTACAACACTTATAGGCAGTGTACCTAATCGTACAGTTGTGTAGTTTTTAGTAAGTCCGATTCGTTCCATAGGGAGATCTTTTTAAACAAAGCTTAACTCTATATTAGTTTTAATTTATAAACATACAAATATATATATAAGTAATATTATTATTATAAAGGGGGGTTTTTACTGTTTAATGACCAGTTTGTCGATATTAAAACTTTAGTCGCAGTTAAAACCTAATGTAAAATATTAAAAATAAATACAACTTAATTTAAAGCGTAAAGTAAATAACGATAATGAAATTGCAATAAATAAAAGTGCGATAAAATAAAATTACGATAATTAAAGATTACGAAAATTAAAAGTGCAATTAAATACGATGACAATAAATAAAAGTGCGATAATTAGAAGTGCAATTAAATATGAAAATAAAGGAATTATGCTTATTTAAAAGAATTATGCTTATTTAAACTTCCATAATCATGATGTTTGACGTGTTGATTTTAGTTTATTCCAATGGGTTAATTGTTCTTTGTCCTGGATTATTAAATATGTCCGTCTGGTTTTTGTCCATAACAGTCCATCAGTCATAAATATAAAGTGCGAGTGTCCTCGTCAAATTATCCTTATACCCGAAGTCAAATATTCCAACTAATTGGGGACTTAAACTGTAACAAGGTCTTAATACTTTGTTTAATAATTACAACAGGATATCGACTGCGTGTAACCCAAAGTTTTAATACTTTGTTATCAATTATGCCAAGTGTCCTTGTACATAATTTCACTCCTGTTTTAATAATTCCATAGACTATTAATCCATTCCCGTGTCCGGTTAAATGAACGATTATTCGTACATATAAATATCCCGCCCATCGTGTTCGATTGAGTGTATATGGTTATTTATAGGTATGTCCAATTGTAATCTTTATATTAAAATTAACAAACTATCATTTAGTTAAACAAATATAAAGCCCATTAATAGCTCATAGTCTAATTTCCACAAGTGTCGTTCTTTTGTCCAAACCCCAATTATGGTACAAAGCCCAATTACCCAAATTTAAATATTTAGCCCAACATCATGATTACTTCGTTTTAAATAAGCATAATAATAACTTAGCTACGAGACATTAATGTAAAAAGGTTGAACATAACTTACAATGATTAAAAATAGCGTAGCATTACACGGAAAGAATTTCGACTTACACCCTTACAACATTCGCTAACATACCCTTATTATTAGAAATTAAAATTAAAATTAAAATTATAATATATATATATATATATATATATATATATATATATATATATATATATATATATATATATATATATATATATATATATATATATATATCGTATGTGAGATAGAGAGATGGATTCATTTATTAAACTGAACCAAACACGCGAATTTATAGGCCTGTGAGCTGGAAAAGGAGCTCATGCGATCGCATGAAGATTACTCCTTCAGCTCATGCGATCGCATGGCCAGCTGGGGAGGCTCACATGTTGTTGTTTTCTTCTGCCGACGGTTTATATTAAATAAATATAATATATAAATAATTATAAGAATTATTTAAATATTATATTATATTTATGTGCATAGTTGACTTGTAATTTTTAGTCCGTTGCGTCGAGCGTTGAGAGTTGACTCTGGTCCCGGTTCCGGATTTTCGAACGTCTTTGCGTATAATTTAATATTTTGTACTTTGCGTTTTGCGTCTTGTACTCTTGTAATTTTGAGACGTTTCTTATCAATAATTGGAACCTCTTTGATTGTATTTTGTACTTTTGAGCTTTTTGGTCGTTTGCGTCTTCAATTCGTCGAATCTGTCTTTTGTCTTCACTTTTTATTATTTAAACGAATATCACTTGTAAATAGAACAATTGCAACTAAAAGCTTGTCTTTCTTGAGGGATAATGCTATGAAATATATGTTCGTTTTTAGCATTATCAAATATTCCCACACTTGAGCGTTGCTTGTCTTCAAGCAATATAGTCTTGAAATATACTAGAATCACTTCTTTATTCTTCACACTTTGTACATCAGTGATTTCATTACGACGGTATGAACAATGATAGTAACGTTGTGGTTTACAGTCCCACATGACTTATAAAAATTTAGATCCTTAAAGAAATAGGATCTTTATGAAAACATTTGATCTTTTGAAAATTAAATCTAGCTTTTACCCTAGATAAGTTTTCCGGAATAACCCTTCACCGGTGTTTGCAAATTGTTTTTGTGGGTTTGGTGGGTTTCAGATTTGAAAATTTTAGCTCAAAACTTGTGGTTTTGTGTCACCCACTTGCTAACCTTGTATTAGGAAAGAAACACGTCCAGTATACTTGTTCCGTATATTACCTTTCGATAAACTACCGTCCGGTTATAAAGGAAAGCGTTGAACAAGCAACTGTTAAGGCAATGTCCCCTGACATGCTTTTAATTATGGTATATAACGTGTCGAACGCAATTACTATCCTTTGTAGGAGCAATAGTAAAGCTCACCTTTATAATTTTCCGGTCTGGCACAAGGTCCTGTCTTTGACCATGCTATGCAACCATTGTTCTTACGATTGACACCCAATTTGGTTCAGGTGACCTAATGAATTCCAGGTGAATTCCTAGGATTTTACGTTCAATGGTAATGAACGCATTGAAAATGGGTTTTCAGAAAACAAATCGGTTTTAATTTGATCAAAATATTTTCTCGTTCAAGCTCGAGTTTAGATATCATTGAATTCCATGAGTTTGTAATTCTCAATCATTAAGGTCAATCTCAAGGATTGAGTAATATCAGTCTTAAAAGCTGATTTTTGATCTTTAAAGGAGATTATCCTTTCTGGGGATCTGATTCATTAGTCTTATCCAACTAATTTGCACGGCGTCCTCCCCATTTTACAAGACAGATCCTCTCATGGTTAGGATAAGTCTGACCACTTGGCGACCCTGTTTGATGCTGAGGTCCGTGGATTTCCTGCTGATTTTAGAGATGACTTTTCTAGATTTTTCGTCAACCTACAGCTGGTCTGGACGACAACTTCATGACCTAAATCAAGAGGTGCGTTTCTTTTTCGGAAGACTTTACATCCTTTTAATGATGGAATTGATTCATCGTGTAGATCCATCTTCTTTTAAATATATTACAGTAAATCGGGTAAAACTGATTAAAATCGTCCAAAACAAAAGTATCTTCAGTTATTTGTTACAAAAATATGTGACTTATGTTTTAAATAACTTGGTAAATGTTTCCACACTTGGCTTTTATTTTCTTTTATTTGCCTTTTTATTGTCCTCTATTCCATTTTAAATGATTTCTAACATTTTGGTTTATTTCTCAATTTATGTCCTTTCCGAGGTAACAATAATTTTGGTGTTAACACCTAGTTTTATCGTTCATAAATATGTATAAACATGATTTTGAGTTCATTTAATTGAAAATTTTGAAAAATTTTACTAGAATTGGGTAGTCAGTATATAAGACTAGGGCTGTTCTTTATTATCAGAGAGCACTAGATTCTAATACAACTACTGCTTTACTAGTATTTCTAATGGTAACCAAGTGTATAAATCAAAATTTTTTTAAAATTCCGAAAGAATTTAACCCCTTCCCACACTTAAGATCTTGCAATGCCCTCATTTGCAAGAAATCAGTAACAATTTAAATTATTGAGGGTGATTAGCGTAGAAAAATGATTAAATTTTTCCAAAGTTTCCAAACCTATTGGCGTTTGTTTGCTGAATGATAAATGGTGCACATCATTTGTTCATTCCGTCTTGTTGTTACATCACATTTGTTTTTCGTTTTGTCGTCAAAAGTACTAGCTTTTGCTGAACTTAATGCCAGTCTTTGAAAATGCGCTGTTTTACCCTGTTTTGTACAATTGACAATATAAATACATACAAATATAAACATGCATGACAATTTGAAATGGGACTTAATATCCCACTTTCAAATCCTAAATGTGAAATATTTGTACACAATAATAATAAAAATTATAAAAATTACATAAATATATCCAATAACATAAGTTTAAATATGAAAAAGTAAAAAGATAAAAAGATAAAAATCATAAAAATAACCAATGGAACCAAATCAGTCTGGATAGGGGTTCCAGTTCATCTCGTCAGGTGGGTTCCATTTGTGTTCTGATAGGCTTGGTTATAGTCATACCGGTTAAAGGGTGGTCGGATGTCGGGGTTGTGTGGCGGAAAATGAGCAGGTCGAGTAGGCACGTAATTATTTGGTACCTGATATGATAGCTGGCTCATGATTTGGTGCTGATGAACTAACCAGCTATCGTGTTGGCGTCGCCTATAATCCTCGTATACTCGCTCGGAGTTCCACTGCTCGTACATACTATGTCTGGCCGCGTTCGTCATTGCTTCCTCATCTATACGAACGTGGACGTCAAGAATAGCATCTCGAAAGACATCCCTAATGTCTTCCGCTTCCTCCATTTCCTCGTATGAGCCTCTCTCTACCTGAGGATGATTACCTTCATAGGGCAATGCCTGGTTGCGTCTACTCTTCAATACCTTAGCACCCACATAAACCCGCAATCCTATGGTCTCATCCTGTTCTCTACAAACCTGTAATGGACCCCCTTGGTTCCTATCAACACCTAAATACTCTCCAATGATAGTAACAAAAATACCGACTCCTATTATACTCCCGTCCTGCATTCCTTCTACCATTTTAGATAAATAAAAACCAACACAGTAAGGGATATTAACAAAGCTTCTCGGGTCTCGAATACACTTTAGGTAAAATAAATCATGTAAGGTCATTTTCTCCTTATTGTGACCTCTCTGTGTAATCGAGTTAGCCAAAAATCTATGAATTACACGAAGCTCGGCTTTGTTAATATGTAAGTAGGAGTGTTTTCCTCCTAGTGTAAAAACATTATAGTTTGACATACGCCTCCAAACGGCGTTCGCGTCAAAGTTCCTATCTACCCTTTCACCACGATAAATCAAACTCATACAATCGGGTAGTAGCAATTCACTAGGAGTGTAAATCTGTAATGCCCTGGCCATGTCCATCAAGGACATCCTATACATCCTACCGCCAAGGATAAATCTAAGAAAAATTCTATCATCTAACCTATCTACATCTACATTTAACGCTATAGTACTCATCAACTCAACACACCATTCCTTATATACAGGTCTACGAATGGTGAAAAGACGTTCCCAATCTGTAAAAGAAGAACTGCCATACCTTTGAATCAAATGTTGTCTAACACGGTCAACTAGATGGACTGTTTCAAAAGGATTCCAATCAATTACCCTCGGTACCTCTACCTCTTTTGTTACTAATTTGAATTTATTACTTTGATATGATGGGTAATCTCTCCATCGTCTATCGAATCTCAGATTAGGATGCAATGTGTGTTCCGGAATCATTGGGTATTCTACAGGTGGATGCGGGGGAAATACTATGAATTCATTAGGTAACTGTAGCGGATCATAATAAGGTACGTGCTAATCAGGATGATGTTGTGGTTCCTGTTGTGGTTGTTGTTCAGGTTCATATTGCATTTCTGGTTCTGGTTCTGGAGCTGGAGCAGGTCGTCTAGATGATGATGATCCTGAACCTCCAGTATCGGCTTTCTGCAAAATACATTAAACACAAAATTTTTGCATCCATATATGCATTAGTGTCAGCAAAATAACAACTTAAAACAATCACAATAACATGTTAAATCAAAATTAAACTTATATACATTTTCACATTTTTTTACAATTATATACTTTTTCAAATAAGCACATATGAAAATGTAAACAAAGTTCATAAGCATTTAACTTAAATAACATGTCAAAATAGTCATTATTAATAATTAAACAAGTCTCAAATGACAATTATATCAAATTAATCAAGTTCATGAATTTTAGACTTAAAAAGTCTACTTTAATCTCCAAAAATCATGTTTAGGATCAATGTTTGGATCATTTAACTACCTAAACATGTTACACTACTTAATTTAGCAATAATTCATAACAAAAATCGGCCATAACCTGTTTATATCAAAAAGCCCCAAATTGCTCAAGAACACAAACCCTAGATTTCTAAATTTTTTGAAGTTTTTGGCTTCAAATCATGTTAAATAGCATCAATCTAGGTTATACATGCATAAAATACTAACAATTTAACACTAATTACACTAGAAATTAACAAAATTGCATTAGGTAAAATATTGGTAATTATCACAAAAACTAGAAAATTTATGAGTTAGGGGTGTAATTTTTACCTTCTTTGAAAAGCTTCTGAACAATTTCATGATTAGAGCGAGAAATTTGACGAATTACGGTGAAAAATTGCGAATTTTAGAGGTGATTTGGGAGTAGGTTCGTATATGTGTGTGTGTTGTGGTGTAGAAGCAGACTCGCTGGTTCTTTTCTATCTGGCCTGTTTTTCAGCCTCATGCGATCAAATGAGGTTGAAGTGTAAACCCCATGAGATCGCATAGGGTGCCGGCTACAGTGTTTTCAGCTTTTTTTTTTTTAAATAAAACCTTATAACTTTTTAAAACATTTAATTAATTAAATTCTAAAAATTTTGTTTTCCTTTAGGAGCGAGGGTGTTTCGGATCGTTGTCCTAGTCCGTCCCTCGACAAAATTTTAAAATTTGTCACTTTTTAATTGCGGTTTTAAAAGTAAAGATTTTTAGGTTTTTTAATGTTTTTGGCATACTTTAGTTTAATAAGATTACAAATAATGATAATAAAAGTTCTCGTCCCTCCCTCAGGTAAAGCAATTTCGGTCCAACGACCTAGTCTTCAACTCACGACGAATTTTAAAAAAATCATATTTTTAACTTAGCGAAATAAAGTAAATTTTTGTTTTTAAATTCACATTAAACTTAAATTTAAAATGCACAAAATTAAAAATTCATATTAAAAATTCACACCAAACTTAAATTATATTTTTGTTTTTATACATACAAACTTATATTAAAAATATTAATTTTTCAAATATTTACAATATATTGATTTAAAAATTTTACAATATTATTTTAATATTAATTTTAAAAACATGGTAAAAATAAAATAAAAATCTTTTTGGTCTTTTATCCCACTTTAATCAATCAAATATTATCAAAAATATACGCCCCTCTTTTCAGTAAAGTAATTTCGGTTTCATAACCGAGTTTAACTCATGACGAATTTTTTAAATATTTTGGGTTGATTGATTAAAGATATTTATACCTTAAGAATAAACGGTAAATTTCGCAGTGATGTAATAAATTTTTTGTATGATATCAATAATTTCGGTCGCAAGACCTAATTTTATTGAATACCAATTTAATACTTTATAGCGAACAATTTAGCGTTTATTATCAAAAGGTTAAAAATAAAAATAAAAATAAAAACGAAAACTGTACAAACTTACCTGTGAAAGAGATTTCTTAGTGATATGCTCTAGCCCACTAATAAGATAGTCGGACTAATTGGTTTTCCATAGCTACATAGGCGTAACCTCGAGCATTTATTGATTTTTCTTCTAAACATATGAACGGTCCGTATCTGCATAAAGTAACAAATTCGGTGTTTGAATAGGTTTGATTATTTGAACATTTACCTTCGTGTGACCATTTTCCGCATTTGTGACATCTTTCAAGGTGTCGTACTCTTCTTTTCGCTGCGGATTTTGATTTTCCTTTACCAAATTGTAACTTATTATTTTCGCATCTGGATTCTTTTCTTACTTCGTCCAATTTACCTCTGATTAATGATACTATTTCACTTGGAAGGGTGTCATTATTACGTTTAGTAATCAAAGCGTGTAGCATTAGACCATGGTTTAATTCACAGGAAGTCTTCATTTCGTACAACCTAAAAAAAATAAAAATTTAGAATGGGGGGAGAAGACTAGTTCTTTAGGGTCTGCTAGGGAAAGACCATTCGGGTTCCATTTTCGAGAACTACACGAAAACAGAAAATCTAACTCTAACAGAAATACATATTATCCTTTAAAAACTTGATTCTCCCCACACTTAGTTAGCTGTGGTGTCGAAATTGTGATTAACTTCGTTGTCGACTTCCATCGGACTATCTATGTAATGTTTAACTCTGTGACCATTAACCTTAAATTCAATCCCATTTGAATTTATTAATTCTATTGTTCTGTATGGGAAAACTCTTTTGACTATAAATGGTCCAGACCATCTTGATTTCAATTTTCCAGGAAATAGCTTGAATCGTGAATTGAAAAGAAGAACTCTATCTCTTTCTTTAAATTCTTTTGAACTTCTGATTCTTTTATCATGCCATTTCTTCGTTCTTTCCTTATAGATTAACGAATTTTCGTATGCTTCATGTCTTAATTCTTCTAATTCGTTTAGTTAACTTAATCGTAGATGTCCGGCTTCATGTAGATCAAGATTACATGTCTTCAAAGCCCAAAATGCTTTGTGTTCAATTACTACTGGAAGATGACATGCTTTTCCTTAAACGAGTTTAAAAGGTGTGGTTCCAATTGGAGTTTTGTAGGCTGTTCTAAAAGCCCAGAGTGCATCCTCCAATTTAATGGACCATTCCTTCGGATTTGATCCTACGGTAGAATACGTTTTAAAGCTCGGTTGGTATTTTCAACTTGTCTACTTGTGTGTGGATGATAAGCAGTGGAGATTTTATGAGTTACTCCATATCTTTTAAGAACTTTCTCAAGTTGATTATTACAAAAATGAGTACCCCGATCACTTATTAAAGCTTTCGGTGTTCCGAACCTTGCAAAAAGACGTTTTAAAAAGTTGACTACAATTCGTACATCGTTAGTTGGGAGAGCTTGTGCTTCCACCCATTTAGATACATAATCAATGGCAACGAGAATATAGAGATTATTATGAGATTTTGGAAATGGACCCATAAAGTCAATACCCCAAATATCAAATACTTCACATACTTGAATGACATTTTGTGGCATTTCATCACGTTGACTTATTTTTCCGGCCCTTTGACAAGCATCACAGGATTTGCAAAGAAGGTGTGCGTCTTTGTAAATTGTAGGCCAATAGAATCCAGCATCGTAAACTTTTCTTGCTGTTAGTTGTGGCCCATAATGCCCTCCTGTTGGTCCTGTGTGACAATGGTTTAAGATTTTACTAGCTTCATCTCAAAATACACATCGGCGTATTATTCCATCGGGACAACTTTTAAACAAATGTGGATCTTCTCAGAAATAGTGTTTTATATAACTAAAGAATTTCTTTCATTTTTGGTACGACAATCCTTTTTCAAGGAATCCACATACTAAATAGTTTGCATAGTCTGCAAACCATGGAATTTCATTATAATCTATCTTCAATAGATATTCATCAGGAAAGTTGTCTTGTATGGCCGATTCATTTAGAAATTCTAATTCAGGATTTTCAAGACGAGAAAGATGATCAGCGGCGAGATTTTCTGCTCCTCTTTTATCTCGAATTTCAATATCAAACTCTTATAAGAGTAATATCCAACGGATTAATCTTGGTTTAGCATCTTGTTTTGAAAATAGGTATCTAAGAGCAAGGAGTTCTTTTTCAGTAGTTGTATAATTTGTTTGTGCTCTTTGTCCTAAAACGGCTCCCATTGCAAAATCACTTGCATCGCACATTAGTTCAAATGGTAGATTCCAATTTGGAGTTATCATGATTGGCATATTAGTGAGTTTTTCTTTAAGTATATTAAAAGATTTGATACATTCATCTTAAAAGATGAATGGAGCATCCTTTTCTAGGAGTTTATTCATAGGAGTGGCAATTTTAGAAAAATCTTTTATGAAACGTCGGTAAAAACCGGCATGCCCTAGAAAACTCCTAACTCCTCTAACATTGGTGGGATGTGGAAGTTTAGCAATTACATCTACTTTAGCTCTATCCACTTCAATTCCTTCCTTTGAGATTTTATGTCCAAGAACGATGCCTTCTTTAACCATGAAATGGCATTTTTCCCAATTAAGAACTAGATTTGATTTTTCACATCTAATAAGCATTCGTTCAAGATTAACTAGACATGATTCAAATGTATCACCGAAGACTGAAAAGTCATCCATGAAAACTTCCATGCATTCTTCTATCATGTCGTGAAAAATCGCCATCATGCACCTTTGAAAGGTTGCAGGGGCGTTGCAAAGTCCAAATGGCATGCGTTTGTAAGCAAAAGTACCATAAGGGCACGTGAATGTGGTTTTCTCTTGATCCTCGGGTGCTATTGGAATTTGAAAATATCCGGAAAAACCATCAAGGAAACAATAGTAACTATTTCTGGCTAATCTTTCCAACATTTGATCAATGAAAGGTAAGGGAAAGTGATCTTTTATGGTGGCATCATTTAATTTTCTATAATCAATACATACACGTCATCATGTTACAGTGCTAGTCGGAATAAGCTCATTTTTCTCATTTGTGACGATAGTCATGCCACCCTTCTTAGGCACGCATTGAACTGGGCTTACCCATGGACTATCAAAAATTGGATAAATTAAACCTGTATCTAGCAGTTTAATAATTTCTTTCTTAACAACATCTTGCATATTAGGATTTAGTCTTCGTTGGCGTTGCACATACATTTTATGACCTTCTTCCATAAGGATTTTATGTGTGCAATACGAAGGACTTATTCCTTTAATATCATGAATTTTCCATGCAATAGCTGGTTTATGAGCTTTTAACACAGAAATGAGTTGAGATTTTTCATTTTCAGTAAGAGAAGGTGATATTATTACAGGTAATTCAGATTCACCATGTAAATAAGCGTATTCCAAATGGTTTGGAAGTAGCTTTAACTCTAATGTCGGTGGTTCTTCTATCGATGATTTATATCGATATCTGTCTTCTTCTTTTAGCATTTGAATTTCTTCTGTTGTTGGTTCATATCCATTAGCCATAAGTGTAGCTAACATTTCAGTTTCATCAATTGGTTCAGTTCCTTCTCCTAAAGAACATTCTCCTGTTCCTTGTAATTCTGGAAATTCTTCTAACAATTCTGCATGTGAATCTATAGTTTGAATATAATAGCATGTATCATCTGCAGATTGCGGTTGTTGCATTGCTCTATCAACTGAAAAAGTAACACTCTCGTCCTCTATACTTAGGGTCAGTTTCTTACCGAACACGTCTATTATTGCTTTAGCCGTGTTTAAGAATGGTCTTCCTAATATGAGAGGTACTCGAGAATCTTCTTCCATGTCCAGAACAACAAAATCTACTGAAAATATTAAAGTACCAACTTTAACTAGCATGTTTTCCATTATCCCTCTAGAATATTTTATTGATTGATCGGCTAGTTGTATACTTATTCTTGTTGGTTTCAATTCTCCAAGGTCTAGTTTAGGATATAGTGAATACGACATTAAATTTATACTAGCACCTAAGTCTGCCAATGCTTCTATTGAACTAAGACTACCCAGAAAACATGGAATTGTGAAACTTCCTGGATCTGATAATTTTTCTGGTATCTTATTCAACAGCACTGCTGAACAATTATCATTCATAGTAACAGCCAAGAGTTCTTCCATTTTCTTTCTATTCGAGATTAGATCTTTCAAGAATTTAGCATATCTAGGCATTCCTGAAATCACATCAATGAAAGGAAGATTTACATTTATCTGTTTAAACATATCCCAGAATTTGGATTGCTCGGCTTCAAGTCTCTCTTTTTTCATTTTACTCGGGTAAGGAAGTGGTGGTTGGTATGGTTTAACATAAGGTTTAGCCTTAACTATGTTATCTTCATTAACCTTTTCAACTACCGGTTCTTTTTCCTTATCTTGATCAGGTTGTGGTTCTTGTGGAGTAGGAATAGCTTCATTAGAAATTACAGGTATTTCAGGTGGTTTAAGTGTAATACCACTTCTTGTGGTAATGGCTTTAGCTGTTTCATTCCGGGGGTTAGCATTTGTATCACTAGGTAGACTTCCCGGTTTTCTTTCACCTATTAACCTTGCTAGGTTACTTACTTCTTGTTCCAGATTTTGAATAGAAGCTTGTTGATTTCTAAATGCTTGAGCATTTTGTTCATTGGTTTGTTTCTGAGATGTGAAAAACTGTGTTTGAGATTCAACTAGCTTCGTCATCATATCTTCTAAATTTGGCTTTTTATCATCGGTTTGTGGTGGTTTGTTTTGAAAATTAGGTCTTTGCTGGTTGTAAGTATTATTGGATACTTGTTGATTGTTAGGACCTTGTTGGTTGTTGTATGGAACATTTCGGTTATAATTCTGGTTTTGATTGTAAATTGGTCTTGGCGGTTGATAAGTATTCTGATAATTATTTCCAGGCCTTTGGTTTATATATAAAACATTCTCTCTTTGTTCCATTGTTAGTTCAATAGTGAGACAATCTTTTGTCAAATGTGGTCCTCCACACTGCTCACAACTAATTCGTATTGAGTGAATATCTTTGGTCATCTTTTCCATTCGTCTCTCGACAGCATCTATCTTTGCGGAAATGGAATCTAAGTCATGGCTAGAATCGGCTCTAGCTGCTTTAGATGATCTAACGATATCTTTTTCTTGGTGCCACTCATGTGAGTGGGAAGCAGTGTTATCAATAATTTTGTAAGCATCAGTTTCTGTTTTCTTCATAATGGAACCACCAGCTGCTATATCGATGTCTTTCCTTGTAGTGATGTCGCATCCTTGGTAGAATATTTGTACTATTTGACAAGTGTCTAAACCATGTTGCGGACATCCTCTCAATAACTTTCCAAATCTTGTCCACGCCTCATATAGAGTTTCATTTGGCTTCTGTGTGAACGTAACAATTTCTCCTTGAAGTCTTACGGCTTTAGATGCCGGAAAGAATTGTTTAAGAAATTTTTCAACTAAAACGTCCCATGTATCAATCGCCCCTTTAGGTAACGATTCTAACCAATCTTTGGCTTCTCCCTTTAAAGTCCAGGGAAATAACATGAGATATATCTGTTCATCTTCAACTTCTCTTATTTTAAATAGAGTGCAGATCCTATTAAAGGTACGAAGATGTTCATTTGGATCTTCCTTCGGCGCCCCACTAAATTGGCATTGATTAGTTACCATGTGTAGAATTTGTCCTTTGATTTCATAATCTGGCGCATTAATGTCTGGATGAGTAATTGCGTGACCTTGGCCAGTGCGTTTAGCTCTCATTCGGTCTTCCATACTTAAAGGTTCCAGATTCTCCATGATTGAATTTGTTGCACCTGAATCACTAGAGGATTCTGATTTAATGGTTCGTTCCTCAACAATCTCTGTTTGAATGATTGGTGGTTCCGGAGGAAAGATTAGTGGTTCAGGATCTATGAATTGTCCCTGAATATTCTCCGGATTCTCAATTGTGAGGTCGGGTTCAAAAAATGGATTATCGAAAATTTGAATTGGAGTACTTGGTCGACTGGATGACGATTCTAAAGAAAAATCAACGGCGGTAATATTAGCTAGATGTCTTGATCGAGTTACAGGTGGTGAACGTACAAAAGGTGGTGAACGTACAAAAGGTGGTGAACGTTTTGCTCGGTGCATTCACTGAATATCTTATTAGTTTTTAAAAAGAAAGAAAAATTATATAAGTTATCAAATTAATAGACTTTTCTGATTTTGCCCACGTTTCGAATAGCCAAAAGATGCAGCAGAGGGGCAGGATTCGTTTGGTCTCAATATAAGTGAGTACTGTTTGGCTCCAATAACCCGGTCCATGTACAAATCCAACTATTACTACGAACCAGAAAATTTTGATGTCTATCAATTTAACCGCTTAAAATAATTTTTCGTTGAAATTTAAGAAATTTAGATAAGAAATAGAGAAAATTCTAAGTCCTAAAAACTAGAATGTCGAGAAATAAGAGAGAAAAAGAGCGCGTCGAAAAACGTCAAAAAATAAAAGATTGAAAAATAATAGGCGTCGAAAAATAAAAATAAGAAAGTAGCGCGTCGAAACTTAAAAAGGAACTAAAAACTAAGAATTAAAAGTTGCGTCTAAAAATATTAAAGCTTACAAGGAATTCTATATCCCAAATGGCAATATCTTAAAAAGGTACTAAAAACTTATAACAGCGTCGCAAAATTCTAAAGCACCTAAATCTTAGTCTAAAGAAAAATCACTTAAGGGATTTTACGGAAAAGCCTAAAAATCTAGAAATAAAAATAACTATGGCAAATACTATGATTTAAAACTAAATACGAGCGAAAAATACAAATATTACGCTAAAACGAAAAAAAAAGTACAAAATATAAAAATATACTTAAAGTTGTAAAAAGTACAATTTTTATAAAAATATTATTTTTATATTATTTATTTAATAAAACTATTAATTTTATAAATTAATTAAACTAATTATAACTTAATAATACAAATTAAATAAATAACTAAACTAATTAATTAAATAAAACCCTAAAAACTAAATAATTAAATTAATTAAACCCTAATTTCGTATTAATTGCAGTCCTAGGTTGACCTGTCAGATTGACCTCCGCGAGTGCGGTTAGGTCCAGTTCAAAAGCTTCGCGAGTCGCGGAGGGTCAAATTTAGGCTGAAAAGTTGTTCGTTTTTGCACAGGTTCAGTTTTTTTTTTTTTTTTTTATGTTTTTCTATTTAATCAAATATGTATATAATATAAATATAACTAAATATTTTTATAAAACAATAAAATACTTATTTTTAAACTCAAAAGTAAAAATACTTTTTTTTAAACTTTATATATTTTTAACAAACTCTTTTTGTATTTTTATATTTTTATATTTAAAAAAAACTTATATTTTTATACGAAGGACTTAATAAAAACTTTTACAAAATTATATTATTATATTTTTTTTTATATCATTAGCGTTGCACTTTCGGCGTTTAAGTATCCCCGGCAGCGGCGCCAAAAATACTTGATGTTAAGCGAGGCGTATATGAAATAGCTATATTTTTATAATGAAATACTATTAAATATGATACAATTTTACACAAGATATTTATTTATTTATAGAATGGATATACCTAAACCTTGCTACAACACTTATAGGCAGTGTACCTAATCGTACAGTAGTGTAGTTTTTAGTAAGTTCGGTTCGTTCCACAGGGAGATCTTTTTAAACAAAGCTTAACGCTATATTAGTTTTAATTTATAAAAATACAAATATATATATAAGTAATATTATTATTATAAAGGGGGTTTTTACCGTTTAATGACCGGTTTGTCGATTTTAAAACTTTAGTTGCAGTTAAAACCTAATGTAAAATATTAAAAATAAATACAACTTAATTTAAAGCGTAAAGTAAATAACGATAATGAGATTGCAATAAATAAAAGTGCGATAAAATAAAATTACGATAATTAAAGATTACGAAAATTAAAAGTGCAATTAAATACGATGACAATAAATAAAAGTGCGATAATTAGAAGTGCAATTAAATATGAAAATAAAGGAATTATGCTTATTTAAAAGAATTATGCTTATTTAAACTTCCGTAATCATGATGTTTGACGTGTTGATTTTAGTTTATTCCCATGGGTTAATTGTTCTTTATCCTGGATTATTTAATATGTCCGTCTGGTTTTTGTCCATAACAGTCCATCAGTCATAAATATAAAGTGCCAGTGTCCTCGTCAAATTATCCTTATTCCCGAAGTCAAATATTCCAACTAATTGGGGACTTAAACTGTAACAAGGTCTTAATACTTTGTTTAATAATTACACCAGGATATCGACTGCGTGTAACCCAAGGTTTTAATACTTTGTTATCAATTATGCCAAGTGTCCTTGTACATAATTTCACCCCTGTTTTAATAATTCCATAGACTATTAATCCATTCTCGTGTCCGGTTAAATGAACGATTATTTGTACATATAAATATCCCGCCCATCGTGTCCGATTGATTGTATATGGTTATTTATAGGTATGTCCAATTGTAATCTTTATATTAAAATTAACAAACTATCATTTAGTTAAACAAATATAAAGCCCATTAATAGCCCATAGTCTAATTTCCACAAGTGTCGTTCTTTTGTCCAAACCCCAATTATGGTACGAAGCCCAATTACCCAAATTTAAACATTTAGCCCAACATCATGATTACTTCATTTTAAATAAGCATAATAATAACTTAGCTACGAGACATTAATGTAAAAAGGTTGAACATAACTTACAATGATTAAAAATAGCGTAGCGTTACACGGACAGAATTTCGACTTACACCCTTAAACATTCGATAACATACCCTTATTATTAGAAATTAAAATTAAAATTATAATATATATATATATATATATATATATATATATATATATATATATATATATCGTATGTGAGATAGAGAGATGGATTCATTTATTAAACTGAACCAAACACGCGAATTTATAGGCCTGTGAGCTGGAAAAGGAGCTCATGCGATCGCATGAAGATTACTCCTTCAGCTCATGCGATTGCATGGCCAGCTGGGGAGGCTCACATGTTGTTGTTTTCTTCTGCCGACGGTTTAGATTAAATAAATATAATATATAAATAATTATAAGAATTATTTAAATATTATATTATATTTATGTGCATAGTTGACTTGTAATTTTTAGTCCGTTGCGTCGAGCGTTGAGAGTTGACTCTGGTCCCGGTTTCGGATTTTTGAACGTCTTTGCGTATAATTTAATATCTTGTACTTTGCGTTTCGCGTCTTGTACTCTTGTAATTTTGAGACGTTTCTTATCAATAATTGGAACCTCTTTGATTGTATTTTGTACTTTTGAGCTTTTTGGTCGTTTGCGTCTTCAATTCGTCGAATCTGTCTTTTGTCTTCACTTTTTATTATTTAAACGAATATCACTTTTAAATAGAACAATTGCAACTAAAAGCTTGTCTTTCTTAAGGGATAATGCTATGAAATGTATGTTCGTTTTTAGCATTATCAATTTGTTATAGGTTCGTGAATCGAACAGTGCCAAGTCTTACTTCCCGACGAAGTAAAAATCTGTGAAAGTGAGTTATAGTCCCACTTTTAAAATCTAATATTTTTGGGATGAGAATACATGCAGTTTTATAAATATTTTACAAAATAGACACAAGTACGTGAAACTACATTTTATATTTGAATGATCGAAATCGAATATGCCCCTTTTAGCTTGGTAGCCTAAGAATTAGGGAACTGGCCCCTAATTGACTCGAATCCTAAAGGTAGATCTACGGGAACTAACAACCCCCATTCTGGAATTTGGAATGCTTTAGTACTTCGAGTTTATCATGTCCGATGGGTGTCCTGGAATGATGGGGATATTCTATATGCATCTTGTTAATGTCGGTTACAAGGTGTTCACCATATAAATGATTTTTATACAGATTGTATATTATTGAAAGATGAAATCTTGTGGTCTATTATTATTACGATTTGATATATATAGGTTAAACCTATAACTCACCAACATTTTTGTTGACGTTTAAAGCATATTTATTCTCAGGTGATTATTAAGAGCTTCCGCTGTTGCATGCTAAAATATGGACAAGATTTGGTGTCAGCATGCTTGTATAATATTGTTTAAAACTGCATTCGAGATTTACTTTGTTGTAACATATTAATATTGTAAACCAATATGTATTGGTAGTGTGTAAGTGTGATATTTTTAGATTATCATTTCTGGATAATCTAGGTGGTGTCCTTTTAACCTTGTCGATAAAATAAAAGTTATGGCTTGTTTTAAAAACGAATGCAGTCTTTGAAAAACGTGTCATATAGAGGTCAAAACCTCGCAACGAAATCAATTAATATGGAACTTTTATAATCAATATGAACGGGACATTTCACAAGGTTTTTAGATTATTACGGGGCTGTTGGGCATTACGAAACCCTCATCCCTTTGATGACGTTACTACATGCTGTCTTGTCAACGGCCACAACGGTTATGTTCCACAAGACCAAGGATGGGAAGTAGTTTTAGTAAAACCAGAATGCATTACTTGTTTCTGGACTTATGAATTACGTGTTTTTATTGCCTTTGCTGAACGACTTGCGTATTAACTAGGATTGTTGTCACAACTGTTTTGTATCAAAGTTATTGTGTGCTATATTTCATGCTATATGTATAATAGCGGTATTGTAAGTTTATAAAATATTGTATAAAAGTTTGAACTCGAAAAGCTAATATGATTAACTTAATTCTTTTGGCTATTTTTGAAGGAAATGGCACCGACTACTCGTCAGAACTTGAACATGAGCGAGAAAGACTTCCATGTTTTCCTTGCGGCGAACATAGCCGCAGTGCAGGCCGCAATGAAAAATAACAACAATAACTCTGGTTCTAGCAGTGGAACTAATTCCACAAGAAATCGTGTAGGATGCTCCTACAAAGAATTCACTGCCTGCAAACCTTTGGAATTCGATGGAACCGAGGGTCCAATCGGATTAAAACAATGGACTGAAAAGGTTGAATCGGTGTTTGCCATAAGTAAATGTACTGAAGAATAAAAAGTAAAGTACGCTATGCATACCTTCACAGGTACTGCGTTAACATGGTGGAACACCTATCTCGAGCAGGTGGGACAAGATGTTGCTTACGCATTATCGTGGTCAGCATTCAAGCACTTGATGAACGAGTAATACCGGCCCAGAAACGAGGTCAATAAGCTCAAGGTAGAGCTTAGAGGGTTACAAACACAAGGATTTGATATTACCACGTACGAACGATGATTCACGGAGTTGTGTTTATTGTATCCGGGAGCGTTCGAAGATGAAGAAGAGAAGATCGACGCGTTTGTAAAAGGGTTACTAGAAAGGATTCAAGAAGATGTGAGTTCACACGAGCCTGCCTCCATACAAAAGGCAAGTCGAATGGCTCATAAACTCATAAATCAGATTGAGGGAAGAATTAAAGAGCAGGCGGCCGAACAAGCCAACACGAAACAAGTCAAGAGGAAGTGGGAAGAAAACAGTGACAAGAGTCACCAACAAAACAACAGTAACTATCGCTTCAACAACCAACACATCACTCACAACTACAATCGCCCCATTTTTTGCAAAAACAAGCGCAACAACAACAACAACAACCACAATAACTGTCCTAACAACAATAACAGTCGCAACAACAACCAAATCAATAACAACAATGGCAACAACAATCAGAACAATAAATGTCCAAGGTGTGGAGGGTATCATCCACATAAGTTCTGTGTAGTAGTGTGTACCAAGTGTAACAGAACCGAACATAGTGTAACGAAGTGTGATGTCTATGGACCAAAGGCATATAAAAATAACAGAACAAATAATTCCATTATTTGTTACGGATGCGGAAAGCCGGGCCATTTCAGCAAAGCATGCCCTAATCAAGGGAATAATAATGGGCAAGGTCGTAGACGAGTCTTCAACATTAATTCGGCAGAAGCGCAGGAAGACCCGGAGCTTGTTACGGGTACGTTTCTTATTGACGATAAATCTGCTTATGTTTTATTTGATTCCGGTGTGGATAGAAGCTATATGAGTAGAGATTTTTGTGCCAAATTAAATTGTCCATTAATGCCTGTGGATAGTAAATTTTTACTCGAATTAGCAAACGGTAAACTAATTACAGAAGATAAAGTATGTCGGGATAGAGAAATTAAATTGGTTGACGAAACATTTAAGATTGACTTAATACCAGTCGAGTTAGGGAGTTTTGACGTAATAATTGGCATGGACTGGTTGAAAAAGGTGAGAGCAGAGGTCGTTTGTTACAAAAATGCGATTCGCATTGTACGGGAAAAAGGAAAACCCTTAATGGTGTACGGAGAAAAGAGCAACGCGAAGCTAAATCTTATTAGTAATTTGAAAGCGCAAAAGCTAATAAGAAAAGGTTGCTATGCTATTTTAGCACATGTTGAGAAAATACAAACCAAAAAAAGAACATTAATGACGTTCCCGTCGCAAAAGAATTTCTCGATGAATTTCTGAAAGAATTTCGGGACTACCTCCACACCGATCTGTTGAATTTCAAATAGATCTTGTACCAGGAGCCGCACCAATAGCTCGTGCTCCATACAGACTCGCACCCAGTGAAATGAAGGAACTCCCAAGCCAATTACAAGAAGTTTTAGAGCGTGGTTTCATTCGACCAAGCACATCACCATGGGGAGCTCCTGTTTTGTTTGTCAAAAAGAAGGTCGGTACATTGAGGTTGTGTATCGACTACCGAGAGTTGAAAAAACTTACCATCAAGAACCGTTATCCATTACTAAGAATCGACGACTTATTTGATCAACTACAAGGCTCGGCGGTTTATTCGAAGATCGATTTACGTTCTGGATATCATCAAATGCGGGTGAAGGAGGATGATATTCCGAAAATAGCTTTTAGGACGCGTTACAGTCATTACGAGTTTATGGTTATGCCATTTGGTTTAACTAACACACCAGCTATGTTCATGGACCTTTTGAACCGAGTATGTGGACCATATCTTGACAAGTTTGTCATTGTTTTCATCGATGATATATTATCTACTCAAAGAATGATCAAGAGCACGAAGAACATTTGAGAAAAGTGCTAGAGTTGTTGAGGAAAGAAAAATTGTACGCTAAGTTTTCAAAGTGTGCATTTTGTTGGAAGAAGTTCAATTCCTCGGTCACATAGTGAACAAAGAAGGTATTCCGGTGGATCCGGCAAAGATTGAAACCGTTGAAAAATGGGAAACCCCGAAAACTCCGAAACACATACTGTGATGACCCGGATTTTTCTGACTACTTGATTATATTATTTATATGATTTAATAATTTCGACATGATAAGCAATGAATTTTAATAAGTCTTGAACCTCCGGAAAGAATTTTATATAAGCAGTTGACCACCCTTTTATTCCTACGATTCACGAACGTCATAACTTGTATTAATTATATATATGTGTATATATACATATATTTAACTTGAAAATATGATAATTAAATATCTCATTAAGTATATTAACAAAGTATTATATATATATATATATATATATATATATATATATATATATATATATATATATATTTTCATACTACTAGTTTAAAGAGTTTTTGAACAATATATATGTTACTATTTAAACGACGTAATTAACTTAAATTAAAATGTATTTACATACAATGTATTACGAGTGTAAATACATCCTTACAAGTATTGAATACAATTTATAATATACCAATACATATAAAGGATAGCTATACTCGTATTTCCGTTCAATTTCCTCAAGAATTCTACTCGCATTCATACGGTATTTTTTACCCGTATCATACACAGCTTCTAGAAGTATTTACTATTGGTATATACCAATAGAAATCTGCAATTATTTTTATAATATGTCATCCATGATCTAATTAATTTAATATGTCATCCATGACTTAATACATTTTAACTTATCTTAGATATTTTCACTAAAAACCAAATTTTCAAGCCTATAAATAAGCACCATTTCTAACTCATTTTTACACACACTTGCAAGAACTCTCTCAAGTTTTGTTCTACTACTTCTTTCTAGCAACTTTACATTCTAAACTTGAGGTAAAAACTCTACTTCAACTCTTGTTCAATTCATATGTTTATAACTATCTATATAAAAGTTTATAAACTTGAACATAGTTTAGTTGATTCTAAACTTGTTTGAAAAACTAATCTAATCTATCTAACTTAACTCTAATAACACTTATTTATATGTATTATGATGTTATATTAAGTTAATATAAGAACTTATAACTTGTACATATGAAGAACACCTTGAAACTTAACATATGTCCTTTAATCTCCATTCGGTAAAAAGCGGACTGTTTTGGGATGAGAATTAAAAACCTATCTTAGACTTTGAGTTCGAGGCTAAGACTTTGGAAATATGTTAATATATGTAAATAAGACTTCCAGTATTTTTTTCATGATTTTAGACAAAGTGAAAGTATTTTATCAAAAATCATATATTGGGTGGATGCCGGGATTTTTCCAAATCTGTACACCGACACAAAAAGAGGGTAAAGCTCTAAAAATTACTACTTGGGATGAACTTTTCGAATAATTCGTAAGGAATCCATAGCAATATGATTCACTTTAAACGGAGTTGTAATGAATATTTGGCAAGAAAAACAAAACCTGCTAAAATTAACGTTGTATGGACGAAATTTATATTATAAAAACTATATTAACCATATCCTTGTTAACTTTTCCTATATCCTATATATATTTGTACATGTTATCATTAGTATAACAAAATATTATAATCTTGGTTAATTCCGAGATTGTATATATATAATAATCTTGGTACGTTCCATGATAATACGTGCACAATACGTTTTGATAAATCCTAAGACAATACGTACATAATACGTCTTAGTTAATTCTAAGACAATAAGTATACAATACGACTCTGGATTGATGCAAGACAATACGTACACAATACGCCGTGGGGTAATTCGAAGATTATATATATATATATATATATATATATATATATATATATATATATATATATATATATATATATATATATATACCGATTATTGGACTACTAACTTGACAACTTAAATAATCACATGTGATTGAAAATATAAATAATCACATGTTATTGAAAATATAAACTTAAACAATCACATGTGATTGAATATATGATATGAACTTGCTATATTAATTTTGTTCACATGTTTTATTATCTGAATCGCTATTATTATTATAGGTTCGTGAATCTAAGGACGACGATCATATTTTTTATAAGTTGAAAACTTATTATTAATATATTTTTACTACTGTGAGTATATAATCCCATTTTTAAACTCTATAAATATTTTGGGATGAGAATAAATGCATTTTATGTTTTACGCCATGGACACAAGTACTTAAAATATATTCTACGTTGAGTTGTACCACCTTGCATATCTTCCCTAATAGCTTGGTAACTAATATTTACATGTTGCAAGAACATGTAAGCGCGAATCCTATTGATAGATCTATCGGGTTTGACAACCCCAACCGGGCTAGTCGCTCTGGTATCGTAAACAGTTGCATAGTACTTCGTTTTTACTACACTTGGTACAGTGTAGGGAGATTTCATAATAAAGGGAATATGCCACATTAATGGTTAAGTATGGTTACCGAAGCGCTCAACAACTTATAGAATATCTTTATTGAAATATTTGTAACCATGAAATCTTGTGGTCTATATTTATATCGATGCTAGCTTTAAACCTATATATCTCACCAATCTTTGTGTTGACTGTTTAAGCATGTTTATTCTCAGGTCCTTAAGAAAGTCTTCCGCTGTCGCATTATCTGAGCAAGCTTTGCATGGAGTCTCATGCTTTTGTTTAAAAGAGGGTTGCATTCAATAAAACTTTGGTTATGTATTATATTCGACTGTTATGTCACCTTTGTTGTAGTGTCCCGAACTTTTCCATATTTTTATATACTAAATGAAATTGATAATTAAATGATTAAATGTTTCCAACATGTTAAGCAATCAAACTTATTAAGACTTGATTAATTGAAATAGGTTTCATATAGACAATTGACCACCCAAGTTGACCGGCGATTCACGAACGTTAAAACTTGTAAAAACTATATGATGACATATATATGGATATATATATATATATATATATATATATATATATATATATATATATATATATATATATATATATATATATATATATATATATATATATATATATATAGTTAACATGATATTATGATAAGTAAACATATCATTAAGTATATTAACAATGAACTACATATGTAAAAACAAGACTACTAACTTAATGATTTTGAAACGAGACATATATGTAACGATTATCGTTGTAACGACATTTAATGTATATATATCATATTAAGAGATATTCGTACATCATAATATCATGATAATATAATAATTTAAAATCTCATTTGATATTATAAACATTGGGTTAACAACATTTAACAAGATCGTTAACCTAAAGGTTTCAAAACAACACTTACATGTAACGACTAACGATGACTTAACGACTCAGTTAAAATGTATATACATGTAGTGTTTTAATATGTATTCATACACTTTTGAAAGACTTCAAGATACTTATCAAAATACTTCTACTTAACAAAAATGCTTACAATTACATCCTCGTTCAGTTTCATCAACAATTCTACTCGTATGCACCCGTATTCGTACTCGTACAATACACAGCTTTTAGATGTATGTACTATTGGTATATACACTCCAATGATCAGCTCTTAGCAGCCCATGTGAGTCACCTAACACATGTGGGAACCATCATTTGGCAACTAGCATGAAATATCTCATAAAATTACAAAACTATGAGTAATCATTCATGACTTATTTACATGAAAATAAAATTACATATCCTTTATATCTAATCCATACACCAACTACCAAAAACACCTACAAACACTTTCATTCTTCAATTTTCTTCATCTAATTGATCTCTCTCAAGTTCTATCTTCAACTTCTAAGTGTTCTTCATAAATTCTACAAGTTCTAGTTTCATAAAATCAAGAATACTTCCAAGTTTGCTAGCTTACTTCCAATCTTGTAGAGTGATCATCCAACCTCAATAAATCTTTCTTATTTACAGTAAGATATCTTTCTAATATAAGGTAATACTCATATTCAAACTTTGATTCAATTTCTATAACTATAACAATCTTATTTCGAGTGGAAATCTTACTTGAACTTGTTTTCGTGTCATGATTCTACTTCAAGAACTTTCAAGCCATCCAAGATCCTTTGAAGCTAGATCCATTTATCTCTTTTCCAGTAGGTTTATCCACAAAACTTGAATTAGTAATGATGTTCATAACATCATTCGATTCATACATATAAAGCTATCTTATTTGAAGGTTTAAACTTGTAATCACTAGAACATAGTTTAGTTAATTCTAAACTTGTTCGCAAACAAAAGTTAATCCTTTTAACTTGACTTTAAAAATAAACTAAACACAAGTTCTATATCTGTATGATATTCTAACTTAATGATTTAAAACCTGGAAACACGAAGAACACTGTAAAACCGGGTATACGCCGTCGTAGTAACACCGCGGGTTGTTTTGGGTTAGTTAATTAAAAACTATGATAAAATTTGATTTAAAAGTTGTTCTTCTGGGAAAATGATTTTTCTTATGAACATGAAACTATATCCAAAAATCATGGTTAAACTCAAAGTAGAAGTATGTTTTCTAAAATGGTCATATAGACGTCGTTCTTTCGACTGAAATGACTACCTTTACAAAAACGACTTGTAACTTATATTTCCGACTATAAACCTATACTTTTTCTATTTAGATTCATAAAATAGAGTTCAATATGAAACCATAGCAATTTGATTCACTCAAAACGGATTTAAAATGAAGAAGTTATGGGTAATACAAGATTGGATAATTTTTCTTGTTGTAGCAACGTGAAAATTGGTAACAAATCTATATTAATCATATCCTAGCTAACTTATATTGTATTATACATGTATTCTAATATATTATGTAATCTTGGGATACCATAGACACGTATGCAAATGTTTTGACATATCATATCGACCCATGTGTATATATTATTTGGAACAACCATAGACACTCTATGTGCAGTAATGTGGGAGTTAGCTATACAGGGTTGAGGTTGATTCCAAAAATATATATACTTTGAGTTGTGATCTAGCCTGAGACGTGTATACACTGGGTCGTGGATTGATTCAAGATAATATATATCATTTTTTTTTGTACATCTAACGTTGGACAACTAGTTGTAGGTTACTAACGAGGACAGCTGACTTAATAAACTTAAAATATCAAAATGTATTAAAAGTATTGTAAATATATTTTGAATATACTTTGATATATATGTACATATTTGTTATAGGTTCATGAATCGACCAGTGGCCAAGTCTTACTTCCCGACGAAGTAAAAATCTGTGAAAGTGAGTTATAGTCCCACTTTTAAAATCTAATATTTTTGGGGTGAGAATACATGCAAGTTTTATAAATGATTTACAAAATAGACACAAGTACGTGAAACTACATTCTATGGTTGAATTATTGAAATCGAATATGCCCCTTTTTATTAAGTCTGGTAATCCAAGAATTAGGGAACAGACACCCTAATTGACGCGAATCCTAAAAATAGATCTATTGGGCCTAACAAACCCCATCCAAAGTACCGGATGCTTTAGTACTTCAAAATTTATATCATGTCCGAAGGAGGATCCTGGAATGATGGGCATATTCTTATATATGCATCTTGTTAATGTCGGTTACCAGGTGTTCACCATATGAATGATTTTTATCTCTATGTATGGGATGTATATTGAAATATGAAATCTTGTGGTCTATTGTTACGATTTGATATATATAGGTTAAACCTATAACTCACCAACATTTTTGTTGACATTTTAAGCATGTTTATTCTCAAGTGATTATTAAGAGCTTCCGCTGTCGCATACTTAAATAAGGAAAAGATTTGGAGTCCATGCTTGTATTATATTGTGTAAAAACTGCATTCAAGAAACTTATTTCGTTGTAACATATTTGTATTGTAAACCATTATGTAATAGTCGTGTGTAAACAGGATATTTTAGATTATCATTATTTGATAATCTACATAAAGCTTTTTAAACCTTTATTGATGAAATAAAGGTTATGGTTTGTTTTAAAATGAATGCAGTCTTTGAAAAACGTCTCATATAGAGGTCGAAACCTCGCAACGAAATCAATTAATATGGAACGTTTTTAATCAATAAGAACGAGACATTTTAGTTGGCATCAGAGCTGGTATAACGCCGTCCAAGTGTGGCGGGTTAGTCGTAAAGGAGGTTCTCACAGTGTTACCTATGACGAAGCATTGGCTCTTACTCTTTGCGATCCCTTACGAGGGTTGGCAATAGCCGAGAGGCAGGCCCTAAAATCAGTATCTGAGGTACACTCAGTGGTCATCAGGCGGTTAGCTGGGAAGGCACTGGGTGGGACGGTGGTTGTCCCCAACTATATTTCAGTTGGTATCCGAGCGTTGGTCTTAGAAAACCGGAATTTTGCATTAGTGTGTCTTATCGAGTTTGTTAGGATGCATTAGTGAGTCTGGACTTCGACCGTGTTTACTTGAAAAATGATTGCTTAACAAATTTTGTTGGAAACTATATATTTTTAACATGTGAATATTATGTGATATATTAATCTCTTAACGTGTTTGATATTATGTGATAGATGTCTACCTCTAGAACAAGTTCCATTGACTCACCTAATAATAATGAAGAGTCAAATGTAAATTGGAATGATTCGTGGACTGATTCACAAGTTCCCGAAGAGGAACCGGAAGAAGATTCGGAACCGGAAGAAGAATCGGAACCGGAAGAAGAAATCGAACCAGTGGGGGAAATAATAAAACGGTTAAGTAGAAGAAAATCCTCAACCAACCGACCAAAGTTAATTATGGTCAATGGTGTTTCCGCCAAGGAAGAAAAGTATTGGGAGGATTACCAATTCTTCGATGAATCGGATCCCGACAAGGATTCCGATGATGTTATAGAAATTACCCCAACACAATTTAATAAGGCAAAAGAGAACAATAAGGGAAAGGACATAAAAATAGAGAAATTTGATTCCAAACCCGATGAACTTTATATGTATCGTCAACACCCGTATTTCTTAAGTTGTGACAATAACCCGGGAATCTCTAAACCACCAGGTTTTTCTAAACCAATGTGGAAAACGACGGCTCGTATTAGGGGAACATCATATATCCCTAGAAACTTGGCAAAACGAACCAAGTCCGAAGAAGAAGAAACCAGTGATTCAGATTAGAGGGTTGTAATCATGTGGTGTATTGTATGTATTGTAATGTGCTTGTATTTTTTTTGTTCTATGTTAAATTGCTTGTATTTGTTTGTTAATTATCTTTTACGAATCTAATTCTTGTCTATTTTACAGTATAAAAACAAAATGGATGTTAAGGGTACACATCCGAATATCTTAGAAGACCTACCAGAGGATATGATTGAGGAAATCTTGTCTAGAGTCGGTCAGAATTCATCAGCACATTTAGTTATGGCGAAATTAACTTGTCAAATATTTGAAACACTTTCCAGAAATGCCTTAGTTTATAAAAGGCTTTCCTTTGATAGGTGGGGTATATCACATTGGGGAGACCGTAAGTTACGCCGTGTTTTCTTTAAAGCGTTAAATGCGGGGAACCCAAATGCAATTTTACGCTACGGGTTAAGAACCTATTTTGACTCAATATATCCCAACATAGGATTTCGTGAATTAGAAAGAGCTTCTAACATGCAACATAAAGAAGCATGTTATGCTTACGGGTTAGTGATGTTCGCTTCTTACCAAAGTGAGAAAAAGAATATCGGATTACAACTTTTAAATAAAACCTTCCCACAAGTGAGGGATTCAGTAGTTGGGGTGAGAAACAAGGTTTTTAGATTATTACGGGGCTGTTGGACATTACGAAACCCTCGTCCTTTTGACGATGTTACAACATGCTGCCTAGCCAATGGTCATAACGGTTATTTTCCACAAGACCAAGGATGGGAAGTCGTCTTAGTAAAACTAGAATGCATGACTTGTTTCTGGACTTATGAATTACGTGTCTTTATTTCCTTTGCTGAACAACTTACGTATTAACTAGATTTATCTTCAAAACTGTCATGTATCATAGTGTACTATATTTCATGTTATATGTAATATAGCGAAGTTGTAAGTTTGAAGAATATTTGTATGTGATATATTATTATAATCAGTTTTTCATATGGAATTAAAGTAGTTGAATTGTATATTAGCTAATAAGTATGAACTTAACGGGTAGGTAGTACCCGAATTTAAACTTATAAAACACTAATATGAAGAAAAAGCTTTTATAAATGAGTTCATATTATGCTACGAAATACTATTGACTACTCTTAATATTCTGTATGATTAACTCGATTCAGTTGTCTATTTTGAAGGAAATGGCACCGACTACTCGACATACCATGATTATTAACGAAGAGGAATTTCGTGCCTTTCTTGCTTCAAACATAGCCGCAGTACAGGCTGCGCTACATACCAACAATAACTCCGAATCTATCAATGCAGCTAACGGCGCAAGAAATCGTGTAGGATGCACCTACAAAGAATTCACTGCCTGCAAACCTTTGGAATTTGATGGAACCGAAGGACCGATCGGATTGAAACGGTGGACCGAGAAGGTCGAATCGGTGTTTGCCATAAGTAAGTGTACTGAACAGGACAAATTGAAGTACACTATGCATACCTTCACAGGTACTGCGTTAACATGGTGGAATACCTATCTAGAGCAAGTGTGACAAGATGATGCTTACGCACTACCGTGGTCAGCATTCAAGCACTTGATGAACGAGAAGTACCGTCCCAGAACCGAGGTCAATAAGCTCAAGACAGAACTTAGAGGGTTACGAACCCAAGGATTTGATATTACCACGTATGAAAGATGATTTACAGAATTGTGCCTATTGTGTCCGAGAGCGTTCGAAGATGAGGAAGAGAAGATCGACGCGTTTGTGAAAGGATTGCCGGAAAGAATCCAAGAAGATATAAGTTGACACGAGCCCGCCTCCATACAACAGGCATGTAGAATGGCTCACAAACTAGTGAACCAGATTGAGGAAAGAATTAAAGAATAGGCGGCTGAAGAGGCCAATGTGAAGCAAGTCAAAAGAAAGTGGGAGGAAAACGGTGATAAGAATCACCAATACAACAACAACAGCAATTACAACAATAATCGCAACAACTATCCCAACAATCGCAACATCAATCGTAACTACAACAAACGGCCCAACAACAACAACAACAACAACAACAACAACAACAACAACAACAACAACAACAACAACAACAACAACAACAACAACAACAACAACAACAACAACAACAACAACAACAACAACTACTACTACTACAACAATCATCCCAACAACAATAACAACCGCAACAACAACAACAATCAGAAGCAGCTATGCCAAAGGTGTGAAAAGTATCACTCGGTGTTCTGCACCAAATTTTGCAACAAGTGTAAAAGAAATGGTCATAGCGCGGCGAAGTGTGAGGTATACGGACCAGGGGTTAACAGAACGAAAGGAACAAATGGTGTCGGAACGAGTAATGGCGGAGCAAGTAGTGTCGGAGCAAGTTATGCCAGTGTAGTTTGTTATAAATGTGGAAAACCGGGCCACATTATTAGAAATTTCCCGAACCAAGAGAACACGAATGGACAAGGCCGCGGAAGATTTTTCAATATTAATGCGGCAGAGGCACAGGAAGACCCGGAGCTTGTTACAGGTACGTTTCTTATTGACAATAAATCTGCTTACGTTTTATTTGATTTGGGTGCGGATAGAAGCTATATGAGTAGAGATTTTTGTGCTAAATTAAGTTGTCCATTGACGCCGTTGGATAGTAAATTTTTACTCAAATTAGCAAATGGTAAATTAATTTCAGCAGATTATATATGCCGGAATTGAGAAATTAAACTGGGTAGCGAAATATTTAAGATTGATTTGATACCAGTAGAGTTAGGGAGTTTTGACGTGATAATCGGTATGGACTGGTTGAAAGAAGTGAAAGCAGAGATCGTTTGTTACAAAAATGCAATTCGCATTATACGAGAAAAAGAAAAACCCTTAATGGTGTACGGAGAAAAGAGCAACGCAAAGTTAAATCTTATTAGTAACCTGAAGGCACAAAAACTAATAAGAAAAGGTTGCTATGCTGTTTTAGCACACGTCAAGAAAGTTAATTCCGAAGAAAAGAACATCAATGATATTCCCGTCACATAAGAATTTCCCGATGTATTTCCGAAAGAATTACCGGGACTACCTCCACACCGATCCGTTGAATTTCAAATAGACCTTGTACCGGGAGCTGCACCAATAGCTCGTGCTCCATACAGACTCGCACCTAGCGAAATGAAGGAACTTCAGAGCCAATTACAAGAACTTTTAGAGCGTGGTTTCATTCGACCAAGCACATCACCGTGGGGAGCTCCTGATTTGTTTGTCAAGAAGAAAGATGGTACATTCAGGTTGTGTATCGACTACTGAGAGTTGAACAAACTTACCATCAAGAACCGCTACCCACTACCGAGAATCGATGACTTATTTGATCAACTACAAGGCTCGTCTGTTTATTCGAAGATCGATTTACGTTTTGGATATCATCAAATGTGGGTGAAGGAGGATGATATTCCAAAGACTGCTTTTAGGACGTGTTACGGTCATTACGAGTTTATGGTTATGCCATTTAGATTGACTAACGCACCAACTGTGTTCATGGACCTCATGAACCGTGTGTGTAGGCCATATCTTGACAAGTTTTTCATTGTTTTCATCGATGACATACTTATTTACTCGAAGAATGATCAAGAGCACGAAGAACATTTGAGAAAAGTGCTAGAGTTGTTAAGGAAAGAAAAACTGTACGCTAAGTTTTTAAAGTGTGCATTTTGGTTGGAAGAAGTTCAATTCCTCGGTCACATAGTGAACAAAGAAGGTATTCAGGTGGATCCAGCAAAGATTGAAACTGTTGAAAAGTGGGAAACCCCGAAAACTCCGAAACACATACGCCAGTTTTTAGGAATAGCTGGTTACTACAGAAGGTTCATCCAAGACTTTTCCAGAATAGCAAAACCCTTGACTGCATTAACGCATAAAGGGAAGAAATTTGAATGGAAGGATGAACAAGAGAAAGCGTTTCAGTTATTGAAGAAAAAGTTAACTACGGCACCTATATTGTCATTACCTGAAGGGAATGATGATTTTGTGATATATTGTGATGCCTCAAAGCAAGGTCTCGGTTGTGTATTAATTCAACGAACGAAAGTAATTGCTTATGCGTCTAGACAATTGAAGATTCACGAACAAAATTATACGACGCATGATTTGGAATTAGGCGCGGTTATTTTTGCATTAAAGACTTGGAGGCACTACTTATATGGGGTCAAAAGTATTATATATACCGACCACAAAAGTCTTCAACACATATTTAATCAGAAACAACTGAATATGAGGCAGCGTAGGTGGATTGAATTGTTGAATGATTTCGACTTTGAGATTCGTTACCACCCGGGGAAGGCAAATGTGGTAGCCGACGCCTTGAGCAGGAAGGAAAGAGAACCCATTAGAGTAAAATCTATGAATATAATGATTCACAATAACCTTACTACTCAAATAAAGGAGGCGCAACAAGGAGTTTTAAAAGAGAGAAATTTAAAGGATGAAATACCCAAAGGATCGGAGAAGCATCTTAATATTCGAGAAGACAGAACCCGGTATAGGGCTGAAAGGATTTGGGTACCAAAATTTGGAGATATGAGAGAAATGGTACTTAGAGAAGCTCATAAAACCAGATACTCATTACATCCTGGAAAGGGGAAGATGTACATGGATCTCAAGAAACATTTTTGGTGTCCGAGTATGAAAGCCGATGTTGCTAAATACGTAGGAGAATATTTGACGTGTTCTAAGGTCAAAGCTGAGCATCATAAACCATCAGGTCTACTTCAACAATCCAAAATCCCGGAATGAAAATGGGAAAACATTACCATGGATTTCATCACTAAATTGCCAAGGACTGCAAGTGGTTTTGATACTATTTGGGTAATAGTTGATCGTCTCACCAAATCAGCACACTTCCTGCCAATAAGAGAAGATGACAAGATGGAGAAGTTAGCACGACTGTATTTGAAGGAAGACGTCTCCAGACATGGAATACCAATCTCTATTATCTCTGATAGGGATGGCAGATTTATTTCAAGATTCTGGCAGACATTACAGCAAGCATTAGGAACTCGTCTAGACATGAGTACTGCCTATCATCCACAAACTGATGGGCAGAGCGAAAGGATGATACAAATGCTTGAAGACATGCTACGAGCATTTTTTATTGATTTCAGAAACAGTTGGGATCGACATCTACCATTAGCAGAATTTTCTTACAACAACAGCTACCATTCAAGCATTGAGATGGTGCCGTTTGAAGCACTTTATGGTAGAAAGTGCAGGTCTCTGATTTGTTGGAGTGAAGTGGGGGATAGACAGATTACGGGTCCGGAGATAATACAAGAAACTATCGAGAAGATCATCCAAATTCAACAACGGTTGAAAACCGCAAAAGTCGACAAAAGAGCTACGCTGACATTAAAAGAAAAGATATAGAATTTGAAATTGGAGAGATGGTCATGCTTAAAGTTGCACCTTGGAAAGGCGTTGTTCGATTTGGTAAACAAGGGAAATTAAATCCAAGGTATATTGGACCATTCAAGATTATTGATCGTGTCGGACTAGTAGGTTACCGACTTGAGTTACCTCAACAACTTGCGAATGTACATAACACTTTCCACGTCTCGAATTTGAAAAAATGTTTTGCTAAAGAAGATCTCACTATTCCGTTGGACGAAATCCAAATCAATGAAAAACTTCAATTCATTGAAGAACCCGTCGAAATAATGGATCGTGAGGTTAAGAGACTTAAACAAAACAAGATACCGATTGTTAAGGTTCGATGGAATGATCGTAGAGGACTCGAGTTCACCTGGGAGCATGAAGATCAGATGAAGAAGAAATACCCGCATCTATTTCCAGAAGATTCGTCAATACTTTCAACAGCATAAAATTTCGGGACGAAATTTATTTAACGGGTAGGTACTGTAGTGACCCGAACTTTTCCATATTTTTATATATTAAATGAAATTGATATTTACATAATTAAATGTTTCTAACATGTTAAGCAATCAAACTTATTAAGACTTGATTAATTGAAATAGGTTTCATATAGACAATTGACCACCCAAGTTGACCGGCGATTCACGAACGTTAAAACTTGTAAAAACTATATGATGACATATATATGGATATATATATATATATATATATATATATATATATATATATATATATATATATATATATATATATATATATATATATATATATATATTTAAAATGATATTATGATAAGTAAACATATCATTAAGTATATTAACAATGAACTACATATGTAAAAACAAGACTACTAACTTAATGATTTTGAAACGAGACATATATGTAACGATTATCGTTGTAACGACATTTAATGTATATATATCATATTAAGAGATATTCGTACATCATAATATCATGATAATATAATAATTTAAAATCTCATTTGATATTATAAACATTGGGTTAACAACATTTAACAAGATCGTTAACCTAAAGGTTTCAAAACAACACTTACATGTAACGACTAACGATGACTTAACGACTCAGTTAAAATGTATATACATGTAGTGTTTTAATATTTATTCATACACTTTCGAAAGACTTCAAGACACTTATCAAAATACTTCTACTTAACAAAAATGCTTACAATTACATCCTCGTTCAGTTTCATCAACAATTCTACTCGTATGCACCCGTATTCGTACTCGTACAATACACAGCTTTTAGATGTATGTACTATTGGTATATACACTCCAATGATCAGCTCTTAGCATCCCATGTGAGTCACCTAACACATGTGGGAACCATCATTTGGCAACTAGCATGAAATATCTCATAAAATTACAAAACTATGAGTAATCATTCATGACTTATTTACATGAAAACAAAATTACATATCCTTTATATCTAATCCATACACCAATGACCAAAAACACCTACAAACACTTTCATTCTTCAATTTTCTTCATCTAATTGATCTCTCTCAAGTTCTATCTTCAAGTTCTAAGTGTTCTTCATAAATTCTACAAGTTCTAGTTTCATAAAATCAAGAATACTTCGAAGTTTGCTAGCTTACTTCCAATCTTGTAGAGTGATCATCCAACCTCAATAAATCTTTCTTATTTACAGTAAGATATCTTTCTAATATAAGGTAATACTCATATTCAAACTTTGATTCAATTTCTATAACTATAACAATCTTATTTCGAGTGGAAATCTTACTTGAACTTGTTTTCGTGTCATGATTCTACTTCAAGAACTTTCATGCCATCCAAGATCCTTTGAAGCTAGATCCATTTATCTCTTTTCTAGTAGGTTTATCCACAAAACTTGAATTAGTAATGATATTCATAACATCATTCGATTCATACATATAAAGCTATCTTATTTGAAGGTTTAAACTTGTAATCAAAGGAACATAGTTTAGTTAATTCTAAACTTGTTCGCAAACAAAAGTTAATCCTTTTAACTTGACTTTAAAAATCAACTAAACACATGTTCTATATCTGTATGATATTCTAACTTAATGATTTAAAACCTGGAAACACGAAGAACACTGTAAAACCGGACATACGCCGTCGTAGTAACACCGCGGGTTGTTATGGGTTAGTTAATTAAAAACTATGATAAACTTTGATTTAAAAGTTATTCTTCTGGGAAAATAATTTTTCTTATGAACATGAAACTATATCCAAAAATCATGGTTAAACTCAAAGTGGAAGTATGTTTTCTAAAATGGTCATATAGACGTCGTTCTTTCGACTGAAATGACTACCTTTACAAAAACAACTTGTAACTTATATTTCCGACTATAAACCTATACTTTTTATGTTTATATTCATAAAATAGAGTTTAATATGAAACCATAGCAATTTGATTCACTCAAAACGGATTTAAAATGAAGAAGTTATGGGTAATACAAGATTGGATAATTTTTCTTGTTGTAGCAACGTGAAAATTGGTAACAAATCTATATTAATCATATCCTAGCTAACTTATATTGTATTATACATGTATTCTAATATATTATGTAATCTTGGAATACCATAGACACGTATGCAAATGTTTTGACATATCATATCGACCATGTGTATATATTATTTGGAACAACCATAGACACTCTATATGCAGTAATGTGGGAGTTAGCTATACAGGGTTGAGGTTGATTCCAAAAATATATATACTTTGAGTTGTGATCTAGCCTGAGACGTGTATACACTGGGTCGTGGATTGATTCAAGATAATATATATCAATTTTTTTTCTGTACATCTAACGTTGGACAACTAGTTGTAGGTTACTAACGAGGACAACTAACTTAATAAACTTAAAATATCAAAATGTATTAAAAGTGTTGTAAATATATTTTGAATATACTTTGATATATATGTACATATTTGTTATAGGTTCGTGAATCGACCAGTGGCCAAGTCTTACTTCCCGACGAAGTAAAAATCTGTGAAAGTGAGTTATAGTCCCACTTTTAAAATCTAATATTTTTGGGATGAGAATACATGCAGGTTTTATAAATGATTTACAAAATAGACACAAGTACGTGAAACTACATTCTATGGTTGAATTATCGAAATCGAATATGCCCCTTTTTATTAAGTCTGGTAATCTAAGAATTAGGGAACAGACACCCTAATTGTCGGGAATCCTAAAGATAGATCTATTGGGCCTAACAAACCCCATCCAAAGTACCGGATGCTTTAGTACTTCGAAATTTATATCATGTCCGAAGGAGGATCCCGGAATGATGGGGATATTCTTATATATGCATCTTGTTAATGTCGGTTACCAGGTGTTCACCATATGAATGATTTTTATCTCTATGTATGGGATGTATATTGAAATATGAAATCTTGTGGTCTATTGTTACGATTTGATATATATAGGTTAAACCTATAACTCACCAACATTTTTGTTGACATTTTAAGCATGTTTATTCTCAAATGATTATTAAGAGCTTCCGCTGTCGCATACTTAAATAAGGACAAGATTTGGAGTCCATGCTTGTATTATATTGTGTAAAAACTGCATTCAAGAAACTTATTTCGTTGTAACATATTTGTATTGTAAACCATTATGTAATAGTCGTGTGTAAACAGGATATTTTAGATTATCATTATTTAATAATCTACGTAAAGCTTTTTAAACCTTTATTGATGAAATAAAGGTTAGGGTTTGTTTTAAAATAAATGCAGTCTTTGAAAAACATCTCATATAGAGGTCAAAACCTCGCAACGAAATCAATTAATATGGAACGTTTTTAATCAATAAGAACGGGACATTTCATTTGTAATATTTGAAAATTGATGTATCATGGGGATTATTTTGTAAATAATCGCCCATATGTTTAAAACTCGTATTATGTATAATAATGGTGTGCTTTTTATGAAACAAATGCAATATTTTCTAAAACGTATCATATAGAGGTCAATTACCTCGCTATGGGACCAATGAATAACGTACTGCATTTCTAGTAATATGGACGGGTCGTTTCACATACACCAATTTTTAGGATTAGCTGGTTACTATAGAAGATTCATCCAAGATTTTTCCAAAATAGCAAAACCCTTAACTGCATTAACGCATAAAGGGAAGAAATTTGAATGGAAGGATGAACAAGAAAAAGCTTTTCAATTGTTGAAGAAAAAGTTAACTACGGCACCTATATTGTCATTGCTTGAAGGAAATGATGATTTTGTGATATATTGTGATGCCTCAAAGCAAGGTCTCGGTTGTGTATTAATGCAACGAACGAAGGTAATTGCTTATGCGTCTAGACAATTGAAGATTCCTGAGCAGAATTATACGACGCATGATTTGGAATTAGGCGCGGTTGTTTTTACATTAAAGACTTGGAGGCACTACTTATATAGGGTCAAAAATATTATATATACCGATCACAAAAGTCTCCAACACATATTTAATCAGAAACAACTGAACATGAGGCAGCGTAGGTGGATTGAGTTATTGAATGATTACGATTTCGAAATTCGTTACCATCCGGGGAAGACGAATGTGGTAGCCTACGCTTTGAGTAGAAAGGACAGAGAATCTATACGGGTAAAAGCTATGAATATAATTATTCGCACTAACCTTACTACTCAAATAAAGGAGGCGCAACAGGGTGTTGTAAAAGAAGGGGATTTAAAGAATGAAATACCCAAAGGATTGGAGAAACACCTTAATATTCGAGAAGACGGAACCCGGTATAGAACCGAAAGAATTTGGGTACCAAAGTTTGGAGATGTGAGAGAAATGGTACTTGGGGAAGCACATAAAACCAGATACTCAATACATCCCGGAGCAGGAAAGATGTACAAGGACCTCAAGAAAAATTTTGGTGGCCGGGTATGAAAGCCGATATTGCGAGATACGTAGGAGAATGTTTGACGTGTTCTAAGGTCAAAGCGGAGCATCAGAAACCATCAGGTCTACTTCAACAACTCGAAATCCTGGAATGGAAATGGGAAAACATTACCATGGATTTCATCACTAAATTGCCAAGGACTGCAAGTGGTTTTGATACTATTTGGGTAATAGTTGATCGTCTCACCAAGTCAGCATACTTTCTGCCAATGAGAGAAGATGATAAAATAGAGAAGTTGGCACGATTATACTTGAAAGAAGTTGTCTCCAGACATGGAATACCAGTCTCTATTATCTCTGATAGAGATGGCAGATTTGTTTCAAGGTTTTGGCAGACATTACAACAAGCATTAGGAACTCGTCTATACATGAGTACTGTCTATCATCCACAAATTGATGGGCAACATGAAAGGACGATACAAACGCTTGAAGACATGCTACGAGCATGTGTTATTAATTTTAGAAACAGTTGGGATCGACACCTACCGTTAGCAGAGTTTTCCTACAACAACAGCTACCATTCAAGCATTGAGATGACGCCGTTTGAAGCAATTTATGGTAGAAAGTGCAGGACTCCGATTTGTTGGAGTGAAGTGAGGGATAGACAGATTACGGGTCCAGAAATTATTCAAGAAACCACAGAGAAGATCATTCAAATTCAACCACGGTTAAAAACCGCTCAAAGTCGACAAAAGAGCTACGCGGACATTAAAAGAAAAGATATAGAATTTGAAATTGGAGAGATGGTCATGCTTAAGGTTTCACCTTGGAAGGGTGTTGTTCGATTTGGTAAACGAGGGAAACTAAATCCAAGATACATCGGGCCATTCAAGATTATAGATCGTGTCGGACTAGTAGCTTACCGACTTGAGTTACCTCAACAACTCGCGGCTGTACATAACACTTTCCACGTCTCGAATTTGAATAAATGTTTTTCGAAAGAATATCTCACTATTCTGCTAGACGAAATCCAAATCAATGAAAAACTTCAATTTATCGAAGAACCCGTCGAAATAATGGATCGTGTGGTTAAAAGGCTTAAGCAAAACAAGATACCAATTGTTAAGGTTAGATGGAATGCTCGTAGAGGACCCGAGTCCACCTGGGAATGTGAAGACCAGAAAAAGCAGGAATACCCGCACTTATTTCCAGAAGATGCGTCAACACCTTCAACCGCTTAAAATTACGAGACGAAATTTATTTAACGGGTAGGTACTGTAGTGACCCGAACTTTTCCATGTTTTTATATATTAAATTAAATTGTTATTTACATGATTAAGCGTTTCCAACATGTTAAGCAATCAAACTTGTTAAGACTTGATTAATTGAAATAGGTTTCATGTAGACAATTGACCACCCAAGTTGACCGGCGATTCACGAACGTTAAAAACTTGTAAAAACTACATGATGATATATATATGGATATATATATAGTTAACATGTTATTATGATAGGTATGTATCTCATTAAGTATTTTAACAATGAGTTATATACATAAAAATGAGACTATTGAATTAAGAAACTCGAAAACGATATATATAACGATTATCGTTATAACAACGTCTTACTAAGTACATATGAATCATATTAAGATATTGATACACTTTGTTAAACATGTTAAATGATAAGTAAATATATTATTAAGTGTATTAACAATGAACTACATATGTAAAAACAACACTACTAACTTAAGGATTTCGAAACGAGACATATATGTAACGATTATCGTTGTAACAACATTTAACTGTATATATATCATACTAAGATATATTAATATATCATAATATCAAGATCATGTAATAATTTAACATCTCTTTAGATATAATAAACAATGGGTTAACAACATTTAACAAGATCGTTAAACTAAAGGTTTCAAAACAACATTTACATGTAATGACTAACGATGATTTAACGACTCAGTTAAAATGTATATACATGTAGTGTTTTTATATGTATTCATACACTTTTGAAAGACTTCAAGACAATTATCAAAATACTTCTACTTAACAAAAATTCTTACAATTACATCCTCGTTCATTTTCATCAACAATTCTACTCGTATGCACCCGTATTCATACTCGTACAATACACAGCTTTTAGATGTATGTACTATTAGAATATACACTCCAATGATCAGCTCTTAGCAGCCCATGTGAGTGACCTAACATGTAACGTCCTCCCAATAGGGTCTGGAAGGAATGTCACTAATATCAAAACATACCAACATATTATAATAAACGAGAACAATACTAAATGATGAATTTAACTTTAATGAGTATGCAGCAGAAAATAAAATGTCGTTACAATGACAGGAATAACAATATCGTAAATGTTCACATGCAGAAGTAATAAATGCGATATCTCTTGATCCTATGTCCAAGTAGCATCACATAAGCGGTAAGTATAAGAGCTTGAATCAAACAGCACCTGAGACAAAACATGCTAAAGTGTCAACCAAAAAGGTTGAGTGAAGTTCATAGGTTTAACAAAAAGTTTTTCGTTGTTTAAGACCACAAGATTTAGTTTGTAAAGTTGATCTCCCGCAGGATCAAAAAGTTATGCCAATGCGTGATATTTAGACTAAACATTCAAGTTTTGCCCTATGACAAGTTGTGTCTGTCCTTGTCGGTTTAATTTCATTATTAAGTAATACAATGACTTGGTCAAATGTATCGGGGACGTTACTCCCGATAGGCCTACCCCCAATAATTAAGCATGTCGCAGCAATTAAAAATATCACTGTAGGGACTTAGTCGGACATAGCCGGGTATAGCATAGTTTAACAGTTTGGTACTTGTGTCTAAAGTGTAAAAAGTAAAAACAGCATGTGTCTCACCCCAAGTAAAAGTAAGTAAGTTTGCTAGCAATAAAGAGGGGCTATGAATTCACCTTAGTAAGTAGAGAGAGAGTTATTCCTCGGAATAAAGAGTTGAACGAGTGAGCAGGAAAGTCAACCTATTGACATTTAAGAGTAGTTAAGTGTTTTGCCCATGTTTAAGTTTAAGTATGTGTTTGTTTTACTAAGTTTCTATTCCTAGTAAGTTACTATTTTTATAAAGTTTTCATTTTTAGAAAGTTTCTTATTTTACTAAGTTTCTATGACTAGAGAGTTTCTACTTTTATCAGTGTTTTACATTTTAGGATACTTGCCGTATTAGATAAGCTTCCAATCACCCCTTTCCCTTCGAATGGCTAATTTAGATCTAGGAGCTTGAGCCATATGACCCTTTAAATCGGAAATCTAAACCCTCTGCCTAGAATCTCATAGAAACCATTCGTCAAGAAAGTTCGAAGATCTATACATCTCTAATACATATTCCAAAATGTTTTTATGTTACAATATAAGTAGTAGGTTATAGGTGCTAGTAATAGTAATAGTGTATACATGTTATTTATTTTATTTTTAATTGCATATAATTTATAACATTATTTACATGTTTCGGTAAAAATAATAACCGAAGTAAAAAGTAAAAAGTAAAAAGTAAAAAAATAAAAAGTAAGAAAAGAATACTTACTAGTAGTAATTCTTCAAAGAGAGAATGAGAGAAATTTTGGTGTGAGTTTGAATGAGAAATGAGGGGTATTTATACTTGAAAAAATTAGGTAAAAAGAATAAAATAATTAAAAGAAAAAGAAATATTTTAATTCTTAATGGGATTTTAAAATTAAAAAGTATTAAATGTCAGGTCATGGGATAATGCACAAAATAAAATAATAAAAGTAGTTTTTCCATTACAATTTTTAATTAAAAAGTAATTTATTTATTTATTTATTTATTATTTTTTTCATTTATTTTAAGGAATTTTTTTTATATAAATAAACAAATTGATTTAATGCTTTTCCAAGAATATTTGTCAATAATATTTTATTTTATTTTATTTTTTATTTTTATTTAATTAATAAATACAAATTTTGCATAAAAATAATAAATAATTCGGTATTTTGTATTTTTAATAATAATTATGATTTTAATTATTAAACTATAGTTTTAGTAAATTTGTAAATATTATTACATTTATATATAATTAGATTTATTATATAGTTAAATATATAATACATTAACTAAATAATAAAAGTGATACAAAGTTTATATACTTAGTTAAATTATGTCAAATTATATAAATTAATAATATATTATTTTTTTAAGCGTACATTGTTGACTAAAAATTACTATTCGGTCAATATTTAATTGTATATAACAACCCTTAATACATATAGTCAGACATATAGCCCTAGGGTTAATTCAGTAAATTTAGAAGTCGAAAAGTGAGGGTTGTTACAGTACCTCCCCGTTAATAAAAACTTCGTCCCGAAGTTTTAGGTAGACTTCTCGGATGCATCAGCGGTTGAGAAGAGATGGGGATATTTCTGTTTCATTTGGTCTTCACATTCCCAGGTATACTCGGGGCCACGTCGTGAATTCCAACGGATCTTAACAATAGGTATGGTGCTTTGTTTTAAGTGTTTTGCAGATTGGTCCATGACTTCTACGGGTTCCTCTATGAAGTGCATATTATCATCAATGCGAATGTCATCCAAAGGAATAACGAGAGTGTCATCAGCGAGACACTTTTTAAGATTCGAGACACTTTTTTAAGGTTCAGCAGGTAATTCTAATCGATAAGCCACGGGTCCGATCCTTTCAGTAATCTTGAAGGGTCCAACAAAACGCGGACGTAGTTTGCTTCATTTACCAAAACGAACGACGCCTTTCCAAGGGGATACTTTCAACATGACTTTGTCTCCAACTTGGAATTCCAAATCTTTCCGACCTTTGTTAGCATAGCTCTTCTGTCGGCTGCGGGCAGTTTCTATTCGTTTCTTAATCTGAACTATCTTTTCGGTTGTATCGTGTATGATTTCAGGACCAGTTAACTGTCTGTCCTCTAATTCATCCCAGCACAGTGGGGATCTACATTTTCGTCCGTATAAGGCCTCAAAAGGTGCAGCCTTAATACTTGAGTGGTAGCTATTATTGTAAGAGAATTCAACCAAAGGCAAATGTCTATCCCAGACTTTGCCGAAGTCGATAACACAAGCACCAAGCATATCTTCCAATGTTTGAATGGTTCATTCACTTTGACCATCGGTTTGCGGATGATAAGCAGTACTGATGTCGAGTTGAGTTCCAAGAGCAGTTTGTAAGGATTTCCAGAATCTGGAAGTGAATCTACTGTCGCGATCGGATATGATTGATATAGGAACACCATGACGAGAGACAATTTCTTTGATATACAGTTGTGAAAATCTCTCCATCTTGTCGGTCTCCTTGATCGGTAAGAAATGAGCAGATTTAGTAAGACGATCTACTATGACCCATATAGTATCATTGCCACTAGAAGTCTTGGGCAATTTAGTAATAAAGTCCATAGCGATACATTCCCACTTCCACTGTGGAATATCGGGTTGTGTCAACAGACCAGAAGGCTTTTGATGTTCAGCCTTGACTTTCAAACAAGTAAGACACTTACTAACATAAGTAGCAATGTGACTTTCATATTAGGCCACCAGTAGAATTCCTTCACATCGTGGTACATCTTACTGGAACTCGGATGAATAGAATACCTAGTCTTATGCGCTTCATCCAAGACTAGTTCACGGAGATTACCGAAGCGAGGAACCCAAATTCTATTGTCAAAGTACCGTGTACCATTAGCTTTCACTTGGAGTTGGTTCTCGAAACCGATAGGTCCTTCACCTTCGATAAGTGTTGGTTTAATAGCTTCCAGTTGAGCTTCGCAGATTAGTGATATAAGATTTGATTTGATTTTCAGGTTTAAGGCACGAACACGTTTAACATCATCTTTTCGACTAAGGGCATCAGCAACTACGTTTGCCTTGCCAGGATGATATTCCATCTTATAGTCATAATCGTTCAATAACTCGAGCCATCGGCTTTGCCTCATATTCAGCTGTTTTTGATCAAAGATGTGTCGAAGACTTTTATGGTCAGTGTACACCGTAAACTGGGTATCATATAGATAATGTCTCTATATCTTTAATGCAAATACCACAGCACCTAACTCAAGGTCGTGTGTGGTATAGTTCTCTTCGCGTTTCTTCAACTGTCTAGATACGTAGGCAATAACCTTTTCACGTTGCATTAAAACACAACCAAAGCCTTGCTTTGAGGCATCGCAGTAAACAAAAAAATCGTCAGTACCTTCAGGTAAAGATAGAATCGGGGCTGTGGTCAACTTCTCTTTCAGAATCTTGAAAGCAGATTCATGTTCTTCGGACCACTCAAACTTCTTACCTTTTTGAGTTAGCTTCGTAAGAGGTTTGGCAAGAAGGGAAAAATCCTTTATGAATCTCCGATAATAACCGGCAAGTCCCAAAAATTGACGAATATGCTTCGCAGTCTTTGGTATCTCCCAGTTCTGGATACCGGTAATCTTAGCTGGATCGACATGTATTCCATTACTATCAACAACATGTCAGAGGAATTGTACGGTTTTGAGCCAAAACTCGCACTTAGAAAACTTAGCGTAGAGTTGTTCCTTTCGTAAGAGTTCAAGAATCACGCACAGATGTTGCTCATGTTCCTTCTCACTCTTGGAGTAGATCAAAATGTCATCAATGAAAACAATGACAAATTTATCGAGATAAGGTTTGCAGACACGGTTCATGAGATCCAAGAAAACGGCAGGAGCATTGGTCAAACCAAAAGGCATGACACAGAATTCATAGTGCCCATAACGAGTGCGAAAAGCAGTCTTAGGAATATCAGATTCCTTAACTCTAAGTTGGTGATATCCGGACCTCAAATCAATCTTTGAATAAACACTTGACCCTTGAAGTTGGTCGAATAGATCATCAATACGTGGCAACGGATAACGGTTCTTGATAGTAAGCTTGTTAAGTTCACGGTAATCAATGCACATCCTTAACGTACCATCCTTCTTTTTAACAAATAGAATAGGAGCTCCCCATGGGGACGAGCTTGGACGAATGAAACCTTTATCCAATAGTTCTTGGAGCTGGTTGGAAAGTTCCTTCATTTTGGAAGGTGCTAAACGGTTTGGTGCTTTAGCAATAGGAGCAGCACCGGGAGCTAAATCAATTTGAAATTCAACTTGTCACGGAGGTGGAAGACCAGGAAGATCTTCGGGAAACACATCGGGATAGTCTCTAACCACTGGTACATCTTCAATACGCTTCTCTTCCGATTCGATCAGCTTAACGTGGGCTAGAATGGCTGGATAACATTTCATAAGGTATTTGCGGGTTTTGATATAGGAGATGATATTGAGATTGGAACCACTCTTTTCACCTTGGATGATGAGAGTATCTCCATTCCCCAATGGAACATTAACAGTTTTATCGTAACACATGATAGCAGCATGTAATGGACGTAACCAATCCATACCAACTACGACGTCAAAACTTCCGAGTTTGACCGGCAAAAGGTCTATCTTAAATTCTTTATCGGCTAAGATTAGGTAGCAGTTTTTATAGATTTTATCGACTTGCATGACCTTTCCATTGGCTACTTCTACTAATCTTTTAGTTTCTAAGGGTTGAGGCTTTTCAGCAAATAGGGTACAGAAATCACTAGACACGTAACTTCTGTCGGCACCAGTATCAAATAAAATAGTTTCATAGAAATTATTGACAAGATATGTACCCGAGATAACTTCGTCTTCATCTCGGGCTTCAGCAGCAGTAATAACAAACGCACGACCCTTCGCAGCAGTAGCATTAGCTCCAGTAGCGGGATTATCTTTCTTCTTAGGACAATTCGGACTAATGTGTCCCTTCTCTCCACAAGTATAGCATGTAGGAGGAGCTTTGGCCGGGACAATAGCCTTATCCTTCGGAGGAGTCTTACACGTCTTAGCAACGTGTCCCACTTTCTTACACAATGCACAAACCGCAGTACACTTCCCCAGGTGATTCCTCTCACAACGAATACAGAAAGGATAAGTACCCTTATAATTCGACCTTGTACCATCCGCAGGCTTCTTATTATCATTATGAGCCGAACCTTGAGATGTCTCAAGCTTCCTCTTACCATCATTACCCTTGGTTTCAACTTGCTTATTGGTCGACACCCTTCTTCTCTTGGCCAACATGAGATTTTGTGCCATGAGAATCACAGCATCCAAAGTAACCTTCTCAGCAGCAATAACATTCCCTTGAACATCCTCAGGAAGACCTTCAATATACCGCTCAATTCTTCTAGCTTCAGTAGGAAACATTTCAGGACATAGAGTAGAAAGCTCCAGATAACGATTGGTATAGTTCTCAATGTCAGTACCCTTGACCTTGAGTTCCCAGAACTCAGCTTCAAGTTTTTGAACTTGACTTCGAGGACAGAATTTGTTGACCATCATGCTTTTGAGTTCATCCCATGGAATTGCATTAGCATTATCAATTCCTATGGACTTGGCATGAGCAGTCCACCAAGTTAAAGCATTGCCACCCAATGAGCTAGTGGCATACTTTACTCGATCGTTATCACCACAGTTGCAAATACGAAAAATAGATTCCATCTTCTCGAACCAACGGACTAGTTCGACAGCTTCTTCAGTCCCCTTAAATACAGGAGGATGACAGTTTGAAAAATCCTTGTAGGAACAAGGTTTCGGTTGTGGATTTGCATGGTTAGCTTGGGCGTTGCCTTGGGCGGCATCGAGTAACTGTTGGAATTGCTCAGTAGTTAACACAACATTGTTAACGGTAGGTGCAGCTGAACGAAACATGATGTCACTACATAAAAGTGAACATAAGTCGGATAAGTTAACAAATTTGAGCAATTACAAGTAGGAATAAGATAAAGTATTAATATCACATGATATAAATAAAACACTTTATTTTATTAAGGAACTAGGCATTAATTAAGCCTTTTAATATATGATTCGGAAATAGAAATAGTTTTAAGGCATAGCCTTTACATAGATGGAAAATAGAAAGATAACTAAAGAATATTAAGATTCATATTCCTTCTTCTCGTCCTCAACCTTCTTCATAAACTTCTCAACTTTCTCATTCTTGCCTTTTGTTTCTCATGCAGGAACTCGAGATTATCATAAAGGTTAGAAACTTCATTGTTGATTACATGGTACTTGTGGTCCCTTATAGAAAGTTGATTATTCACGCGGTTTTCCTCCATCTTCAATCTAAGGTCAACATCTTCTCTTAGGTAGGAGATAGATTGCTTCCCCCATCGGGTATTTCTATCACCTTCATACTTCACCAACTTTATCTCTTTCTTTAGTTCAGCATTTTCCTCCATGAGCTTCTTGATCGCTAGGTCTTTTTCCTTCATTTGAAAATCGATCCTTGCAATATGGCGAATTAGGTCATCGGTAGTTTTTCGCAGATTCATGAGCTCGTACTTGGCATCAACTTCATCGTAGAAAGGAGATCGAGATCTTTTCTTTGACGGCTCAGTTTCTTCAAGACATTTCCTCTTGTCTTTATTCCTCGGGGTTGGATAGTATTCAAGAGACCCATGTAACTTTAGAGTAGTATTTGGGCTATAATTTGGTGAGGGAGGACCACCAAAGCCATAAGGTGGACTTTGGACTGGTCTTTCTGTGGAAGACCTTTCAGTATCTTTTTCGGTTGGCTTGAAAAGATTCATTTTGGTCGTTTGATGATAATTAGACATCCTAACATTAGGAAGGATATTTTGATTAAAATCTTTAAGTCAAGTTTATTAAAGCATAATCGTTAAGATTATGGGACAATCCTAAGTGCTTTAATTCTAAGGCAGGAAAGGTTATAGTTTCCTAGATTGCTAAGGCACCCTAGCTAACAAGTAAGGCACACATAAAAATGCAATCCTGGTTCTCTATAACAGCCTGGTTATGCTCTGATACCAATCTGTAACATCCTCCCAATAGGGTCTGGAAGGAACGTCACTAATATCAAAACATACCAACATATTATAATAAACGAGAACAATACTAAATGATGAATTTAACTTTAATAAGTACTCAGCGGAAAATGAAATGTCGTTACAATGACAGGAATAACAATATCGTAAATGTTCACATGCAGAAGTAATAAATGCGATATCTCTTGATCCTATGTCCAAGTAGCATCACATAAGCGGTAAGTATAAGAGCTTGAATCAAACAGCACCTGAGACAAAACATGCTAAAGTGTCAACCAAAAAGGTTGAGTGAAGTTCATAGGTTTAACAAAAAGTTTGTCGTTGTTTTAGACCACAAGATTTAGTTTGTAAAGTTGATCTCCCACAGGATCAAAAAGTTATGCCAATGCGTGATATTTAGACTAAACGTTCAAGTTTTGCCCCATGACAAGTTGTGTCTGTCCTTGTCGGTTTAATTTCATTATTAAGTAATACAATGACTTGGTCAAATGTATCGGGGACGTTACTCCCGACAGGCCTACCCCCAATAATTAAGCATGCCGCAGCAATTAAAAATATCACTGTAGGGACTTAGTCGGACATAGCCGGGTATAGCATAGTTTAACAGTTTCGTACTTGTGTCTAAAGTGTAAAAAGTAAAAACAGCATGTGTCTCACCCCAAGTAAAAGTAATTAAGTTTGCTAGCAATAAAGAGGGGCTATGAATTCACCTTAGTAATTAGAGAGAGAGTTATTCCTCGGAATAAAAAGTTGAACGAGTGAGCAGGAAAGTCAACCTATTGACATTTAAGAGTAGTTAAGTGTTTTGCCCATGTTTAAGTTTAAGTATGTGTTTGTTTTACTAAGTTTCTATTCCTAGTAAGTTACTATTTTTATAAAGTTTTCATTTTTAGAAAGTTTCTTATTTTACTAAGTTTCTATGACTAGAGAGTTTCTACTTTTATCAGTGTTTTCCATTTTAGGATACTTGCCGTATTAGATAAGCTTCCAATCACCCCTTTCCCTTCGAATGGCTAATTTAGATCTAGGGGCTTGAGCCATAGGACCCTTTAAATCGGAAATCCAAACCGTCTGCCTAGAATCTCATAGAAACCATTCGTCAAGAAAGTTCGAAGATCTATACATCGCTAATACATATCCCAAAATGTTTTTATGTTACAATATAAGTAGTAGGTTATAGGTGCTAGTAATAGTAATAGTGTATACATGTTATTTATTTTATTTTTAATTGCATATAATTTATAATATTATTTACATGTTTCGGTAAAAATAATAACCGAAGTAAAAAGTAAAAAGTAAAAAGTAAAAAAATAAAAAGTAAGAAAAAGAATACTTACTAGTAGTAATTTTTCAAAGAGAGAATGAGAGAAATTTTGGTGTGAGTTTGAATGAGAAATGAGGGGTATTTATACTTGAAAAAATTAGGTAAAAAGAATAAAATAATTAAAAGAAAAAGAAATATTTTAATTCTTAATGGGATTTTAAAATTAAAAAGTATTAAATGTTAGATCATAGGATAATGCACAAAATAAAATAATAAAAGTAATTTTTCCATTACAATTTTTAATTAAAAAGTAATTTATTTATTTATTTATTATTTTTTTCATTTATTTTAAGGAATTTTGTTTATATAAATAAACAAATTGATTTAATGCTTTTCCAAGAATATTTGTCAATAATATTTTATTTTATTTTTTATTTTATTTTTATTTTTATTTAATTAATAAATACAAATTTTGCATAAAAATAATAAATAATTTGGTATTTTGTATTTTTAATAATAATTATTATTTTAATTATTAAACTATAGTTTTAGTAAATTTGTAAATATTGTTACATTTATATATAATTAGATTTATTATATAGTTAAATATACAATACATTAACTAAATAATAAAAGTGATACAAAGTTTATATACTTAGTTAAATTATGTCAAATTATATAAATTAATAATATATTATTTATTTAAGCGTACATTGTTGACTAAAAATTACTATTCGGTCAATATTTAATTGTATATAACAACCCTTAATACATATAGTAAGACATATAACCCTAGGGTTAATTCAGTAAATTTAGAAATCGAGTGTGAGGGTTGTTACATAACATATGTGGGAACCATGATTTGGAAATTAGCATGAAATATATCATAAAATTACAAAAATATTAGTAATCATTCATGACTTATTTACAAGTAAACAAAATTACACATCCTTTATATCTAATCCATATACCAATAGCCAAAACACCTACAAACACTTTCATTCTTCAATTTTCTTCATCTAATTGATCTCTCTCAAGTTCTATCTTCAAGTTCTAAGTGTTTTCATAAATTCTATAAGTTCTAGTTTCATAAAATCAAGAATGCTTCCAAGTTTGCTAGCTTACTTCCAATCTGGTAAAGTGATCATCAAACCTCAAGAAATCTTTCTTATTTACAGTAAGATATCTTTCTAATACAAGGTAATACTCATATTCAAACTTTGATTCAATTTCTATAACTATAACAATCTTATTTCGAGTAGAAATCTTACTTGAACTTGTTTTCGTGTCATGATTCTGCTTCAAGAACTTTCAAGCCATCCAAGGATCCTTTGAAGCTAGATCTATTTTTCTTATTTCCAGTAGGTTTACCTACTAAAATTAAGGTACTAATGATGTTCATAACATCATTCGATTCATACATATAAAACTATCTTATTCGAAGATTTAAACTTGTAATCACTAGAACATAGTTTATTTAATTCTAAACTTGTTTGCAAATAAAGTTAATCCTTCTAACTTGACTTTTAAAATCAACTAGACACATGTTCTATATCTATATGATATGCTAACTTAATGATTTAAGATCGAAAAACACGAAAAACACCGTAAAACCGAATATACGCCATCGTAGTAACACCGCGGGCTGTTTTGGGTTAGTTAATTAAAAACTATGATAAACTTTATTTAAAATTTGTTCTTCTAGAAAAATGATTTTTCTTATAAACATGAAACTATATCCAAAAGTCATGGTTAAACTCAAAGTGAAAGTATGTTTTCCAAAATGGTCATCTAGACGTCGTTCTTTCGACTGAAATGACTACCGTTACAAAAATGACCTGTAACCTGTATTTCCGACTATAAACTCATACTTTTTCTGTTTAGATTCACAAACTTAAGCTCAATATGAAACCATAGCAACTTGAAACACTCAAAACAGATTTAAAACAAAGAAGTTATGGGTAAAACAAGATTAGATATTTTTGCTTGTTGTAGCTACGTGAAAATTGGTAACAAATCTATATTAATCATATCCTAGCTAATTATATTGTATTATACATGTATTCTAATATATTATGTAATTTTGAGATACCATAGACGCGTATGTAAATGTTTTGACATATCATATTGACCCATCTATATATATTATTTGAAACAACCATAGACACTCTATATGCAGTAATGTTGGAGTTAGCTATACAGGGTTGAGGTTGATTCCAAAAATATATATACTTTGAGTTGTGATCTAGCCTGAGACGTGTATACACTGGGTCATGGATTGATTCAAGATAATATATATCAATTTATTTCTGTACATCTAATTGTGGACAACTAGTTGTAGGTTACTAACGAGGACAGCTGACTTAATAAACTTAAAACATTAAAACGTATTAAAAATGTTGTAAATATATTTTGAACATACTTTGATATATATGTACATATTTGTTATAGGTTTGTGAATCGACCAGTGGCCAAGTCTTGCTTCCTGACGAAGTGAAAATCTGTGAAAGTGAGTTATAGTCCCACTTTTAAAATCTAATATTTTGGGATGAGAATACATGCAGTTTTATAAATGTTTTATGAAATAGGTACAAGTAATTGAAACTACATTATATGGGTGAATGATCGAAGCCGAATATGCCCTTTTTCTTGGTAACCTAAGAATTAGTAAACCGATCTACTAATTGACGTGAATCCTAAAGTTAGATCTATTGGGCCTAACGAACCTCATCCAAAGTACCGAATGCTTTAGTACTTCGAATTCGTTTTTATCATGTCCGAAGGATTTCTCGGAATGATAGGGGATATTCTTATATGCATCTTGTTAATGTCGGTTACCAGGTGTTCACCATATGAATGACTTTTATCTCTATGTATGGGATGTATATTGAAATATTAAATCTTGTGGTCTATTATTACAATTTGATAAATATATAGGTTAAACCTATAACTCACCAACATTTTTTGTTGACGTTTTAAGCATGTTTATTATCAGGTGATTATTAAGAGCTTCCACTGTTGCATACTAAAATAAGGACAAGATTTGGAGTCCTTGCTTGTATGATATTATGTAAAAACTGCATTCAAGAAATTTATTTTTTATGTAATATATTCTTATTGTAAACCATTATGTAATGGTCGTGTGTAAACGGTGTATTTTAGATTATCATTATTTGATAATCTATGTAATGTTTTTAAACCTTTATCAATAAATTAAAGGTTATGGTTGTTTTAAAAATGAATGCAGTCGTTGAAAAACGTCTCATATAGAGGTCAAAACCTCGCGACGAAATCAATTAATATGGAACGTTTATAATCAATATGAACGGGACATTTCATATATGTTTCGGAGTTTTCGGGGTTTTCCATTTTTCAACGGTTTCAATCTTTGCTGGATCCACCTGAATAGCTTCTTTGTTCACTATGTGTCCGAGGAATTGAACTTCTTCCAACCAAAATGCACACTTTGAAAACTTAGCGTACAGTTTTTCTTTCCTTAACAACACTAGCACTTTTCTCAAATGTGCTTCGTGCTCTTGATCATTCTTCGAGTAAATAAGTATGTCATCAATGAAAACAACGACAAACTTGTCAAGATATGGCCCACACACTCGGTTCATGAGGTCCATGAACACAGCTGGTGCGTTAGTCAATCCAAATGGCATAACCATAAACTCGTAATGACCGTAACGCGTCCTAAAAGCAGTCTTTGGAATATCATCCTCCTTCACCCGCATTTGATGATACTCAGAACGTAAATCAATCTTCGAATAAGCTGACGAGCCTTGTAGTTGATCAAATAAATCGTCGATTCTCGCTAGTGGGTAGCGGTTCTTGATGGTAAGTTTGTTCAACTCTCGGTAGTCGATATACAACCTAAATGTACCATCCTTCTTCTTGACAAACAAAACAGGAGCTCCCCACGGTGATGTGCTTGGTCGAATGAAACCACGCTTTAAAATTTCCTGTAACTGACTTTGTAATTCTTTCATTTCGTTGGGTGCGAGTCTGTATGGAGCTCGAGTTATTGGCGCAGCTTATGGTACAAGGTCTATTTGAAATTCAACGGATCGATGTGGGGGTAATCCCGGTAATTCTTTCAGAAATACATCGAGAAATTCTTTTGCGACGGGAACATCACTGATGTTCTTTTCTTCAGATTTAACTTCCTCGATGTGTGCTAGAATGACGTCACAACCTTTTCTTATTAGTTTGTGCACCTTCATACTACTAATAAGATTTAATTTCACGTTATTCTTTTCTCCTTACACCATTAAAGGTTTTCCTTTTTCACGCACAATGCGAATCGCATGTTTGTAACAAATGACTTCTGCTCTCACCTTTTTCAACCAGTCCATGCCAATTATTACATCAAAACTCCCTAACTCGACTGGTATTAAATCAATTTTAAATGTTTCATCAACCAGTTTAATTTCTCTATCCCGACATACTTTATCTGGTGTAATTAGTTTACCGTTTGCTAATTCGAGTAAAAATTTATTATCCAAAGGTATTAATGGACAATTTAATTTGGCACAAAAATCTCTACTCATATAGCTTCTATCCGTACCCGAATCAAATAATACATAAGCAGATTTATTGTAAATAAGAAACGTACCCGTAACAAGCTCAGGGTCTTCCTGCGCTTCTGCCGAATTAATGTTGAAGACTCGTCCACGGCCTTGCCCATTATTATTCCCTTGATTAGGGCATGCTTTGCTGAAATGGCCCAGCTTTCCGCATCCGTAACAAATAATGGAATTATTTGTTCTGTTATTTTTATATGCCTTTGGTCTATAGACATCACACTTCGTTACACTATGTCCGGTTCTATTACACTTGGTACACACTACTACACAGAACTTATCTGGATGATACCCTCCTCACCTTAGACATTTATTGTTCTGATTGTTGTTGCCATTTTTGGTAGATGTTGCGATTGTTATTGTTGTTAGGACGGTTATTGTGGTTGTTGTTGTTGTTGCGTTTGTTTTTGCGAAAAATGGGGCGATTGTAGTTGTGATTGCTGTGTTGGTTGTTGAAGCGATTGTTACTGTTGTTTTGTTGGTGACTCGTGTCACTGTTTTCTTCCCACTTCCTCTTGACTTGTTTCGTGTTGGCTTCTTCGGCCGCCTGCTCTTTAATTCTTCCATCAATCTGATTTATGAGTTTATGAACCATTCGACTTTCTTGTTGTATGGAGGCGAGCTCGTGTGAACTCACACCTTCTTGAATCCTTTCTGGTAACCCTTTTACAAATGCATCGATTTTCTCTTCTTCATCTTCGAACATTCCCGGACACAATAGGCACAACTCTGTGAATCGTCGTTCATACGTGGTAATATTAAATCCTTGTGTTTGTAACCCTCTAACCTCTACCTTGAGCTTATTGACCTCGTTTCTGGGACAGTACTACTCGTTCATCAATTGCTTGAATGCTGACCACGGTAGTGCGTAAGCAACATCTTGTCCCACCTGCTCGAGTTAGGTGTTCCACCATGTTAACGCAGTACCTGTGAAAGTATGCGTAGCGTACTTTACTTTGTCTTCTTTAGTACATTTACTTATGGAAAACACCGATTCAACCTTTTCAGTCCACCATTTTAATCCGATTGGACCCTCGGTTCCATCGAATTCCAAAGGTTTGCAGGCAGTGAATTCTTTGTAGGAGCATCCTACACGATTTCTTGTGGAATTAGTTCCACTGCTAGAACCAGAGTTATTGTTGTTATTTTGCATTGCAGCCTACACTGCGGCTATGTTCGCAGCAAGGAAAACACGGAAGTCTTCCTCGCTCATGTTCAAGTTCTGACGAGTAGTCGGTGCCATTTCCTTCAAAAATAGCCAAAAGAATTAAGTTAATCATATAGAATATTAAGAGTAGTCAATAGTATTTCGTAGCATAATATGAACTTATTTATAAAAGCTTTTTCTTCATATTAGCATTTTATAGTTTTAATTCGTGTAGTACCTACCCGTTAAATTCATACTTAGCAGCTATTATACAATTCAACTACAACGATTCTATATGAAAAACTTATTACAATAATATTTCGCGTTCAAACTTTATACAATATTTTACAAACTTACAATACCGCTATTATACATATAGGATGAGATATAGCACATAATAACTTTGCTACTCGGAAGCTATAAAGGCAATTCTAGTTAATACGCAAGTTGTTCAGCAAACGAAATAAAGACACGTAACTCATAAGTCCGGAAACAAGTCATGCATTCTGGTTTTACTAAGACGACTTTCCATCCTTGGTCTTGTGGAAAGTAACCATTATGACCATTGGCTAGGCAGCACGTTGTAATGTCGTCAAAAGGACGAGGGTTTTGTAATGTCCAACAGCCCCTTAATAATCTAAAAACCTAGGTTCTCACCCCAACTAATGAATCCGTCACTTGTGAGAACGTTTTATTTAAAAGTTGTAATCCGATGTTAGTTTTCTCACTTTGGTAAGAAGCGAACATCACTAACCCGTAAGTATAACATGCTTCTTTATGTTGCATGTTAGATGCTCTTTCTAACTCACGAAATCCTATGTTGGGATATGTTGAGTCAAAATAGGTTCTTAACCCGTAGTGTAAAATTGCATTTGGGTTCCCTGCATTTAACGCTTTAAAGAAAACACGGCGTAACTTACGGTCTCCCCAATGTGATACCCCACCTATCAAAGGAAAGCCTTTTCTAAACTAAGGCATTTCTTGAAAGTCTTTCAAATGTTTGACAAGTTAATTTCGCCATAACTAAATGTGCTGATGAATTCTGACTGACTCTAGACAAGATTTCCTCAATCATATCCTCTGGTAGGTCTTCTAAAATATTCAGTTATCTACCCTTAACGTCCATTTTGTTTTTATACTGTAAAATAGACAAGGATTAGATTCGTAAAAGATAATTAACAAACAATACAAGCAATTTTTACATAGAACATAAAAGTACAAGCACACTACAATACATATAATACACAACATGATTACAACCCTCTAATCTGAATCACTGGTTTCTTCTTCTTCGGACTTGGTTCGTTTTCCTAATTTTCTAGGGATATGTGGTGTTCCTCTAAAACAAGTCGTCGTTTTCCACAATAGTTTAGAAAAACCTGGTGGTTTTGAGGTTCCCGGGTTATTGTTACAATTTAGGAAATACGGATGTTGCCGATACATATAAAGTTCATCGGGGTTGGAATCAGGTTTCTCTATTTTTATACCTTTTCCCTTATTATTTTCTTTTAATTTATTAAATTGGGTCGAGGTAATTTCTATAACATCATCGGAATCCTCATCGGGATCCGATTCATCAGAAAATTGGTAATCTTCCCAATATTTTGCTTCCTCGGCGGAAACACCATTGACCATTTTTAATTTTGGACCATTGGTTGAGGATCTTCTTTTATTTAATCGTTTTACTGTAGGTATTAATATTTCATTCTCCGAAACCTTTTCTTCTTCCGGTTCCTCTTCTTCCGGTTCCTCCTCTTCCGGTTCCTCCTCTTCCGGTTCTTCCTCTTCCGGTTCTTCCTCGGGAATTTGTGAATCTTCCCAAAATATATTCGACTCTTCATTATTATTAGGTGAGTCGATGGGATTTGTACTAAAGGTAGACATCTATCACACAATATCAAACACGTTAAGAGATTAATATAACACATAATATTTACATGTTAATAATATATAGTTTCCAACAAAAAGTGTTAAGCAATCGTTTTTAAAGAAAACACGGTCGAAGTTCAGACTCACTAATGCATCCTAACAAACTCGATAAGACACACTAATGCAATTTTCTGGTTCTCTAAGACCAACGCTCGGATACCAACTGAAATGTCCCGTTCATATCGATTATAAACGTTCCATATTAATTGATTTCGTTGCGAGGTTTTGACCTCTATATGAGACGTTTTTCAAAGACTGCATTCAATTTTTAAAACAAACCATAACCTTTAAAATATTACGACGATTATCAAATAATGATAATCTAAAATATAGCATTTTCACATGACCATTACATATTGGTTTACAATAATATTACACAACAATATATATGTCTTCGAATGCAGTTTTTAAACAATATAATATAAGTATGCTGACTCCAACTCTTGTCCATAAATTAGCATGCAACAGCGAAAGCTCTTAATAATCACCTAAGAATAAACATGCTTTAAACATCAACAAAAATGTTGGTGAGTTATAGGTTTAACCTATATATCAAATTGTAATAATAGACCACAAGATTTCATCTTTCAATAACATGCAATCTGCATAAAAATCATTCATATGGTTGAACACCTGGTAACCGACATCAACAAATGCATCTAGAATATCCCCATATACAAATATCGAAGTACTAAAGCAGTTCAAATTCTCTGACTGGGGTGTGTCAAAGCCCATAGATCTATCTTTAGGATTCGCGTCAATTGGTGGCAATTATAATAAACACCAATTCTTAGGCTACCAAGTTCAACAAGGGCGATATCCGGTATAATGATTCAACGTAGAATGTAGTTTCAATACTTGTATCTATTTTGTAAATCATTTTCAAAACTGCTTGAATTCTCATCCCCAAAATATTAGATAGTAAAAATGGAACTATAACTCACTTTCACAGATTTTCACTGCGTCGGAAAATAAGACTTGGCCACGGGTCGACTCACGAACCTATAACAAATATATACATATATATCAAAGTATGTTCAAAGTATATTTACAACATTTTTAATATGTTTTAATGTTTTAAATTTATTAAGTCAGCTGTCCTCGTTAGTAACCTACAACTAATTGTCCATAGTTAGATGTACAGAAATAAATCGATATATATTATCTTGAATCAATCCACGACCCAGTGTATACACGTCTCAGGCTAGATCACAACTCAAAGTATATATTTTTGGAATCAACCTCAACCCTGTATAGCTAACTCAAACATTACTGCATATAGAGTGTCTATGGTTGTTCCAAATAATATATATACATGGGTCGATATGATATGTCAAAACATTTGCATACGTGTCTATGGTATCCAAGATTACATAATATATTAGAATACATGTATAATATAATATGAGTTAGCTAGGATATGATTAATATATATTTGTTATCAATTTTCACGTAGCTACAACCAGAAAAATTATCCAATCTTGTTTTACCCATAACTTCTTCGTTTTAAATCCGTTTTGAGTGATTCAATTTGCTATGGTTTCATATTGAACTTAAATTTATGAATCTAAACAGAAAAAGTATAAGTTTATAGTCTGAAACACAGGTTACAAGTCATTTTTGTAAAGGTAGTCATTTCAGTCGAAAGAACGACGTCTAGATGACCATTTTGGAAAACATACTTCCACTTTGAGTTTAACCATGATTTTTGGATACAGTTTCATGTTCATAAGAAAAATCATTTTTCCAGAAGAACAACTTTTAAATCAAAGTTTATCATAGTTTTTAATTAACTAACCCAAAGCAGCCCGCGGTGTTACTACGACGGCCTATATCCGCTTTTACGGTGTTTTTCGTGTTTTCAGGTTTTAAATCATTAAGTTAGCATATCATATAGATATAGAACATGTTTTAGTTGATTTTAAAAGTCAAGTTAGAAGGATTAACTTTTGTTTGCGAATAAGTTTAGAATTAACTAAACTATGTTCAAGTGATTACAAATTTAAACCTTCGAATAAGGTAGTTTTATATATATGAATTGAATGATGTTATGAACATCATTACTACCTCAAGTTTTGTGGATAACCTACTGTAAATGAGAAAAATAGATCTAGCTTCAAAGGATCCTTGGATGGCTTGAAAGTTCTTGAAGTAGAATCATGACACGAAAACAAGTTCAAGTAAGATTTCCACTCGAAATAAGATTGTTAAAGTTATAGAAATTGAATCAAAGTTTGAATATGAGTATTACCTTGTATTAGAAAGATATCTTACTGTAAATAAGAAAGATTTCTTGAGGTAGGATGATCACTTAAAGTGGATTTGCAAGATTGGAAGTAAGCTAGCAAACTTGGAAGTGTTGTTGGTGTGTTCTTGAGTAGTTGTTTTATAATTTGGTTTATGTATGGATTTATGAACTAGATTGAGCTAGATTTTGATGAAGATGATGAAGAACACTTAGAACAAAGTAAGAACACTTGAGAGAGATTAATTTGATTCAAGAAAATTGCAAAGTGAATGTGTTTGTGAGTACCATACTCCAAGTGAATTAGTAGTCTCCATATAGGCTCCATTAGTTTGTAATTTTGTGAGATATTTCATGCTAGAAGTTAAATGATGGTTCTCACATGGTTAGGTGACTCACATGGGCTACTAAGAGCTTATCATTGGAGTGTATATACCAATAGTAAATACATTTAGAAGCTGTGTATTGTACGAGTACAGATACGAGTGCATACGAGTAGAATTGTTGATGAAACTGAATGAGGATGTAATTGTAAGAATTTTTGTTAAGTAGAAGTACTTTGATAAGTGTCTTGAAGTCTTTCAAAAGTGTATATATACATTTTAAAACACTACATGTATATACATTTTAACTGAGTCATTAAGTCATCGTTAGTCGTTACATGTAAGTGTTGTTTTGAAACCTTTAAGTTAACGATCTTGTTTAATGTTGTTAAGCCATTGTTTATTATATCTAATGAGATGTTAAATTATTGTATTATCATGATAATATGATGTATTAATATATCTTAATATGATATATATATATATTTAAATGTCGTTACAATGATAATCGTTACATATATGTCTCGTTTCGAAACCCTTAAGTTAGTAGTCTTGTTTTTACATATGTAGTTCATTGTTAATACACTTAATGATATGTTTACATATCATTTAACATATTTAAACATAGTATAACAATATCTTAATATGATTCATATGTATTTAGTAAGACGTTGTTATAACGATAATCGTTATATATATCGTTTTGAGTTTCTTAATTCAATAAACTCATTTTTGTATATAATTCATTGTTAATAAACCTAGTGAGATACTTTCTTATCATAATATCATGTTAAATATATATATATATATATATATATATATATATATATATATATATATATATATATATATATATATATATATATATATATATATATATATATATATATATATATATATATATATATATATAACATCATATAATTTTTACAAGTTTTAACGTTCGTGAATCGCCGGTCAACTAGGGTGGTCAATTGTCTACATGAAACCTATTTCAATTAATCAAGTCTTAACAAGTTTGATTGCTTAACATGTTGGAAACATTTAATCATGTAAATAACAATTTCATTTAATATATATAAACATTTAAAAGTTCGGGTCACTACAGCGGTAATCAAAATAGCTAGTCATTTGTCAAACATAAACCTTCCGCACCTCCACTACTTCTACTCCACCAGCACATCCACATCACCTTTACTATCTCTCAAAAATCCAGAAAATGAGATTCCTTCCGAAAACCCGATGTTATAAACCTCTCAAGTATCATGGCAAAGGTCTTGAAAAAGTTTAACTGCAAAAAGTTTCTCGAGATGAAGTCTCCAAAAAAAAAAAAAAAAAAATTAGTTCTGAAAAAAGGAGCAGAACTTAAATAAGAGAAATGCCGAAGAAAATTCGACCGAAAATGCTTATCAAATGAAGAAAAGTTCAAAAGGTGCTTCTCAAAATACTTCAGCACTCTTATCTATCCGAATAAAAGTCTGTACAAAGACTACATTACCCTTTTTTCTCACCCCTCAAAAACAACTTCACTACCACTCCAAAATTCCTTTCCCATCATTGACAAATGACCTATGAAGCTGAGATTACTACCGTCTCGCATTAGCAGCAAGGACTTGAGTCTCTATCAAGCCTATGACGATGGGTGCAGCATGACTGGCTATGAGTGAATTCATTTCATTAGATCCATAGGGAACCCTAAACACTTGAGTGATTTGAGTGACCCGTGAAAGCTAGCCTATGTCATGTAACCTCCTCGCATGCTTGCAGAGATAATTTCAATCCTAACATAGATTACTCACCTTCTCTTTTTGCTCTTATAATAAAAGCAAACCGCTCGGGCTATTAGAAAAGAAACACTGAAAAGATTCTTAAGAATGAGAGTTTGCTTAAGGACAAGCAAAGTCTAAGTGTGGGATATTTGATATCGGCTAAAAAATCACGTTTTCACCCCAGTATTGAGGCCCAAAAACAAGAAAGATTCGAACTTTATCGGAAAAATACCCACTTCGTTGGTTAGAATTGAAGAACAAGTAATTACGAAGGCGTTGCAAAAAGAATCAAGAGAATCGGAGCTAAAACGAAGATTCTAGAGCAAAAACGGTGAAAGACAAGAAATCAAGTTACGATCCAGGGAATCAAAGCTGACCAGCATAAAAAACGGGCCACCATACGGCCTGCCAGTATGGGGTGCAGCATACCACACGGCCCAGCAAACGCCCTCAGAAAACGGGCTGCTAGCCATACATTCTGCCAAATACGGGCCACTATACGGCCTGCCATACGGCCTGCTAGGCGGATTTTGGCAAATTTCTAGTCTATTTGAAGGGTCTTTGTCATTCATTCCAACACACACTTCAATTCACTTCTTTCTCTCTCTTGTACAATATTAGTCATATTCTCAAGGCCTTCGACTCCGTGCGGAAAACCTAGTACCCGGAGAAGAACGCTGAAGATTGTATTATGAGCGGTCTGGAGTCTTGAAGTTGTCAATTTTGTATTCAGAACTCGTTTAATCTACTGGTACTTCTATCCTTTATCTTATATAATGTTTTATGATATTGTTGCCATGATTAGAGAGTAGTTATCTTTAGTGTATGCTATGATGTAAGCAGTTATAATGCCGAAATAATATTATGGTCTGTGTATGCAGTCGAAATGCTTTCCGATTATGCTTTAAACGCAGTCGCTTTTCCAACTAATAGAATGTAGTTATAGGCTCTGTTATTGGGAAGTCGCGAACCCTGATTCAGAGTACACTATCCGTGTTACCCCTTGGTAAGAGAAGTCTATCGGATACAACGTAAGATCGACTGAGGCACACCGGTTGTAGTAAGTCTATCAAGCTTTGGATTTCGACTGATGACTCTTTCGTAGTGAAACATCTGACTAGACCCTTAGTACATTGTTGGTCCTAGAACATGCTAGTGTAGTCACCAAGCATATAAACTTTGTACGTACACGCTGAAGCATAGCGGTTGTTGTAAGCAGTACCTCTGCTAAGTAAGGCCATGGAACACGGCTAGTGTTGACCAGTACACTGCACCATAATGCGGTCTCAAGCATTGCACCCCGCTTGAGGGATTCTTAGTTAATTAAGGAACTTTTTGTTTAGACACATAAAGGATTGGATCGTTAGGATAACCGAACGTGTTCATGGAAGTCAGCTTGACTTGGTCATGGATTTCTTTATGGTTGAACTTTTTTTAAGGGTCTAACTATCTTTTAACAATCATTAACGAAAGCATTGAACCACGTCACGTCTCTCAGCTATGGTAAACCGTGTATTCTATTACGCTTAAGAAAGTTTAGACCATTTTGGAATATTAATACGTCACCCAACCGAGTCGCTCAATTGGATGAGCCGTCTAAACGTGTATGCCTGTAGTCAGACTGCACGGGCGTCGGGGGTAAGGGACGTTGCTGTCTATTCAGAATCTTTAAGCCTAACACAGTACCCAGTGACATGTCTTATGACAGGGGCATTTAGGACCAGTGTAATGAATACAATGCCTCTGCCTATTCATGAGCCAGCATTCCATAATCTCAGCAAAATTACTGATGAAGTCATAGTACGCACTCACTTTAACCTTATTTGAGTTACGAATTTTATCTCATTTACTTTATCTGTCTTATTAAATTAGAAAATCCCAAAATAAATATTCACTACTCCCTAACTATCTTAGGCTTAAATATAGGTTCGATTCTACTGATATTCCAAAAATACGACTCTAGGTCATACTTCCCTTACTCATAAGGAGTAGTAAGATTTAGGCCCCGCTAAATACAAATTTAAAACAGTACCCTCTCCCACGAGTGGCTGATCCTGGCGAGCCACGGCCCAACGACACCGCGCAAATAAAAACAGTCCATCTCGGCCATATCAAAAAACTTGACTACTAACTTAAGGATTTCGAAACAAGACATATATGTAACGATTATCGTTGTAACGACATTTTAATGTATATATATCATATTAAGATATATTCATACATCATAATATCATGATAATGTAATAATTTAACATCTCATTAGATATAATAAACAATGGGTTAACAACATTAAATGAGATCGTTAACTTAAAGGTTTCAAAACAACACTTACATGTAACGAATAACGTTGACTTAACGACTAAGTTAAAAGGTATATACATGTAGTATTTTAAGATGTATTCATACACTTTTGAAATACTTCAAGACACATATCAAAGTACTTCTACTTAACAAAAATACTTACAATTACATCCTCATTCATTTTCATCAACAATTCTACTCGTATGCACCCGTATTCGTACTCTTACAATACACAGCTTCTAGATGTATATACTATTGGTATATATACTTCAATGATTATCTCCTTAGCAGCCCATGTGAGTCATTAAACATGTGGGAACTATCATTTGGCAGCTAGCATGAAATATGTCACAAAATTACAAAAAATATTATAAATCATTCATGAATTATTTACATGAAAACAAACTTACACATCCTTTATATCTAATCCATATACCAACGACCAAAAACACCTACAAACACTTTCATTATTCAATTTTATTCATCTAATTGATCTCTCTTAAGTTCTATCTTCAAGTTCTAAGTGTTCTTCAATAATTCTATAATTTCTAGTTTCATAAAATCAAGAATACTGTCAAGTTTACTAGATTACTTCCCAGCTTTCTAATCCAATCCAAGTAATCATCCAAGATTAAGAAACCTTTGTTATTTATAGTAGGTTATCTTTCTTATTCAAGGTAATACTCATATCCAAACTTTGATTCTATTTCTATAACTATAAACTATCTTAATTCGAGTAATAATCTTACTTGAAATTGTTTTCGTGTCATGATTCTGCTTCAAGAACTTCCAAGCCATCAAAGATCCATTCAAGCTCAAGATTATTTTTGTCATTTCCAGTAGGTTTACCTACTAAACTTGAGGTAGTAATGATATTCATAACATCATTCGATTCATATATACATAACTATCTTATTCGAAGATTTGAACATGTAATCACTAGAACATAGTTTAGTGAATTCTAAACTTGTTCGCAAACAAAGTTAATCCTTATAACTTGACTTTTAAAATCAACTAAAAACATGTTCTATATCTATATGATATGCTAACTTAATGATTTAAAACATGGAAACACGAAAAACACCGTAAAACCGGACATACGCCGTTGTAGTAACACCGCGGGCTGTTTTGTGTTTGATAATTAAAAACTATGATAAACTTTGATTTAAAAGTTGTTCTTCTGGGAAAATGATTTTTCTTATGAACATGAAACTATATCTAAAAATTATGGTTAAACTCAAAGTGGAAGTATGTTTTTCAAAATGGTCATCAAGATGTCGTTCTTTCGACGGAAATGACTACCTCTTTAAAAAATGACTTGTAACCTGTATTTCCGACTATAAACTTATACTTTTTCTATTTAGTTTCATAAATTTCGGTTCATTATGAAACCATAGCAACTTGAATCACTCAAAACGGATTTGAAACGAAGAAATGACGGGTAAAACAAAATTAGATAAATTTGCTAGTTTTAGCTACGAAAATTTGGTAACAAATCTAGACTAATATCCTAACTAATTTATATTGTATTATACAATCTTGGGATACCATAGACACATATACAATGTTTTGACATATCATATATATATATATATATATATATATATATATATATATATATATATATATATATATATATATATATTCGGAACAACCATAGACACTCTATATGCAATAATGCTTGAGTTATACAGGGTTGAGGTTGATTCCAAAATAATATATATACTTTGAGTTGTGATCTAGCCTGAGACTTGTATACACTGGGTCGTGGATTGATTCAAGATAATATATATTGATTTATTTCTGTACATCTAACTGTGGACAACTAGTTGTAGGTTACTAACGAGGACTGCTAACTTAACAAACTTAAATCATAAAAACGTAATAAAAAATGTTGTGAATATATTTCAATCATACTTTGATATATATGTACATATTTGTTATAGGTTCGTGAATCGACCCGTGGCCAAGTCTTATTTTCTCGATGAAGGAAAAATATGTGAAAGTGAGTTATAGTCTCATTTTTAATATCTAATATTTTTGGGATGAGAATACATGCAGATTTGAAAATGATTTACAAAATAGACACAAGTAATTGAAACTACATTCTATGTTGAATCGTTATACCGGATATTGCCCTTGTTGAACTTGGTAACCTAAGAATTGGTGTTTATTATAATTGCCACCAGTTGACACGAATTCTAATGATAGATCTATGGGCTTTGACACGCCCCAGTCAAAGAATTTGAACTGCTTTAGTACTTCGATATTATTTTTGGGGATATTCTAGATGCATGTTATTGAAATATGAAATCTTGTTGACACGCCCCAGTCAAAGAATTTGAACTGCTTTAGTACTTCGATATTATTTTTGGGGATATTCAAGCGGGGTCAAAGAATTTGAACTGCTTTATACAGAATGCATGTTATTGAAATATGAAATCTTGTTGTCTATTATTACAATTTGATATATAGATTTAAACCTATAACTCACCAACAATTTTTTGTTGACATTTAAAGCATGTTTATTCTCAGGTGATTATTAAGAGCTTTCGCTGTTGCATACTAAATTAAGGACAAGATTTGGAGTCCATGTTTGTATAATATTGTTTAAAAACTGCATTCGAAGACATATATTGTTGTGTATTATTATTGTAAACCATTATGTAATAATCGTGTGAAAACGTTATATTTTAGATTATCATTATTTGATAATCGTCGTAATATTTTAAACCTTTATCAATTAAATAAAGGTTATGGTTTGTTTTAAAATCGAATGCAGTCTTTGAAAAACGTCTCATATAGAGGTCAAACCTCGCAACGAAATCAATTAATATGGAACGTTTATAATCAATATGAACGGGACATTACACGATGTCTGACGGTTTTGAAATAAAGGGTTAATTTCTTTACATGGTGACTAATACATGCCAATTCGGTGGAGCTCCGAATGAGGATGCTAACAAGCATCTTCGTAATTATGTAAGCATTTGCAAGCTATTCAAGATTAAAGATGTCACCGATGATGTCGCGTGTTTAAAAATCTTTCCATCGTCGTTAAAGGATGATGCAAGAGATTGGTTAGACTCATTACCAGAAGGTGATATAGAAGATTGGAATGATATGATGGACAAGTTTTTGTCAAAGTTCTTCCCTGCTTCAAAAGCAGCAAAGTTACAAAGTGACATAAATTACTTTAAGCAAAAGCCTAATGAAACTCTTTATGAAGCTTGGACCCGATTCAATAAAATGCTTAGAGTATGTCCTCAACACGGGTTGAATAAATTCCAAAAGGTCCAAATATTCTATAAAGGAGTCAATGTGGCTACTTGAAAAAATATTGTTGTTGCAGCAGGAGGTTCAATTATGAAGAAAACACCCGAAGAAGCTCACACCACCATTGCCTATATAGAAACACATTCTCATGATTGGCATCAAGAGATGGAGTTCTCTAGATCAACAACGGTTACTAGTGTTGAAAGCAACGATGAAATCGCTGCTTTAAAAGTTTAATTGGCAAATCAAGGAAGGCAAATTGAGAAGATGACTAAGGAAATGCATGCTATCAGGGTAGGGTGTGAAATATGCCAAGGACCTCATCTTACTAAAGATTGTGATCAAACAACAATGGAAGAGCAAGCTAATTTCTTAGGTTACTTACGCAAGGGTGAAATGAATTTCGACGATTTTCCGGCGGTTGAAGCAATGAACCGGAAATATCCTCCTATCAACAGTTATCAAATAGGAGGACCATCGGGTTCAAACAATAATAATTACTAAGGAGGAAATTCGGGTTACCAAAATAACCGGAATTTCTCAAATCAAAATCAAAGAAATGCACCACCGGGTTACAATCACCTAAACAACCGAAAACAACCTCAATGAAATTACCAAAATAATTTCCAACACAATCAACCACAACCACAACCACAAGAACCTATACAACCACAACCCGAGAAGAAATCCGGTTTAGAAGATCTTTTGAGAGATTTTATGGTTAAGCACGAGCAAAATGCGGAACTTCAAACTCATCAAATTCGAAATCAACAAGCTACGATTCAGAATTTAGAAAGAGATGTTGGAAGGATGTCACAATTATTAGAAGAGAGACCACCAGGCACTCTCCCCTTAAATACTCAAGTGAATCCCAACAACAATCAAACAAGGAATGAGCATGTAAATGCTATAACTACTAGAAGTGGTTTAACTATTAATCCGAAGACTCGTAAGTCCCCGGAAGTTCCTTTATCTACTTCTGTTTTGCAGGTACCCGTTGATGTAGATGAGCATGTTGAAAAAGAAAAAGAGAAAGATGATCCACCGGAGGTCATATCGAAGAAAAGTGAAGAACCACCAGTGAAGGTGTACAAGGCACCTATTCCAAACCCAAAAGCATTAAAGAAAGACAGACTCGCGAGCCAATATTAGAAATTTGCGGATATGATCAAGCAAATCAGCATTAACATGTCACTCGCGGAGGTTCTTAAGGGTATGCCCCATTACGGGAAGTTTTTGAAAGATCTCATGTCCTCGAAGGGTAAATACCACGAAGTTTCTGCCACATTCCTCCATGAGGAGTATTCTGCCATCTTGAAAAAGTAAAATGTACCTCCAAAATTGGGAGACCCGAGTAGTTTTATCATACCATGTATGATGGGTGATTCGATAGTGTACGATGCACTAGCCGATCTAGGTGCAACTGTTAACCTAATGCCTTACTCGTTATATTTAAAACTTGAATTAGGAGACTTGAAACTAACTCGGATGGGTATTCGATTAGCAAACCAATCATTTGATACTCCCATAGGTATATCCGAGGATATTCTTGTAAAAGTTGGCTCACTTATCTTTTCCGTCGACTTTGTTATTCTAGAAATGCAAGAGGACACAAAAGTTCCTATCATTTTAGGATGTCCTTTCCTTAACACCACAGATGCTATCATTAATGTCCAAAAAGAACAATTAAGTCTAGGTGTGGGAAATGACATAATAATTTTTCACATTGACAAAGCCATGAAACGACCCACTTCCACTGATGACTCTTGTTTTCAAATTAATGTTATAAATCTTTGTGTTAAGGATGAATTGCAGGAGCTACTTGAAATTGATACCTTGGGGTTTGCCCCGGTAAGTGAAAGTGAATACTTCAATATTGATGAAGATTTTGATGATTTGTTGAAGGTGGTCACGGATGATAAGACCATAGAAGAAGGAATTCCCAAGGAAGAGGAATCATTTGAAGATATTGGAAAAAAAGATAGATTCCGTATAAAGAATTTCTTGGAAGAACCACTCATACTAGAGCTTAAGGAGCTACCCAAACACTTGGAGTATGCTTATCTCGAAGGTACATCTCAATTATCGGTAATTATTGCTTCACATCTTTCTGGTAACTAGAAGGATAGGTTAATCTCTATTTTGAACACCCATAAAAAGGCTATAGTCTGGAAAATGACCGACATTCCAGGGATAAACCCGTCTTATTGTACACATAAAATTCTCCTTGAGAAAGACTTCAAACCAGTAGTACAAAGACAACGTAGGCTAAATCCCAACATGAAAGAGGTTGTTAAGAAGGAGGTAGTCAAGCTTCTTGACGCCGGGTTAATCTACCCCATCTCCGATAGTCCTTGGGTTAGTCCAGTACAAGTAGTACCCAAAAAGGGGGGTTCAACCGTTATTCTAAATGAAAAGGATGAACTTGTCCCAACTAGAACGGTTACCGGCTGGAGTCTGTATTGATTATAGACGTCTCAATGATGCCACTAGAAAGGATCATTTCCCGCTGCCTTTTATTGATCAAATGATTGAATGATTTGCGGGGAAAAATATTATTGCTTTCTAGATGGCTTCTCCGGTTACTTCCAAATTCCAATTGATCCCAATGACCAAGAAAAGACCACATTCACTTGTCCTTTCGGTACCTTTACCTATCTCCGCATGCCATTTGGTTTATGCAATGCACCCGGAACCTTTCAAAGGTGCATGATGGCAATTTTTGATGATATGGTAGATGATTGTATGGAAGTCTTCATGGATGACTTTTCCATATTTGGAGACTCATTTGAATCGTGTCTTTTTAACCTTGAACGTATGCTTATCCGATGTGAGAAAGCAAACTTGGTCCTAAATTGGTAAAAATGCCACTTCATGGTGAAGGAGGGCATTGTACTTGGCCACAAGATATCTCGTGCGGGAATAGAGGTAGATAAAGCTAAAATTGTAGTTATCTCTAAACTACCTATACCGTTGAATGTTAAGGACATTAGAAGCTTTCTTGGTTACGCAGGATTCAATAGACGATTTATCAAAGATTTTTCTAAAATCGCCTGCCTAATGACCAAACTTCTTGAAAAGGATGCTCCATTTGACTTTGATTCTAATTGTGAGAATGCATTCTCCATTCTAATGTCAAAACTCACACAAGCCCCAATTATCGCATCTCCGGATTGGATTATGCCATTTGAGCTAATGTGTGACGCGAGCGACTATGCCTTGGGTGCTGTCCTAGGACAACGTCCCGATAATCATTTTTGCCCAATTTATTATGCGAGCAAAACTCTAACGGGAGCTCAAATTAATTATACCACCACGGAAAAGGAGCTCCTAGCGGTTGTTTATGCGTTTGATAAATTTCGATCATATTTGGTGTTGTCCAAGACCATTGTTTACACGGACCATTTGGCACTTAGGTACTTATTCTCGAAACAAGATGCAAAGCATCGTCTCATACGTTGGGTTCTTTTACTTCAAGAATTTGACATTGAGATACGTGACAAGAAAGGAGCCGAGAATCTAGCTGCCGACCATTTATCCCGACTTGAAAACCCTGAATTAGAGAAACTCGATAACACAATCATCAAGGACATGTTTCCTAACGAATCTCTAATGAGGGTTTACAAGGAATCTGAAATCCCATGGTTTGCCCATTTTGTAAACTATCTTGCTTCAGGTATTCTTCAAAAAGGACTTTCCTATCAACAAAAGAAGAAATTCTTTGCGGATTTAAAGTCCTATTTCTGGGAACACCCCGACCTATTTCGTGTTGGTACGGATCAAATGATTCGCCGTTATGTATACGAAAAAGAGGATCAACAAATTCTTGAGCATTGCCATCAAGGGCCCACCGGCGGTCATTTCGGACAAAACCACACCGCAAGAAAAATCCTTGACTCGGGCTTTTATTGGCCCATGATCTTTAAAGATGCCCATAACTTCGTTCGGACTTGTAATGCATGCCAACGAATGGGCAACATCACGAAAAAGGATGAGATGCCTCAAACCGACATCTAAGTGTGTGAAATCTTCGATATTTGGGGAATCAATTTCATGGGACCATTTTCAAGTTCTCATAAGTGCAACATCACGAAAAAGGATGAGATGCCTCAAGCCATTGACTACGTATCCAAGTGGGCTAAAGCAAAAGCTTTGCCTGCAAATGATGCTAGGGTGGTGGTAAACTTCTTGAAAAATCTCATCTCGCGCTTTGGAATCCCAAAAGCACTCATATGCGATCGAGGAACACATTTTGTCAACAACCTTCTTGAAAAGGTGTTGAAGAAGTATGGCGTAACTCATCGTTTCTCTACTCCGTACCACCCTCAAACGAGTGGTCAAGTGGAGAACACGAATCGTGCCTTGAAACGCATACTTGAAAAGACGGTTGATAACAACCCTAAGATTTGGCAACGCAAGTTAGATGATGCGTTGTGGGCTTTTTAAACTGCGTTTAAAACACCTATCGGTACCACACCATTTAAACTTGTATATGGTAAAACGTGCCATTTACCGGTTAAAGTAGAACATCGAGCATACTGGGAGTTGAAGCTTTGTAATTTGGACATGGAAAAGGCAGGAGAAAATCGATTCATGCAAATGCATGAATTGGAAGAATTGAGGTTAGAAGCATACGAGAATTCAAGCTCGTATAAGGAGAAAATACAAAGGTGGCATGATGCCCGACTAAAAGGAGTAAAAGAGTTTGAAACCGGTGACAAAGTTTTGGTTTTTAACTCACGATTTAAATTTTCTTCGGGGAAGTTGAAGTCCCGATGGACTGGACCTTATTTGGTGAAACAAGCATTTCCATCAGGATATGTTGAATTTGTTGGCCAAGGACCTGTTGGCTATATATGTTTCTAGTGTGGCATCAGAAAGTGCTTTTAGTACCGGTGGTAGGGTTCTTGGTCCTCATCGTTCCCGATTACATTCAACCACTGTGGAGGCGTTAATGTGTCTTCAAAATTTGAAGACGGGTGGTTCTTCAGGTATATCATACTTTTAGATTTATATTTTTAATTTGTTACTTGTTTAATTTCTTGAATGAACATGTGAATTTGTGACTTCCGAGTACAAAAGATATGATTTAGATAATTCATTATATTCCAGCATTTTACTTCAGTTCCAGTATGAATATGTTCATATAGTTTGTGTTATTTCTCAAACATGCAATATACAAAATATACATGTATCGTCTCTAAGATTTAATACTTTCTTTATGACTACTTTACATGTAGTGTCTACTACAAAGAAATCCTTTGCCCATGCTTCTGTGTTCGAGGATTCAGATAATGAGTTAGGAAAATGTGCAACAACTGATGAGGTACTGATTTTAAACTATATTACAACTTTGAATTATTTATTAAGTAATTTATTTCGTTCTTTTGATCTTTTATTATTCTTTCTAATATAGTATGAAGGCGTTGATGTCTACTGAAACAACCCAACCCGTATATAAACCGGTCCATAAATTTTTATTCTTTAATACATTAATATTTAGGTCCCAATTATGTTTCCAAAAACATCTTTAATACAATAGTAAGTTTATTATACGTTAAAACATTTAATACATGAGTTAAATATCCAAACGGGCATACACGACCCAACTAATTTAATTTCCAACAAAACCGAGCATGGTGATTGGGGATACGCTACCCAATCCTAATAAATCTAAAAGCACATCTTCTTGTAAGACCCAAATATTTATTGTACATGATGTATTTATGGTGTACGATGCGTGTATTAAGTGTACGAAGCACGTACGTGTTGCTTGCTCGAACGTCGAAGGAAACTGGACGTTGTCTGAAGTGACAAGGTATGTACGTATCTTTTCAACCCCAAATAAAGTTTTAGTTGATGTTTCAAAGCCTTACCATTGGAAAGGAAATCTTATTACGTTTCCAACGATATTTGATTCATCAAAAACGGAGCTACGGTCAAAAAGTTATGGCCAAAACAAGAAACTGAAAACTGACCTGTAGGTTGGAGCGGCGCTCCGATTGCGTCAGAAGCAATTTTCAGCCTTTTTAAAAGGTTTAAATGAGGGGTACTTTGGTCTTTTCATTTAGGGTCGGTTTGGGGTCATCAAGACTGATCTAGAACTCCATTGGAGCTCATTTCTCACCCACACAAATACTCTCATCCACATCTAGAGAGAGAGGAAGAGTTCTAGAGTGAGAGAGCTTGATTTGGAGAAGAAGGAGTCGAATTCTCGCCAAAGCTCAGGTTTTAAAGTTGTTCATCTCGCTCCTAGCTATGTTTTGGTAGTATTGGTAAGTTCTAACTTCGAATTTCATTTGTTAGATTTGATATTCAAGTTAGGGTTTGAGATTGTTAGTTGTAAAACCCATTTGGTTGATGAAGAGGATTTATGGAAACTTGCAATTTTGATATTTGGCGGGTTTTGGGTTGGTTAATGATTTAACCATGTTTAATACTTGTAAATGGTGTATAATCACTAGTGTTAGTGATTATTGGTGTTTTGGAAACCATTAGGGTTCTTATGGTTGACTAATTTTGACTTGAGTCAAAATTAGGGTTTGTTGATGATTATGACTCAATTGCCAATTTAATAAGGTTTATAAACTTAAAATGGATTAAGCTGAAGCATAGAACCGAGTTAAATATGTTTTGGTGTTAAAACTTGCTAATGGCGTGATATTGACTTCTTATGGGTCAAATTAGGGTTTAAGTGTCATTTTGGGCAAGATAGGTGTTTAACACCTATGATTGGGTTTGATTGGCATATTAGGACCATTCTCACTTGTGTTAGTGATTATTGGTTAGTTGGGGCGCGATTTGTGCTTGGAAGTGTATTTGGGTCAAAATTGCACTAGTAGTCAATTTGGGTTGATTTGTATATCCACCCTAATTGTGTTACTTGTTATGTGATAAATGGAATAGGTACATTCCATCGGCGATTGCGGATTATTCGGTGGCATTCTTCATGGCGACAAGGTGAGTGTTAATATCCTATGTGCATATGTATGTGTAGGATAGGTGCGGGTCGGGTGAAGTGGTTCTCGGTCATAGAGCTCACTTCACATATAGGTGGTTTGATGGACATGTGTATAGGTTCAATTGGCACGGTTGTGCATTTTGGTTGACCACCTTTGGCGAAGTACACACTTTGGGTGTACGTTATCACACGTGGTTGTGAGTGGAATAAGTATACATGTATGTATATAATGTATTTATTTGTAGGAACGGATATGTGTTGTCCAAGTTAGTGATATATGTCGTTGTACACTAATGGCCTTTATGAACGGATGTATGTTGTCCGAGTTAGCGATATATGCGTTGTATGCTAACGGTTTCTTGTATGGATATGTGTTGTCCAAGTTAGTGATATATGCGTTGTACACTAACGGTTTTATGAATGGATATATGTTGTCCAATTTAGTGTTATATGTGTTGTACACTAATGATTTATGAATGGATATGTGTTGTCCAATTTAGTGGTATATGTGTTGTACACTAACGATTTTATATACGGATATGTGTTGTCGAAGGGTTAGTGATATATGTGTTGTACACTAACGGTTGTTACGAACACCGATGGGAAATTCGAGTACCATTCCTTTGTACGATTGGTTAACCTTGGGCGGTTTTACGCTCTGTTATATATATATATATATATATATATATATATATATATATATATATATATATATATATATATATATATATAATATATATATATATATATATATATATATATATATATATTGTTGTATTGTCGTGATGTAGCTAACCCTCCGGGTGTAGCTTCTTGGCGTTGTTCACATCGTCGTTGGTGAACTTATGTTTGTTGTTGCATATTTAGCTTGTTGCTTAGTGATCTTACGGTATGCTTAGACTAGCTTGCCTTTATGCTTGGATGCTCCGGTATGCGGTATTTGGTTTTGTGTGGCGTGTCCATTTTATGCATATATATGTATGTAGTATATTCTCACTCACTAAGCGTTAGCTTACCCTCTCGTTGCTTACCTTTTTATAGATTTGCATGGATGCGGTGGCTCGGGTAAGCGTGGGACTAGTGGACTCGCGTAGTTGCTTTAGAAGGCTTGCTTTTGGATTGATTAGGATTGGGTAGCGTATCCCCAATCTCCATGCTCGGCTTTATTTTGTGTTAAAAGTCGTGTGGTCGAAAACTTGAAATTGGTACTTAAAGGGTAATTTGGGCATATGTGGGCCCGGTGTCGTAAAACCCTTTTTATTGATGGAACGTGTTAGTTTTAACTATTATAATATGTTGTGAAAAACGTTTAGTCTAAATGTGTCGGGAAGTGGTCAAACATTTTCGCATTTGGGATTTTTTGGGACAGCAGCCTGTCCAGGCTATTCTGCGCGCCGCGCCACTATGCTGTACAAAAATATATTTTTTTTATTTCGCGTTATTGGTTGGTTAACGGGTTGGGTTGTTACAAGTGGTATCAGAACATGGTCTAAGAGATTTAGTTGACTAGAGATAGGTGCCTAGACTTAGACTTTTGTGTGTGCTTAATTGTTGCGAGACTTGTAGGATTACGGGTCGGAATGGGTTCTAGCTAGTGCCTTGTTTATAGGTTGACTAACGTTTATATTAGTAATGCTGATATTATTAATATGCTATTGTGATGTGATAATAATTCTCGCGTGTGTTTATATCGCGTAGAATTTTGTTTGTGTTTGCATATATCATCAAGCGAGGCGGTCGTTGTACTAATGAGTCGATACGGCGTGTATGCGTAATAAGGACTTGCAAACCTTATTACGGGTGCAAATCGTGTCTAACAAGTGATGTACGACGAATGTTTAGCAAGATGGGGCGGTGTTGTGCGTGTGCTTTATACGTTCGTGATCTAATCGCTTTGTATTCCTTAGAATGGCGACGGGAAACGGGATTGATACGAACGATTTGGAGTTTAACGCTAGAGTTGCGACCACCGTTGCGGAGCAAATGAGTGCGTTTCGAGAAGAAATGGATAGGAAGTATTCCGAACTTCAAAGTAGTGGTGAAATGGAGCATTGTCTTAAAGGCTTCATGAGGACTAAACCCCCGATGTACGACGGAAAGCCGGATCCTTTGATAAGCACAACTTAGATCTCGGATGTCGAAGGGTGTTTTCGTACCATTGATTGCCCTCCCGAGAAAAAGACGAGACTCGCTACTAGTTTGTTGCGGGGTAGGGCGAGGGATTGGTTGGATGGTAAGATTGATCTTGTCGGTGGTGAACCGTTTATGGCGTTATCATGGGACGAGTTTAAGAAGGAATTCTTCGAGGAGTTCCGAACTTCAGCCGATTTGTCGGAAATGCGTAATGAGTTGCGAAATTTGCAACAAGGTTCTATGGATTTGAATACTCTCAAGACGACCTTTATGGCGAAGGCTCATTTTTGCCCGGAGTATTTGGGGAATGATCATTTGTTGATGCAAGATTTCTATCGGACCTTGAATGATGACTTGAAGAGTAAAATTAGCCGGGGTCAAGCGAAATTGTTTGCGGAATTATTCGCCTTGGCTAGAGGTTTCGAGTCGTATTCACAATCCAAGAAGAGTGAACCTTCAAGTGAAAGAAGGGTTGTTTCGTATGGTACTCCGAGTAAGAGGACTAAGGGTCCGAGCGTGAACATGGGTGGTACACGGACGGGTATATCGGATGCTAGTGCGTCTAGGTGTTACAATTGTGGCGTGAGGGGTCACAAGTCTTAGGAATGTTCGGTACCAAAGAGTGATGGCATGGTGTGTTTCCATTGCCAAGAAGAAGAACATCGTAAGTCGGAATGTCCAGAGTTAGCGGGGACGGGGGCGGCAAGGAGACGTTAAGGTACGTTTCGTTTTAATAAATATGTCCTTTGATTATTTATTATGTGCCGTTTGAGTTGGAGTATGTTAAATGCATCGTGTTGTGCATGTTATCGTCATGGGTGACATTTCTAATGGAAGTACCCTATGATAACATTTTGATTGTTGGGCGAAGGGCGTAAGACTTGGTGTAACCAAGCATTCCTTAGTATTTGGGAAATGTTTATACCAAGCCATGGAAATGAGTTTTGGTGTTCGGATGTTAGAGCGTGTTCGCTTTTGTGTTGAAGTTGATGAACCGTGAGGTTCGACGGGTGGGATGAAACCCGAGAAATCAAGTGTTGATCTCGATGTATGTTGGTAAAGGAGTCTACGTGACGCGACATTAGGTGCCTCTTTTATACCTACTAGCGTGGTGTTCGACTCCGATTGTGTTGCGGTTACATTGTACTTAGGGTACCGAGGAGAAACCCTTAGGTACATGAGTGACTAGGTGGAATTTGACAAACTAAAGCAATTGGATGATTGCGGGGGTATGGTTTGTGTAATTGTGTTACACTTTTCGTTCGAAGTGTTTAAGGATTGATTGAAATCCTTCGGGTGCTCAAGATTAGATCAAGATATGGTGATGGGTCGTGTGAACCCAATTGTTGGTAAAGTCTACTTTGGGTAGCATTGTACGAGTTGTGGGTACGGAACGTAGTTCCAAGTGGGGGAGTTATACTCCCGCACGAGGGGACCTTAGGGTGAGAATTCGGATAATGCTTATGGTAGATCCGAAACTTGTGTCGGGACCTAGATTTGGTCGATTTGTGGTGGAGTACAATTTCGGTAAAATTGTACCTATAATTTTGGATTTGAATTATCACCAAGGTGGTAATGTGGTAAATCTCCTTGAGAGATAATTGACGGGTATGGCAAGCAAGGTGGAATCCCTCGGTTAAGGGATGTGCGTGGTGGATTCTCTTATATAGAATTATTGTTTTGTGCATATGTTCGATATAGGTGGTTCTTGCTCGATTGTGTGGATGGTTAGTGGTATCCGTAGGGTTCACTATAGTGTAGTAGAGCGCGATGTTGCACTACTCGTTGTTTGAGGCCAAAAGTGCGTATGTGATTGATGAAGCATGACCTTCGGGGTCCGCTGACTTCATCATGAGATAATTGATTGGTGAAGCATGAACTTCGGGGTCCGCTGACTTCATCATGGGAGTATGTGATTGGTGAAGCATGACCGTTTGGGGTCCGCTGACTTCATCATTGGTGTAGTGTTATATCGGTGAAGCATGACCGTTGACGGGGTCCGCTGACTTCATCCGGTGTTGAGTGATCTATCGGTTGTTTTATACACCGATGGTGGGTTCGTAAGGACCGGATGGTGTGATCTATCGGTTGTTTTATACATCGATGGTGGGATCGTGAGGACCATGTTGTGTGATTAGTGATTGCGATAGCCGTGTTTCGCTCACATGTTGTTACGGGTGTGACAATAGTCGATTTTGGACACCTTAGGATTAGCGTTGCCATAGTCGTTTTGGGCGCTTTTGGTGTTAGCCGTTGCTTATGATGTTAGGATAGTGGCGTATTGGTTGTATTGCGGACTACAAAGGATGTTTAGTGGTAAGTGTAATCTGTAAGGATTCATGTGGTTCGATCTTCAACGTTCGGATTGTTGATTTTAGGTTGAGACTTGGTCGCTTTTAGCGTGGTCCTTGGTAAAGGTACGCTAAGGAATTGATATCTCGGTTCGATATTGGTCGAATTTTCCCGATGTGAGGGATTGAGCAAGGTTTTAGTGCTCGGTTGGTGAATTTGATAAATCGCGGGTGACGATTTAGTTGTTAAAGGTGATTCATTGGGAAGAATTGTCTAGGAAAGTTCGGATTGGGACTTATGATTGAGGACCGTTGAGTAGGTCCGGATTGGTTAAGTGGAGAAGACCACGAGGACGTGATCGAGTTTAAGTGGGGGAGAGTTGTAAGACCTAAATATTTATTGTACATGATGTATTTATGGTGTATGATGCGTGTATGAAGTTTACGAAGCACGTACGTGTTGCTTGCTCGAACGTCGAAGGAAACTGGACGTTGTTTGAAGTGACAAGGTGTGTACGTATCTTTTCAACCCCAAATAAAGTTTGAGTTGATGTTTCAAAGCCTTACCATTGGAAAGGAAATCTTATTACGTTTCCAACGATATTTGATTCATCAAAAACGGAGCTACGGTTAAAAAGTTATGGCCAAAACAAGAAACTGAAAACTGACCTGTAGTTTGGAGCGGCGCTCCACCATTTGGCGCGGCGCTCCGATTGCGTCAGAAGCAATTTTCAGCCTTTTTAAAAGGTTTAAATGAGGAGTACTTTGGTCTTTTCAATTAGGGTCGATTCGGGGTCATTAAGACAGATCTAGAACTTCATTGGAGCTCATTTCTCACCCACACAAACACTCTCATCCACATCTAGAGAGAGAGGAAGAGTTCTAGAGTGAGAGAGCTTGATTTGGAGAAGAAGGAGTCGAATTCTCGCCAAAGCTCGGGTTTTAAAGTTGTTCATCTCGCTCCTAGCTATGTTTTGGTAGTATTGGTAAGTTCTAACTCCGAATTTCATTTGTTAGATTTGATATTCAAGTTAGGGTTTGAGATTGTTAGTTGTAAAACCCATTTGGTTGATAAAGAGGGTTTATAGAAACTTTCTATTTTGATATTTGGCGGGTTTTGGGTTGGTTAATGATTTAACCATATTTAAGACTTGTAAATGGTGTATAATCACTAGTGTTAGTGATTATTGGTGTTTTGGAAACCATTAGGGTTCTTATGGTTGACTAATTTTGACTTGAGTCAAAATTAGGGTTTGTTGATGATTATGACTCAATTGCCGATTTAATAAGGTTTATAAACTTAAAATGGATTAAGTTGAAGCATAGAACCGAGTTAAATATGTTTTGGTGTCAAAATTTGCTAATGGCGTGATATTGACTTCTTATGGGTCAAATTAGGGTTTAAGTGTCATTTTGGGCAAGATAGGTGTTTAACACCTATGATTGGGTTTGATTGGCATATTAGGACCATTCTCACTTGTGTTAGTGATTATTGGTTAGTTGGGGCGCAATTTGTTCTTGGAAGTGCATTTGGGTCGAAATTGCACTAGTAGTCAATTTGGGTTGATTTGTATATCCACCCTAATTGTGTTACTTGTTATGTGATAAATGGAATAGGTACATTCCATCGGCGATTGCGGATTATTCGGAGGCATTCTTCAAGGCGACAAGGTGAGTGTTAATATCCTATGTGCATATGTATGTGTAGGATGGGTGCGGGTCGGGTGAAGTGGTTCTCGGTCATAGAGCTCACTTCACATATAGGTGGTTTGATGGACTTGTGTATAGGTTCAATTGGCATGGTTGTGCATTTTGGTTGACCACCTTTGGCGAAGTACACACTTTGGGTGTACGTTATCACACGTGGTTGTGAGTGGAATAAGTATACATGTATGTATATAATGTATTTATTTGTAGGAACGGATATGTGTTGTCCAAGTTAGTGATATATGTCGTTGTACACTAATGGCCTTTATGAACGGATGTATGTTATCCGAGTTAGCGATATATGCGTTGTATGCTAATGGTTTATTGTATGGATATGTGTTGTCCAAGTTAGTGATATATGCGTTGTACACTAACAGTTTTATGAATGGATATATGTTGTCCAATTTAGTGTTATATGTGTTGTACACTAACGATTTTATAAACGGATATGTGTTGTCCAAGGGTTAGTGATATATGTGTTGTACACTAACGGTTATTACGAACACCGATGGGAAATTCGAGTACCATTCCTTTGTACGATTGGTTAACCTTGGGCGGTTTTACGCTCTGTTATATATATATATATATATATATATATATATATATATATATATATATATATATATATATATATATATATATATATATATATATATATATATATATATATATATATATATATATATATATATATATATATATATATATATATATATATATATATATATATATATATATATATATATATTGTTGTATTGTCGTGATGTAGCTAACCCTCCGGGTGTAGCTTCTTGGCGTTGGTGAACTTATGTTTGTTGTTGCATATTTAGCTTGTTGCTTAGTGATCTTACGGTATGCTTAGACTAGCTTGCCTTTATGCTTGGATGCTCCGGTATGCGGTATTTGGTTTTGTGTGGCGTGTCCATTTTATGCATATATATGTATGTAGTATATTCTCACTCACTAAGCGTTAGCTTACCCTCTCGTTGTTTACCTTTTTATAGATTTGCATGGATGCGGTGGCTAGGGTAAGCGTGGGACTAGTGGACTCGCGTAGTTGCTTTAGAAGGATTGCTTTTGGATTGATTAGGATTGGGTAGCGTATCCCCAATCGCCATGCTCGGCTTTATTTTGTGTTAAAAGTCGTGTGGTCGAAAACTTGAAATTGGTACTTAAAGGGTAATTTAGGCATATGTGGGCCCGGTGTCGTAAAACCCTTTTTATTGATGGAACGTGTTAGTTTTAACTATTATAATATGTTGTGAAAAACGTTTAGTCTAAATGTATCGGGAAGTGGTCAAACATTTTCGCATTTGGGATTTTTTTTGACAGCAGCCTGTCCAGGCTATTCTGCGCGCCGCGCAGAAATGTGGCGCGCCGCGCCACTATGCTGTACAAAAATATTTTTTTTTATTTCGCGTTATTGGTTGGTTAACGGGTTGGGTTGTTACAAGTGGTATCAGAGCATGGTCTAAGGGATTTAGGTGACTTGAGATAGGTGCCTAGACTTAGACTTTTGTGTGTGCTTAATTGTTGCTGGACTTGTAGGATTACGGGTCGGAATGGGTTCTAGCAACTAGTGGGGTTCCATGTATGAACATACAAGCAAAAGCCCTAAATTTAGATGATGAACATGAAAATGAAATTCGGAGTTAGTGCTTACCGCTAGTATCACCTTGTAGCTATGAACGAGGAGAACAAACTTGTCTTTTACGCTTTCGATCAAAACCCGATTCTTCCTTCCCAAATCTCATTTTGAATCAAATGGGATTTTGAAGTTTGAGAGGAAAAATAGGAAAGAAAGGGAAAAAGAAATGAAGAAATGAAATGAATGGATGAGATTAAGATCTCAAATCTAGCTCACACGCGAAATGACCAAAATGCCCTTGAACCTCATTTAAAATTACAAAAATCTGGTACCAGTCCGCCCAGAACGCCGCGCCGCGGCCCCAATCCTCGCGCCGCGACATTTAACGTGATTTGATGCCTGCCTTACCATGTCTCCTAATTCCGATTTGTTTGGTTTGTCGCGCCACGACACCATTCTCTGCGCCGCGACATATAACGCGGTCTGATCATTTTCTCGCGTACAAGAACTTTAACACACGAATACGCCTCAAATCCTTCATACACTAGTCGTACATACACTATACTCCTATATATCATATACGAGGAAAACGGGGTGTTACAACTCTCCCCCACTTAGATTCGATCACGTCCTCGTGATCCTAGTCACTTAACCAATCCGAACCTACACGCTATGGTTCTCAAATAAACGTTTCAATCCGACTTCTAATACATTTCTCATTAACCCGAAGATTAACCCATTGCTAAATACACACCTGCACGCATTTCGAGACGTGCAATACACACAACATCCGAAATCTATAACGCTCTCTTAGAATACGCGAGATCGCCACGTATTCCTCCAACTCCTCTAGGCAATTCTTCTCAAAGAGTCACCCTTACAACTAAATCGTCATTCGTGATTTATTAAAATCCACAAATTCGAGCACAAGAAGTTGCTCAATCCCTCATGTCGGGAAACTCAACTAATCTCATACCGAGATATCAACCGGTTAGCGTACCCTACCAAGTACAATGCTAAATGTAAACACGTCCCAAAATAAAGTCAACCATCTAACCCATGAAGACCGAATAAAAGCGAATCCTTACGGATAACACTTACCACTTATCATCTCTTGTAGTGCGCAATATGACCAATACGCAACTATCGTGACATCAAAAGCAAATGGCTAAACCAATAGTGCCCAAACGACTATGGCAACGCTAAAGTCAAGGTGTACAAAATCGACTATTGTCACACCCGTAACAACATGTGAGCGAAACACGGCTATCGCATCACCATTCACACAACATGGTCCTCACGACCCCACCATTGGCGTATTAAACAACCAATAGATCACCACACAACATGGTCATCACGACCCCACCATTGGCGTATAAAACAACCAATAGATCACCACACAACATGAAGGCTGGCCGAAAAATACACGCACCTTAGTGAATCCGCACCACACGCGACTCACTACCTCCACCGTACAACAATCGGGATTAACCGAACTACACGCTTCCTAGTGAATCCGAACTACACGAGAATCACTATCCCAAAAGAATGACCACATCCACACGTGTCATTGTGAATCCGAACTACACGAGACTCACTTCCTCAATATAATGACCGCATCCACACGAGTCATTTGTGAATCCGAACTACACGAGACTCACTTCCAAAATATAATGACCGCATCCACACGTGTCATTTGTGAATCCGCATCCACACGTGATCCACCTATCAAATCTCAACACAAGAATGGTTCTCGCATTTCCCACCGGTACTCGCATTTCCCGATAATGTTATACCATGCCGATATAACACTACTCCAATCACACACACTCTTTTGGCCACCATCAACGAGTAGTGTAACATCGCGCACTGCTACACTATAGTGAATCCTAATGGAAAACACTAACCATACCCATGTCATGGTGATACCGGCTCCGTGGTTCACACCATACGCATCGTTATGATGCTACCGGCTCCGTGGTTCACATCATAATTCACCCGCACATACTATGGCACTACCGGTGTCGTGGTTCATACCATAGCACATAAATACATACGTACGCATACACAACGCCAACACAATCGAGCAAGAACCACCTATATCGCACATAGGCACAAAACAATAATTCTCTAGAAGAGAATCCGACACGCACATCCCTTAACCGAGGGACCTCACCTTGATCGTCAAACACGTCCATTATCTCTTAACGAGATTTACCACATTACCACCCCGGTGATATTTTAAATCCAAAACCATAAGTACAATTTATTCCAAATCGTACTTTTACCACAATCGACCAACGTAGGCCTCAACGCTAGCTCCGAATCCATACGAGCATCGTTCGATACCGACACATTAGAACATCCTCGTGCGAGAGTTTAAACTCCCCCACTTAGAATTCCGTTCCATAACCACATCACAATACCTTGCTCCATCCTTGAGCACACGAAGGGTTTTTACCTATCCTTAAACACTTCGAACGAAGAGTTCACCATAAATTACACAAACTTTAATCTTGCAATTCTCCGATTGCTCTAGCTTGTCAAATTTCCACCTAGTCACTCATGTACCTAAGGGTTTCTCTCCGGTACCCTAAGTACAATGTAACCGCAACGCCATCGGAGTCAAATACCACGCTAGTAGGTATGAAAGAGGCACCTAACATCGCATCACGTAGACTCCATTACCAACATACATCGGGATCAACACTCGAACATTGGGGTTCTATCCACCCGTCGAACCTCATGGTTCATAAACTTCAACACGAAAGCAAACACACTCTTAACAACCGAACACCAAAGCCCATACACATGGCTTGGTAGAAACATTTCCCAACACTAAGGAATGCTTGGTTGCACCAAGTCTTACGCCCTTTGCACATCAACGAAAACGTCACCATAGGGTACTTCCATTAGGAACGTCACCCATAACAATATCATGCACCACACAAGGCTTTTAACAAATCCAAACTCAACGGCACATAATAAATAATCAAAAGACATATTTATAAAAACGAAACGTACCTTAACGTCTCCTTGCCGCACCCGTCCCCGCTAACTCGGGACATTCCGACTTACGATGTCCTTCCTCTTGGCAATTGAAACACACCGTGCCATCACCCTTTGGCACCGAACATTCCCAAGACTTGTGACCCCTCAAGCTACAATTGTAACACCTAGATGCACTAGAGTCCGATATACCCGTACGTGTACCACCGTGCTCACACTCGGACCCTTAGTCCTCTTACTTGGAGCACCATACGAAACAACCCTTCGCTTACTTGAAGGTTAACCAATCTTTGTTCGCGAATACGACTCGAAACCCCTAGCCTCGGCGAATAATTCCTCAAATGATTTCGCCTGACCTCTGCTAATTTTTTTCTTCAAATCATCATTCAATGTTCGATAGAAATCTTGCATCAAAAAACGATCATTTCCCAAATACTCCGGGCAAAAACGAGCCTTCGCCATAAAGGTCGTCTTGAGAGTATTCAAATCCATAGAACCCTGTTGCAAATTTCGCAACTCATTACGCAATTCCGACAAATTGGCTGATGTCCGGAACTCCTCAAAGAATTCCTCCTTAAACTCATCCCACGATAACGCCATAAACGGCTCACCACCGATAAGATCAATCTTACCATCCAACCAATCCTTCGCCCTACCCCGCAACAAACTAGTAGCGAGTCTCGTCCTCTTCTCAGGAGGGTAATCAATAGTACGAAAACACCCTTCGACATCCGAGATCCAAGTTGTGCTTACCAAAGGATCCAGTTTCCCGTCATACATCGAGTTTTAGTCCTCATGAAGCTCTTAAGACAACGCTCCATTTCGCTACTACTTCGAATTTCGGAATACATCCTATCCATTTCTTCTCGAAACACGCCCATTTGCTCTGCAACAGCGGCCGTAACTCTAGAGTTAAACTCAACGTCATTCGTCTCGATCTCGTTTCGCGTCGTCATTCTAAAGAATGCAAAATGATTAGTCCACGAACGTATAAAACAACACGCACAAAACCGCCCCATCTTGCTAAACACTCGTCGTACATCACTTGTTAGACACAATTTGCTCCCGTAATAAGGTTTGCAAGTCCTTATTACGCTCACACGCCGTATCGACTCGTTAGTACAACGACCGTCTTGCTCGATTATATAAACCAACACAAACCAAAAATTCTACGCGTTATAAACACACGTAAGAATTTCATCACAACACAAGCCACAATCCTAGCTAGTTCAACTACAAACAAGGCACTAACTATAACCCATTCCGACCCGTTCACCTACAAGTCCCGAAACAAATAAGCACACACAAAAGTCTAAGTCTAGGTACCTATCTCAAGTCGCCTAAATCCCTTAGACCATGCTCTAATACCACTTAAAACAAACCAACCCGTATATAAACTGGTCCATAAAATTTGTTTCTCTAAAACATTAATATTTAGGTCCCAATTATGTTTCCAAAAACCTCTTTAATAGAATAGTAAGTTTATTATACGTTAAAACATTTAATACATGAGTTAAATATCCAAACGGGCATACACGACCCGACTAATTTAATTTCCAACAAAAACGAGCATGGTGATTGGGGATACGCTACCCAATCCTAATAAATCCAAAAGCACATCTTCTAAAGCAAATTACGCGAGTCCACTAGTCCCCATGCTTACCCGAGCCACTGTCTCCATGCAAATCTATAAAAATATAAACAACGAGAGGGTAAGCTAATGCTTAGTGAGTGAGAATATACTACATACATATATATGCATAAAATGGACACGCCACACAAGAAATCAAATACGGCATACCGGAGCATCCAAGCATAAAGGCAAGCTAAACTAAGCATATCGTACGATCACTAAGCAACATGCTAAAAATAACAACAAATATAAGTACAACAACGACGATGTGTACAACGCCAATATGCTACACCCGAAGGGTTAGCTACATCACAACAATACGACAATATATAAACGTCCAAGGTTAAACCTTTAACCCAATACCGACAGTCAATTACTAAAATGAAGATTGGCCGAACTACACGAGCCATAGTAAATCCGCATCCACACGAGATTACTATCTTCAATCACACAAAAACATCGAGGTTGGCCGAACTACACGAGCCATAGTAAATCCGTAACCACACGAGATCACTACCTCCATAAGAAGACCCAACTACACGCGTCATCGTGAATCCGCATCCACACGTGACTCACTTCTCAATAAGATGACCGAACTACACGCGTCATCGTGAATCCGTAACCACACGTGACTCACTTCTCAATATCAAAACCCTTCACCATTGGGGTTAATTAATCCACATTACAAACACGTGTGATAATGTACACACAAAATCCACCTATATGTGAAGTGAGCTCTATAACCGAGAATTAATTCACCCAACCCGCACCCATCCTACCCATACATATTCACATAGGATATTAACACTCACCTTGAAGTCTTGATGGAAGCCAAACCAAAATCTGCAATCGCCAATGGAACGTACCTATTCCATTAATCATATAACAAACAACACAATTAGGGTGGATTTACAAACCAATCCAAATCGATAACTAGTGCTAATTCGACCCAAAAGCACTTCCAAGCACAAACCGCGCTCAAACTAACCAATAATCACTAACACAAGTCAGAATGGTCTTAATAAGCCAATTAAACCCGAACACAAGTGTTAAACACTTATCTTGCCCAATTTGACATCAAAATCCTAATTTTGACCCATTTCAAAATTAGTCAACCAAACACACCCAAATGAGTTTCAACACTTCCATAATCACTAATCATAGTGATTACACTAAATTTTAAAGCCCTAAACAAGGCTAAATCATCAACCAACCCAAAACCCACCTTCACTAATAAACCCGAATCCTAGTTATTATCTTCCATTAACAACTAGTAGGGTTCCATGTATGAACATACAATCAAAAGCCCTAAATTTAGATGATGAACACGAAAATGAAATTTGGAGTTAGTGCTTACCGCTAGTATCACCTTGTAGCTATGAACGAGGAGAACAAACTTGTCTTTTACGCTTTCGATCAAAACCCGCTTCTTCCTTCCCAAATCTCACTTTGAATCAAATGGGGTTTGAAGTTTGAGAGGAAAAATAGGAAAGAAAAGGAAAAAGAAATGAAGAAATGAAATGAATGGATGAAATTAAGATCTCAAATCAGGCTCACATGTAAAATGACCAAAATGCCCTTGAACCTCATTTAAAATTACAAAAATCTGGTACCAGTACGCCCAGAATGCCGCGCTGCGGTCCCAATCCTCGCGCCGCAACATTTAACGTGATTTGATGCCTGCCTTACCATGTCTCCTGATTCCAATTTGTTTGTTTTGTCGATGCGCGACTCCATTCTCCGCGCCGCGACATATAACGCGCTCTGATCATTTTCTCGCGTACAAGAACTTTAACACACGAATACGCCTTGAATCCTTCATACACTAGTCGTACATACACGATACTCTTATATATCCTATACGAGGAAAACGGGGTGTTACAGTCTACATGACTTGCAACTTTTAAGGTTGGAATGTGATCGACGCTTTTGGAAATATAAAAAGCAATTTGTTAGACTTTTGGTTGTATATAAGTTAGTTAGACCAATGACTTTTGGTAGTATAAGCTATTAATTATTATGGATTTTGGTTCTATATAGTAGAATATACAAAGTAGAAGAAACTTACCTTTGATTGTATTAAAGTGGCAATAAGCTCTGGATTTTGATAGATTGTATTAAGTTTTCGAAATTATGTAAGAATGGAAATACCATTTAGTATGTAGTTATAAGTTACTTTTTAAATTTGTAAAAATGTTTACTAATATCCAATGGACATCCGTTTACCCGAATAAATCCATGGATATGGATATGGATGGATGAATCAAAAAGAAATGGATATGGATATGGATATGGATATAAAAAAATTAAATGGATATGGATATGACCCCATCCGCTCTATACCCGCTCTATTGCCATCCCTACTCCTGAACCACTATAAATCCTCGTGTTTGTGCACTTACATTCTTTACATACTTGCATTAACAAACACGAACACTTCCACACTTAAAACTTATCTTTTAATGGCTAAAGATTTCGAAAAAGTTATAAGAAACCATTAAGTAACTATTCACCCCCTCTAGTTACTTACAGACACTATTCAACTGACATCAAAGACAAAGTTGAATAGAGAAGGACATGTGTCGGTGGCTGGCAAGTGACCTTACAAGACAACAATAAAATGCAGAAGCTTAGCCCATGCACAGTTCATGATTAATGCTTTGTCAACGCCTAGGGAACTCAACATTCTATTTGTTTAATCAATTCGAATGTCCAAAGGGGTGTTCCTTTAATTATCTATGAAATAAGGAATGAGGACTTACGTGCTTCCTACCATAGTTGTTGGCTGAGTACAGACATCCTTTATATCAGTGGACAATTGATCAATTACACGATTTTTATGGCTTCTATAAATAGTTGAAACCACAATTGTATAAATTAGTGGTGTGGGTATTAAATCAATAGAGTCCAGACCTTGTATAAGCTTCATTCGTTCAAAAGCTACCTAGGTGTAATATGTATCAACCGATATCTATTCCGCCAAAGGATAACCATGATTCTTTGAGATTTTATCAATAAAAGAATATCGTTGAAAATTACATATGACTCTCATTTAATTGTTTGTTATTTATATGCTTAATCTGATTAATTTAAATTATATCAACTGAAAGTATGCTTTTAGTGTTCACCGGGATTAAATACTCCATAAATCATATAGGGGTATTTTTATCTTTTTAGCACATGAGATATTTATCACACACTCTGTCTAGATTGTTTTCTCACCATTGAGTTCCATTCCCATTTTTCTCAATTCACATACGGTTTCCCAAATAAACCCTAAATTCCTGTAGTGCCATTCCGTCACCATCCACCATTCGCCAGGCTTCCACCCTGCAATCGCGCACCACCGTCACTACCTCCCACCTACCGCTACACTTTGCCGATCCTGACCTGTTTCCTAGGGTTTGTATTGTTGTTTTTAGGGTTTCCTTTTGCGTTTTTTTAATTGAATTGATATTATTTTGATTTGAAGGTAATATAACACACATGTTTCGACTGTCCCGTGGATGAGTACGATTTCATGGTTGATATTAAATCAACTCTGGTGACTTTAAAGGTCTGCGAACAAAAAGAAATCTTGAGAATGGTTATGAGACGGAAGGTATATTCTTCTAAAGGTTTATGTTTACTAACATTTTTAGGGTTTTTTAATTTATTTATGATGATTGTATTTTATAATTTATTTGAACATCTTGTTTGACGTTGTTCTGATTTTCAAATTTTGTAACACTTTTTGTTCTTAGTTATTTTCCAATTTTGATGACTATGTTGTTGGTAATGTAAGTGTTGTTGATGGTTGTTGTGATGATTGGTTTTATTTACCAATTATCGAAGTTCTGACCTGTACATTAGTGTGGCAACACTCGGATGGCATCTAATCGATGCAACTGTTAGTGCTTGCAGCCAAGATAGGTTTTGAATCTTCTTTTGCCCTGAATCCTATTTCTAGGTCTGAGCCTAATTAAATTTTAAATTAATATGGATATTATGATGTTAGATAATATCATGTAGGTTTCTGAGTTGAAGTTTATGTGATATTACATAACTATTTGATGGTTTATTACTTACTATTTGTACCTCTGTTTGGTATATTTTTTGTGATTGTTGCGGTTGATACATGTGAATATAAATTAAAATTAACATTAATCTGGATGTACATATATATCTTAGTAAATGTTTGATTGTCACTGTATTCTTTGATTAAGTTAATTTGAAACTGGATGTACATATATTAAGTTTGATTGTTACTAAATGTCTAAAACTAGATGTACATGTTGGATAATAGGGTTTGAATGTTCGAATAAACCTTTGAATCGCATAGTCACTTTCTTGATAAAGTATTTCGACCCTATATATATAATGCCTTAGGGTTACACGAAATCTTTATTCAGGATAAGACAAAAACACAACTCAAATATATGCAATTAAAATTGAAAGTCAAGAACATAGAGTTTTTGTATATTATGAATGTTCAAAGTCCCATCATCATGAAAAGTGAGACAAATACACTCTATATATAGAGTATGAAAAGTTACCATGAAAAGTTGCATCTTTTGGTATATGAAAAGTCATACCTTTTGATTAAAAGGTAAGACACCATTTCATTACAAGTCATACCTTTTCGTTAAGAATTAAACCCTTTAATTCATTTGAAAACTATAAAATAATATACACATCAGTTTCTTACATTTCTCTATTGTTCATTACTTGAGGCTTTTATAAGTCATGCGTCCATATCCATTCATGAGTAGATAGGAAGCCAAGTCCAAGTTACTTTGAAGCGGAAAACTTCATACTCATACAGGTAACCTTTCTAGTCTCGTACCCGCATATGCAATTTTTCAAAAGAGATATTAAGAAGTTTAACTTCAACCTACTCAACTTACGGGTCTAAACACATACTTTGGGATCAGAATTTTTATGAGTTTCAATCTTCAGAAAGTAAGCTTGCCTCATTGAATTCAGCTCCTAGCGTTGTACTAGAAGGGAATTGGGCGTCTCACTTTGGAAGATTTAATGGACTTCAATCCCACATCATTAGCCAACTTGTGTGCGCTTCCGGCTAATGGTTTTGTCAAGTGATTTAGTCAAACTTTGTTGTGACCCAACAAAATCCACATATATCACTCCATTCGTGATCAACCCACGAAACATAGTTTGTCTAAGGCATAACTGTCTAGACTTTTACTTGTTTCAATTACATGCCTTATTTAAAGAACATCCTATAACTAGGGATCTAAATGGACATTATTCTCATCTTTTCTGACTTCAATCAACTTTCCTTATTAATCCTTCTATGAAAAGACTTACTAAATTCTTATTCAACCATAAGATTGAGATGACCCGTCCCAATCCATAAGGACGAATACAATAACATATGATTACATCGCGAGGTATTTGACCTCTATATGATATATTTTACAAACATTGCATTCGTTTTAAAAGACAAACTTTCATTTACATCGAAAGTTGACAGGTATGCATACCATTTCATAATATCCAAACTATAAATGACCTAAACTGTCATTTACTTAATAATAATCTCTAATGAACTTCAACGACCAGAATGCAACGTCTTTTGAAATATGTCATGAATGACTCCAAGAAATATCTTTAAAATGAGTAAATGCACAGCGGAAGACTTCTTTCAAACCTGAGAATAAACATGCTTGAAAGTGTCAACCAAAAGGTTGGTGAGTTCATTAGTTTATCATAATCATTTATTTCCATCATTTTAATAGACCACAAGAATTTCATTTCCAGTTCTCATAAATATACGTCCCATGCATAGAGACAAAAATAATCATTCATATGGTGAACACCTGGTAACCGACATTAACTAGATACATATAAGAATATCCCCCATCATTCCGGGATCCTCCTTCGGACATGATATAAATTTCGAAGTACTAAAGCATCCGGTACTTTGGATGGGGTTTGTTAGGCCCAATAGATCTATCTTTAGGATTCGCGTCAATTAGGGTGTCTGTTCCCTAATTCTTAGATTACCAGACTTAATAAAAGGGGCATATTCGATTTCGATAATTCAACCATATAATGTAGTTTCGATTACTTGTGTCTATTTCGTAAAACATTTATAAAAATTGCGCATGTATTCTCAGCCCAAAAATATAAAGGGTAAAAAGGTAAATGAAACTCACCATACTGTATTTTGTAGTAAAAATACATATAACATCATTGAACAAGTGTAAGGTTGGCCTTGGATTCACGAACCTATATTAATTATATATATATATATATATATATATATATATATATATATATATATATATATATATATATATATATATATATATATATATATATGTTGGTCAATATTTGTCTAACAATTTAGGTTGTGTCATAGTGTACCACAATCCTAATGCTCGAGTCTAATATGCAAAGGACGATAAAATTTAGTTTGACTCAAAATGATTTCCAGAATTTAAAAATGATTATTATATAATTTTTAAATATCGTCGTTATATATATTTAAAAATATTTTTAAAAGTTTTAATAGAATAAATAATATAATTCATTTATTAATAAATACAATTTTATATTAAGGTATACTTTTATATATCTTAAGTATTAAATTTATAAAGTTCATTTAATATTAAAAATATTGTGATAGATTCTATTGGGGTAATTATAATATTCGTATTACATTTTTATTTAATTAAATAGCATTGATAATAATAATAATTAAAAGTCATATTATTTTGTAATAATAATTATTATTATTTTATTAATAGAAATCAAATAATAATATGGTAAAATAATAATTCAATTTAAGATATTTTTAATATTTACGATACTTTTTATGATTACTTTAAAGTAATAGTTTTTATTTAAAAATGATAGTAATAATATTATTTTATAGTAATAATGAGATTTCTATTAAAATGATAATTTTTGATAAAAAAGATAGTTTTAATGCTAACGATATTTTTAGTAATACTAGTAATGTTAAAAATAATAAGAACGATAATTTTATGTAATTCATTATCTCACAATATTTAATTTTTATCATGATACTCATACTCATTATTTCCTAATCAGTTTGTTAATAGTTTTTAAATCGTCTTTTATATCACGTTCATTTTAATGATAATAATAATATTAATAATTACTAATAACTATTTTATGTGATAATAATAATAATACTAATTATAACATTAACGATAATAACTATAAAAATAACAATTCTTAATGATAATACTTTTATTGATGATGATAATAATAATAATAATAATAATAATAATAATAATAATAATAATAATAATAATAATAATAATAATAACAATTGGATAAAAATTAGAACAACGATATTAACGATGATAATAATAATCATTTTTACAAAATTTCAATTGGCTATAATTTCTAATCCGTCCATCAGATCCCTTTGACATCTAAAGGAAAAGTTATTAATTTTTCACTAGCTTTCCAATGACATGCATATCTTATACCTTATCTCATCCCTAGTATAACAACCTTTAAGATTCAACATAACCTATCTAAGGGCAATATCAAATGTACAAGCATGCATAATCCTATTTTCTCGAGCACTAGTCAGGGATACACTATTAGTACGTAAAAATTTAATTAGGAGTACTCACGTATCAATATTGAGATTCAATATTGCAGGAAAGGTACGTAGATGCAACGGAGATGACAAACACTAGATTGACTTCATGAGCATACCCCTGATCCATACCCATGACCTCCATAGCTATAACCCATAATTTCCTTAGCCCTATCCTACTCGAAAACCAGTTTTAAAATAATTCGCTCATGACCTCGTCGTAGCATTTTATGTATAATACAAATAATAATACTACTAATAATAATATTAAGATTAATAATAATATTAATAATGATAATAATAATATTAATATTAATATAAATATAAAATATTTACGAAGGAATGTAACATGTATGTGTATATGAAAGATTAAATCGCAAGCTTTTATAGATGGTTATATGCATTCACCTCTCATGTCCGGACCCATCATTCTCACATGATTTATAAAGCACACGGTTTATGTTTCCTTCATCGACATCATTATTAATTATTTATTATTATATATAAATTAATATTTAATCTATATAATTAATTATATATTATATTATATTTACGTTCATGGTAAAAATATAATTTTTACAAAAATGACACGGACGTGGTCTCACGACTCATGTACCACTTTCGGTTTTTCGTGCGCACTTTCGTACGTTTAGGAAATTAGTCTTTTACGTTACGCGACGTGGACCTTTATTAATAATTTGACTTACTCATCAATAAATTACCTTACAAAAAATGTAACTTATAAAATTGAGCGTTGTGGTCATTTACTTTTATAAATCAGTGACTCGTTGTTTATCAAAATATTTTATTTTAAATTAAACGTTTTGTGACATGTACCTTTATTATTAACTAGACTTAAACTAATTAAAAACTAACCCACTCAAAGTGTAACTTAATCTTTTGAGTGGTTTGGTCATTTCCTTTTATAAATCGACATCTCGTTATATAACAAAATATATATCTAATCTTATTAGTTTGAATCAAAACGTTTTATGACTAAAATAAAATATATGTACATTTAAAATTTATAAACTTATACATAATACATATGTTTGAAATATTTATCCAATAATATAATATTTCACTTTTCAAAATTAATTATATTTCAAAGACCAATATATATATAACATTAAAATCGTGTGAATACAAGATATTGTTATATCTCCTAACGGTTATGCTCGAAAACTTAATCTGATATAACTTATTTATGCGCCAACCTTTACTTTAATTTCTCAAAGGCTCTAGTTAAAATATCTATTTATAAATCGAATCAATGAACAAGGGTTACTATCTTTTACCTAACTAATATATCTAATATACATAATCACGTTCTATATACGTTGCAAGTTATCAACCAAGTGTTATGAAATTCAACCCTCCACCAACCTTTGACTAATCCTCGATAAGAACACTGTCGTTCTTGCATGCGCATCATTTCACTAAATTTCCGAATACCGTTAAAAATGTAATAGTCTCTTAAATCATAGTGGACCTTACGACGGAGACTCGTGATCATAATTCAATGTATCCGATAATTCAATCATTTGATACTATCTTTTAATCTCGTCGATAAACTTACATCGAACAAATACGTTCGTATAAAGTATTATTCATTTAATACCTTGATAACATTTCCAACCTCATTAAATAGATCTCATAGCTTATATTCATATCAACTAATCCGTTCAATGTTTTATAATATGTGTCAATCTAATAAGCACACATGTATATATATATATATTTATTTACACGTAATTGTTCGTGAATCGTTTGGCATGGTCAAAGGGTATTTAATTAAATGAATATAATTTCAAAACTTTCGAGACTCAATCATTACAGATTTGCTTATCGTGTCGGATATATATAAAGGTTAATGTTTAAATTTGTTCGGAAATCTCCGGGTCATCACAGTACCTACCCGTTAAAAGAAATTTCGTCCCGAAATTTGATAGAGGTTGTCATGGCTAACAGTAAGAGTGTTTTCATGACGTATATGAACTGATAATTAGGGTTTTATCATCATTGATTAATATAGATAAAATGATTTGTTTTTGTGAAGAGCACGAATGAAGCTATCACTTAAGAGTGAAAATGAATAAAAGTAAGTTTGACTTAACCGGTGTCGTAGTCAAGATTGATTTCCGGAATTTAAGGAATTTAGAAGAAATCTTCATATTAAGATTTGATTCTTCGGTAATTAAGGAGATTCAGATCTTCTTTGATTAAACGCGATAATCTGCTTCGATTGCTCTGTCGAAAATTTTCCTATAAATCCATCCTCTCCATTTCCTTACAACTCACACCTTCTATTCTTTCTTTCTCAATTCCTACTTTAAAGTATTCGTTAATATGCTCCATCCCATCCTGATCCTTGATATCCTCTTAACTTGCATATCTGTCATTCTTCTTTTTAATCTGCCACCAGAAGAATCTATTTACTTCTACTATACTCTTGGGTTTATAGTGTCTCTAGTTCTCCCATGTCTTTACATTGCTATATGCATCGATATATACGGGTTGTAATTTCTGGGTTGTTGTTAGATTTTACACCTTCCCTTATATTTCGATGTCCCTGCTTCTGTCTTCTATAGTCATCGTCATCCATAGTTAATGCTCTCTTCTATTTGCTGCGGTTTATACCCCGAATTTCTATTTCGGAGCTTTGTCCTTTCGTTTCTTCTTCTTACGATTAAATAGCTCTCGTAATGGTCCGAAATTCGTATGTATGGATTTCAGAAGGAATATAGTAATTGTTCTAAGAAGGAAAGGGCAATGGTAAATCCCGATTTGTTAAATTACCAGAATACCCTGAAAAAGACCGAATCATCAAGAAATAGTTCCTTGATATGTTTAGAGATTAAGTAGAATGTAAGAGTCGTGTAAATGGTACATGATGACGGTATATTCTGTGAATCATCACGTCCATTAGAAACTTAGCATGAATTACTGTAATATAATGACGTTGATCAAGTGTCATTATATTATACTAACCCATGCATCAGTTCCCAACACTACTTCAAAAACATTCATATTTGAATTTTTCAGAATTTAGAAACTAACACAGTTTCTTTTATGTTGCAGATATTACGGAGAGATAAATGATCTCATATGAGAATAGTTGTGATAATATTTCCAGAAATATGGAGAATATGTATAATGGAAGATACGAAGATACCTTATAATATTTAAGGTAAGATGATGATGAAGAATATATGTCTGTGAAGGTTTAGGATAAGGAGTAACGTGTTTGCTGACAATTTCAGCAGGCACTGAATCATTTGAATCCTTTGAAGGCAGATTTAGTCTCTGTGTTTTGTCTACGGCTTCCTTCATAGTTTGCTCAATTCGTTTTTCAGTATCAAATCCTTTCTTTTTCTGAGCTTTAACAACTCACTATCTTCTATCATCAAACTTTTGGCCGTTTAGACCATCTACCATTTTTATGTTTCCTCTGCATTTAATGCTATAATATCTGAATCACTGGTTATCAATCCGAGGTGGGTTTAGAGGAATCTTGTTTTAGATGATTAAACGCTGGTGGTAATATGGTGGAATATGAAAGATTCTCCAGTAACAATGACGAAAGGCAACGTATCTATCGTGGTTATAATAAGACTGGTCCGACTGAAAAGTCAAAGTTGACTTGCTGAAGCTGTGACAAAATTGGCTGCTTTGAAAAGGAATCGAAATGTTGTTTTTGTTAATAAATCATAAAGGATCAGACGTGGTTACATGTTAAACTATAATCTTGGTTTCGAGAGTTTTTCAGGTACAAGACTTCGGGTATCGTGTGGTTGGATCATCATCTAGATTGTTCATTATTTGAAGTGTCTTTCGAAATTTCGAAGGGTTTTAAATGCAGATTGTCATAGTCAATATCCAAATGATGGAATCGTCCTGAATCCTGAATGATTTTTATATTCCTCTGAGTGTTATGATTAAAAGTGATGCGCTATCACAGTTTTGAATTCAAAGTATAGCTTTGAAAAAATATAAGGATCTAAGAGTGATAATTTCGGTTGTATCTTGAGTTGAATTCTGAAATTCCCAAAATCAGAATATGTAATTAGATTCGAATGAGTATGGTTGTTTTGATTTCTATAGAGGAATGTATATTGGTATAGTTGATGATTGTTGAATCAGAATTGAAGAACGTAACATATTAATTGTGATTTTATATATCTCTCGGGTATTACCTACCCGTTAAAAAAAAAATTTCACAAATAATATTTTGAACAAGAGTGTTCATTACAATCTTTATGAAAATATATGTGGGTATATTTTCTTCAGATGTAATACAGATTCAATGAGTTGATATCATACTAAGCTCATTTGATTTTCGGCTTGAATTAGAAATGAATAATTTCTAAAACATTAGAGATTACATAATTCTTGCGGAGTATTTCACTAATGTAATCAATACTTCAATACTTCAATATTTATAAATATTTCCTTAGTGAATCATGCTGATGCTTATAGAACTCTTGTTAACTTCGCAAGATACGAATGTTATTTTCCAGTAAATTTCGAGTACATCGAAGATGAAAGTGTAAAATCCAACATGTTATTGAATGATACACTTGATTTATTATGAAACCAAATTCATTTAATTGAAATAGAGGTTGTAGTTAACGATGGTTAAGTAGTTAACGAAGGATGTACATCATAGCATATTAGTAATATGAATTTAACCATATAGTTAAGTTTCATACATAATAGCTTAGTACAGAAGGATTTATTATGGTTTAAAATTTTATATATATGTATAGGATATACATATAAATTCTTCGAAGGACTGAGTTGTTACTTCCTAACTCGTTGATACAATATGTTTGTTATTAATTCGTAATGGTTTCCACAGTGATTCTTGAACTGGCGAAGCTTGTGATGTTAGAGGTGCTGACGATTTTAATAATGTTGACAGCACAAACTGTGTTGGTGAGGCTATGAGTACTGCTGATGCTGTTTGGTAAAACAAGTCTAGCTTGTAGACCGCGCACCATTCTTGTCAGGGTTTTGATCCTTTTCTCCATCATCTCTGTCCACTCATCTGGTTTTATGGTTAAGGCGGAGGTAGATAATCTCTAAAACTTTAGAGATTACATAATCACCACAGAATGTTTTTCCGATGAAGTTATGAATCAATACTTCATCCGTTGTTACAATTGGTACTCCTTGGTATTTATGGTGTGTGTGATACTGATACCCGAGGTACAGATCGTGATGTTGCGGCGTGTGATGCGGATGTGATTGTTGGTGGTGGTAATGATCCTGTTGATGTTAATAATGGTTATTGCTGTTGATGCCGGTGATGCTGCTGGTGCTTATGATATTGAGGCTTGCGATGTGGATGTTACTGGCGGTACTGGTTATGCTGCTGGTGCTGCTGATGGTGTTTGTAGCCTTTGCACCGCATTCTCCAAAGCCACTACCCGAGCGCGAAGCTCGCTGACTTCTTCTATCACACCAGAGTGATTATCGGTTCGGACGAGCGGATAAATATAATCTAGGATTTGGTGTAGTATATAATCGTGACGAGATACTCGGGAAATGAGAGAGAATATGGTTTCTCGAACAGGTTCGCCGGTAAGTGCTTCAGGTTCATTGCCAAGAGGGCAATTTAGTGGATGGAAGGGATCACCTTCTTCTTGTCTCCAATGATTAAGGAGACTACGAACCCATCCCCATTTCATCCAAAATAGATGATGGCTGATTGGTTGATCCATTCCGGTCACACTGTTGTCAGAGCTCGAATACAACTCCATATCGGAATAGTTGTCGTAATCTGAGGAATTCGAACTGGTTGAGGGATCCATCTCGGATGATCAAGGGAATGATTTTTTTTTATATGGAATAGATTATAGGAGTTAGATTTGGTATTCTTCAATACATAATTTACATATGTATATATATTACCAAAATCCCATAAATTACGGAAGAAACTTTGAAAAATGTCAGCCAAAGTTCACAGTAACATATATGCCAGGATAAGATTTCGTCTATACACTATTATGCAATAAATGCAAGAAAACGCGTCTAGACTTAAGAATGATAAGCAGGTAATTTCCTACTGATGATAAGTAGATGATTTTCGACACGAAATGATAAGCAAAACTTTTGATATGCAGACACGGTCGAAGTCCAGACTCACTAATGTATCCTAACGACTTATCAGTTAGACACACTAATGCAGACCTGGTTCGCTAAGACCACCGCTCTGATACCACATGAGACGACCCGTCCCAATCCATAAGGACGAATACAATAACATATGATTACATCGCGAGGTATTTGACCTCTATATGATATATTTTACAAACATTGCATTCGTTTTAAAAGACAAACTTTCATTTACATCGAAAGTTGACAGGTATGCATACCATTTCATAATATCCAAACTATAAATGACCTAAACTGTCATTTACTTAATAATAATCTCTAATGAACTTCAACGACCAGAATGCAACGTCTTTTGAAATATGTCATGAATGACTCCAAGAAATATCTTTAAAATGAGTAAATGCACAGCGGAAGACTTCTTTCAAACCTGAGAATAAACATGCTTGAAAGTGTCAACCAAAAGGTTGGTGAGTTCATTAGTTTATCATAATCATTTATTTCCATCATTTTAATAGACCACAAGAATTTCATTTCCAGTTCTCATAAATATACGTCCCATGCATAGAGACAAAAATAATCATTCATATGGTGAACACCTGGTAACCGACATTAACTAGATACATATAAGAATATCCCCCATCATTCTGGGATCCTCCTTCGGACATGATATAAATTTCGAAGTACTAAAGCATTCGGTACTTTGGATGGGGTTTGTTAGGCCCAATAGATCTATCTTTAGGATTCGTGTCAATTAGGGTGTCTGTTCCCTAATTCTTAGATTACCAGACTTAATAAAAGGGGCATATTCGATTTCGATAATTCAACCATATAATGTAGTTTCGATTACTTGTGTCTATTTCGTAAAACATTTATAAAAATTGCGCATGTATTCTCAGCCCAAAAATATAAAGGGTAAAAAGGCAAATGAAACTCACCATACTGTATTTTGTAGTAAAAATACATATATCTTAAGGTATACTTTTATAAATACAATTTTATATTAAGGTATACTTTTATATCTCTTAAGTATTAAATTTATAAAGTTCATTTAATATTAAAAATATTGTGATAGATTCTATTGGGGTAATTATAATATTCGTATTACATTTTTATTTGATTAAATAGCATTGATAATAATAATAATTAAAAGTCATATTATTTTGTAATAATAATTATTATTATTTTATTAATAGAAATCAAATAATAATATGGTAAAATAATAATTCAATTTAAGATATTTTTAATATTTACGATACTTTTTATGATTACTTTAAAGTAATAGTTTTTATTTAAAAATGATAGTAATAATATTATTTTATAGTAATAATGAGATTTCTATTAAAATGATAATTTTTGATAAAAAAGATAGTTTTAATGCTAACGATATTTTTAGTAATACTAGTAATGTTAAAAATAATAAGAACGATAATTTTATGTAATTCATTATCTCACAATATTTAATTTTTATCATGATACTCATACTCATTATTTCCTAATCAGTTTGTTAATAGTTTTTAAATCGTCTTTTATATCACGTTCATTTTAATGATAATAATAATATTAATAATTACTAATAACTATTTTATGTGATAATAATAATAATACTAATTATAACATTAACGATAATAACTATAAAAATAACAATTCTTAATGATAATACTTTTATTGATGATAATAATAATAATAATAATAATAATAATAATAATAATAATAATAATAATAATAATAATAACAATAATAATAATAATAATAATAATAACAACTGGATGAAAATTAGAACAACGATATTAACGATGATAATAATAATCATTTTTACAAAATTTCAATTGGCTATAATTTCTAATCCGTCCATCAGATCCCTTTGACATCTAAAGGAAAAGTTATTAATTTTTCACTAGCTTTCCAATGACATGCATATCTTATACCTTATCTCATCCCTAGTATAACAACCTTTAAGATTCAGCATAACCTATCTAAGGGCAATATCAAATGTACAAGCATGCATAATCCTATTTTCTCGAGCACTAGTCAGGGATACACTATTAGTATGTAAAAATTTAATTAGGAGTACTCACGTATCAATATTGAGATTCAATATTGCAGGAAAGGTACGTAGATGCAACGAAGATGACAAACACTAGATTGACTTCATGAGCATACCCCTGATCCATACCCATGACCTCCATAGCTATAACCCATAATTTCCTTAGCCCTATCCTACTCGAAAACTAGTTTTAAAATAATTCGCTCATGACCTCGTCGTAGCATTTTATGTATAATACAAATAATAATACTACTAATAATAATATTAAGATTAATAATAATATTAATAATGATAATAATAATATTAATATTAATATAAATATAAAATATTTACGAAGGAATGTAACATGTATGTGTATATGAAAGATTAAATCGCAAGCTTTTATAGATGGTTATATGCATTCACCTCTCATGTCCGGACCCATCATTCTCACATGATTTATAAAGCACACGGTTTATGTTTCCTTCGTCGACATCATTATTAATTATTTATTATTATATATAAATTAATATTTAATCTATATAATTAATTATATATTATATTATATTTACGTTCATGGTAAAAATATAATTTTTACAAAAATGACACGGACGTGGTCTCACGACTCATGTACCACTTTCGGTTTTTCGTGCGCACTTTCGTACATTTAGGAAATTAGTCTTTTACGTTACGCGACGTGTACCTTTATCAATAATTTGACTTACTCATCAATAAATTACCTTACAAAAAATGTAACTTATAAAATTGAGCGTTGTGGTCATTTACTTTTATAAATCAGTGACTCGTTGTTTATCAAAATATTTTATTTTAAATTAAACGTTTTGTGACATGTACCTTTATTATTAACTAGACTTAAACTAATTAAAAACTAACCCACTCAAAGTGTAACTTAATCTTTTGAGTGGTTTGGTCATTTCCTTTTATAAATCGACATCTCGTTATATAACAAAATATATATCTAATCTTATTAGTTTGAATCAAAACGTTTTATGACTAAAATAAAATATATGTACATTTAAAATTTATAAACTTATACATAATACATATGTTTGAAATATTTATCCAATAATATAATATTTCACTTTTCAAAATTAATTATATTTCAAAGACCAATATATATATAACATTAAAATCGTGTGAATACAAGATATTGTTATATCTCCTAACGGTTATGCTCGAAAACTTAATCTGATATAACTTATTTATGCGCCAACCTTTACTTTAATTTCTCAAAGGCTCTAGTTAAAATATCTATTTATAAATCGAATCAATGAACAAGGGTTACTATCTTTTACCTAACTAATATATCTAATATACATAATCACGTTCTATATACGTTGCAAGTTATCAACCAAGTGTTATGAAATTCAACCCTCCACCAACCTTTGACTAATCCTCGATAAGAACACTGTCGTTCTTGCATGCGCATCATTTCACTAAATTTCCGAATACCGTTAAAAATGTAATAGTCTCTTAAATCATAGTGGACCTTACGACGGAGACTCGTGATCATAATTCAATGTATCCGATAATTCAATCATTTGATACTATCTTTTAATCTCATCGATAAACTTACATCGAACAAATACGTTCGTATAAAGTATTATTCATTTAATACCTTGATAACATTTCCAACCTCATTAAATAGATCTCATAGCTTATATTCATATCAACTAATCCGTTCAATGTTTTATAATATGTGTCAATCTAATAAGCACACATGTATATATATATATTTATTTACACGTAATTGTTCGTGAATCGTTTGGCATGGTCAAAGGGTATTTAATTAAATGAATATAATTTCAAAACTTTCGAGACTCAATCATTACAGATTTGCTTATCGTGTCGGATATATATAAAGGTTAATGTTTAAATTTGTTCGGAAATCTCCGGGTCATCACAAAGATACTCGCGAGTATTCATTAATTGATTCATCAGTCATTGTGTATGTCCACTTTTCTATGACTCACCAATGTAAACCTATAATTTATGCACCTTTGATAATGTATCCCCATTATCCTTATACACACAATTATTACCATTACATTGGATAGTGAGACTATAATTATAAACTTACCTTAGTCAAACCTCTTCTAAGACCAAGAAGAAAGACAAAATTGCCCATTTCGTCCCTATCTTTTTCACTTTCTACCTGTTTCACCACCGTGTTTTATTTTCTGCATTTTTCATCCTTAAAAGGATTTTAAGTCCCAATTTCATCCTTCACCCTAGTGAAAGTTAATTGATTCCATTAAAACTATTCACATGGACTATCCACGTAATTTTTAACTAATTAAATTACAAAAATCAATCCATTTTCTCGAGAAATTTGTTGCCTCCTCGAGCAGAAAATGACCTACATGATTATAATAATAAAAGTACAGATCAAGTAAAATGAAACTGATCTTATATCCAATAAGATAATAATTGATTAGATAAATTATATTCACATAATCACAAATAAATTACTGGTTAGATTGTAGACGTTGTTTAGACGGATCTTAGGTTGCTTGTGATTGTATCAAGAGGCGGAAATCACTAGACACAACTAAAATCAAGATATGCGTATTGGATTCGTTTAAGCCAAACCTAGAGAGAAAACTAGAGTAGAACGAAGCCTTAACGTGTTATTTTGGTGGTAAATGGTGTTAGGGATCGAGAGAAACAGTAACCAGTCGATTAGGGTATATGGGGAATGTAACCTAACAATGTAGGTCACATCCCGTATATATACTGCAACCCAGACACAGTCGGTCGACTGAGTCACTCAGTCGGTTGACTGAGTCACACAGTGTCACACCCCCAGTTAGGGCCTGGGCGAAATGTGATTCAATATCATAATACATACCAACATATTATAAAATGAGAACAATAACTATATGAATAAAACCAAATTGTATTTGAATAAACGCAGCGGAAAAATTAATAATGTCGTTACAAGAATTATAAATTGTTCAAATGCAGAAAAGTAAATATGCGATAAGTCTTGATCCTAGCCAAGTAAGTCATCACATAAGTAGTATATATAGAGGTCCTGATCATTCAGTACCTGAGACAAACATGCTAAAAGTGTTAACCAAAAAGGTTGAGTGAAATTCATAGGTTTAACAAATATGTTTGACCGTTTGTTTTTAGACCACAAGATTTGTTATAAAAGTTGATCACGCAGATCCAAAAGTAGTACTGATTCGTGATATTTTAGACTAAACATTTGTTTTGTTGCCCCGATGATAAGTTGGTAGTACCTTATCACCATGTTTAAATCATTATTAAGTAATACAAAGACATCGCGGTCAAATGTATCGGGGACGTTACTCCCGATAGGCCTACCCCCAATAATTAAGAATGCCTTATCCTGAAAGCAATTAAAAAATATCACTGTGGGGTCTTAGTAGCATAAGCTAGTCATAGTACAGTTTAGGTTCGTACTTGTGTCTAAGTTGTTTAAAGTATAAAAGCAGCATGTGTCTCACCCCAGTAAGTATAAAAAGTGCTATAGCAATAAGAGTGGGGCTATGAAAGTCACCTTAGTAATTCGATGAGATAAAGTAATCCTTAAAGAGGAAGTATGGATTATCGAAGCACGGAATAAGTCAACCTAAGAATAAGTTGAGAATAGTTTAGATGTTTTGCCCGTATTATGATAAGTGTAAGTATTTTCTTTTATAGTAAGTTTAAAGAAGGTTTATCGTTTTGGAAAGGCTTTTCATACTAGAAAAGCTTCCAATCTAACACTTTCAATTTAAAATGGCCTTTTCAGGTCATAGGTTTCTGAACCACAGGATCCTTTAACTCGGTAATCCAAACTCTCCGCCTAGACTTTCGAGCGTCCATCCACTCGAGAAAGATCAAGATCTATACCCATCTAATATACCGTTCCAATACGTTTTTAGGTGCGTATAGGAATACAACACTTTAAATACTTTATACAATAAGTATTTACTTAAGTTCGATTGTATTATCGTTATTAAGATTGTTTGGTTTTTAAATCCTAATAATAAGTAGGATATATTTAAGTAGGTAAACAAGTGTTATACATAGAAATTGTGTTTTATGAATGAGTATGTATTAATATCAAGTTAATATATATATATATATATATATATATATATATATATATATATATATATATATATATATATATATATATATATATATATATATATATATATATTTAGCTTATATGTTAAAATATGTATAGTTTAATTTTAAGTTTTATGTCAATATAAGTACCAATAATTATCTAAAAATGCTAACAAGTGTTTTATTGATTTCATAACAGTAAGTGACATGTATAAAACATTATAAAAATTTTCTATACATAAATATTAAGTTTTATGTATTAAATATTAATTTTTTTTATAGCTAAAATACAAATAAATAGATAAACAAGTTTAACAACACATTTTATACTTTTCTTAGGTTCTACTGACTAAAATAAACTTAAGAAAAATTTATAAATTTTTGTTATGGTGTAAAAGTATTTATTTCTAATTTCTTTTTCGGTTCAAGATAAATCAAAGTTTATAAAGTAATAATTATTATATCAACTCAATTAATTCATCTAAAATTTTTGTATGCCTAATATAGTGTATTAAGCTTAGAAAAATTATTTGTACATTTATATTAATAGTTTAACTATTTAATTCAACTTTTGTATTTTTTTTAGTTTAAATTTGGAATTAAATAGAAATATATAATTATTAATTCTAAAAATAATTTTTATAACTTTCTTATTAGTTCCTAAGTAATTTCCATTGATTATTGTAGTCATAAACATATTATATCATTAAATTCTATTTTTCTTTTTAAAACAGATTTTCCGGTACTGTAGTAAAAGTAGAAGAAAATACAAATTAATTATTTAAAATGACAAATAAATCAAACATAAATTTTTATAATTACTTTTATGACCTAAGGAACAAGCGAAAATTATAAAACATAATATATAAAATTGTTTACTATTTATTTCTTCATTATCTATATATACCAAATATAAAAAAAGTTAGTTTTTGATTTTTAATAAATATAAATTCGAATGTATAATTCATAAAAATAATTTTTATAGTCATTAGGATACTTAATACTAATTATCATGTATTTACATTATTTATTTTAATTAATTTCGTATTTATTTGGTATTTAACATAAAACTAGCACAAAAATATGATAAAAATTAAATAAAAACTATAAAAATAATATAGAGAACTTACAAAAATAATTTTTGCAGAGGTTTGAGAGTATGATCTTCAAGTGAGAATAAATTTTTGAGGTGTAAAGGATTTTGAAAGAAATGACTAGTATTTATAGGTGAAAACTTGGTATAAAAAAAATGTATAAAAGAAATAAAAAGAAAAAGAAAAGAAAAATAAAAATATTAATAATTGTATCAGCCCATAATTTGTATTAAATAAAGAAAAGTGTTTTTATAAAGCTAGATCTAGATCTAGAATAAAATTAAAAAAATAAAAAGCAAAAAGTATTAAATTTTTTTTTGTTTACTATTCGACGCTACAATAACTTTATATATATATATATATATATACATATATATATTTTTTTACAATGACTATAACCTTCATTTTTATAAAAGATATCATTGTATAAATTAGTTTTTGTAAGTGGTAACATATTTACATAAACTTTACATCTTATAAATATGTATATACTTTTTAGTTATATATAAATATATATGTATATATAACTTTGTCAAGTATAAAGTTTATAAATTTAACTAATAAACTTATGTTACTTGATATGAATTTATATGTTGTAAACTTATTTATTTTAAGTATACATTATATAAATTACTTGATAAGTTTAGGTTTCGTTATATAATATAAACTTATAGATGTACTTTGTTGAATAATATTTATCCGTTTAACGTTTGTTAGTTTCGTATATATATATATAACGACCATTCATTAATACTTAATCTTTTTTTTTTCGGGCATTTTAAATTATACGGAAGAAAATATAGATGAAAAAATGAGGGTCGTTATAGTACCTCCCCGTTAATGAAAACTTCGTCCCGAAGTTTTAAGTGGAGTTCCCGTCTGCTTCATCAACAGTTGGGAAGAGATGGGGGTATTTCCGTATCATTTGGTCTTTGCGTTCCCAGGTATATTCGGGGCCTCTACGCGAATTCCAACGGACTTTAACAATAGGTATGTTGCTCTTACGAGTTTCTTTGACCTCTTCTTTCATAATCTCTATAGGTTCTTCGATAAAGTGCATTTGCTCATCAATGCGGATATCATCCAAAGGAATAACAAGAGTATCTTCGACGAGACACTTTTTCAGATTTGAGACATGAAACACATCATGTACTTGACGTAGTTCAGCTGGAAGTTCTAATCGATACGCAACGGGACCGATTCTTTGAATAACTTTGAAAGGTCCAACATAACGCGGACTGAGTTTACTTCGTTTACCGAAGCGGATAACACCCTTCCAAGGAGATACTTTCAACATAACGTTATCTCCAACTTGGAATTCTAACGGTTTTCGGTGAGGGTCGGCATAACTCTTTTGTCGACTACGAGCGGTTTCTAAACGCTTCTTGATTTACACGATCTTTTCGGAAATTTCATGAATAAGTTCAGGACCAGTTAATTGTCTGTCCTCGAGTTCATCCCAACACAACAGAGATCTACATTTGCGACCGTATAAAGCTTCGAATGGTGCAGCTTTAATACTAGAGTGATAGCTGTTGTTGTAAGAAAACTCGGCTAAAGGTAGGTGTTTATCCCACCCTTTACCGAAATCGATAACACATGCTCGTAGCATATCCTCCAAAGTTTGGATAGTTCGTCCACTTTGACCGTCCGTTTGCGAATGATAAGCTGTACTCATGTCGAGTCGAGTTCCAAGAGACGCTTGCAAGGATTTCCAGAAATTGGAAGTAAATCGACTATCGCGATCCGAGGCAATAGAAGTAGGAACACCGTGACGAGTAACAATCTCTTTAACATAGAGTTGAGCTAACTTTTCCATTCTGTCAGTCTCTTTGATTGGTATGAAATGTGCAGACTTAGTGAGACGATCAACTATGACCCAAATCGTATCATTGCCATTTGCAGTCTTAGGCAATTTTGTGATAAAGTCCATAGCTATACCATCCCACTTCCACTGTGGAATATCGGGTTGAGTTAGAAGACCAGAAGGCTTTTGGTGCTCGGCTTTGACTTTCGAACAAGTAAGACACTTACTCACATAAGTGGCAATGTTGCCTTTCATGTTGGGCCACCAGTAGAACTCTTTCATATCCTGATACATTTTACTAGAACCGGGATGAATAGAATACCTAGTCTTATGTGCTTCATCCAAGACTAGTTCACGGAGATTACCATAACGAGGAATCCAAATTTGATTACCAAAGTATCTTGTACCATTGGACTTAACTTGCAGTTGGTTTTCGAAATTTATAGATCCTTCACCTTCGATAAGTGTTGGTTTAATAGCTTCCAATTGAGCTTCACAGATTCGTGAAATAAGATTCGATTTGATTTTTAGGTTTAAAGCACGAACACGTTTAACATCGTCTTTTCGGCTAAGGGCATCGGCAACTACATTCGCCTTGCCAGGATGATATTTCAGCTCACAATGATAATCGTTCAATGTCTCGAGCCATCGGCTTTGCCTCATATTCAGTTGTTTTTTATCAAAGATGTGTCGAAGACTTTTATGGTCAGTGTACACCGTAAAGTGAGTACCATACAGATAATGTCTCCATATCTTTAATGCAAATACCACGGCACCTAACTCAAGGTCATGTGTGGTATAGTTTACTTCATGTTTCTTCAACTGCCTAGATGCATAGGCGATAACCTTTTCTCGTTGCATTAAAACACAACCAAAGCCTTGCTTCGAAGCATCGCAGTAAACAACAAAGTCATCTGAACCTTCGGGTAAAGATAGAATCGGGGCTGTGGTCAATTTCTCTTTCAAAATCTTGAAAGCAGATTCCTGTTCATCAGACCACTCAAATTTCTTCCCTTTGTGAGTTAACTTGGTGAGAGGCTTTGCAAGAAGAGAAAAATCTTTAATAAATCTTCGGTAGTAACCGACAAGTCCCAAAAATTGGCAAATATGCTTCGCCGTCTTTGGCACTTCCCAATTCTGAACGGCGGTGATTTTAGCGGGATCGACATGTATTCCGTTACTATCTACAACATGTCCAAGGAATTGTATGGTTCTAAGCCAAAACTCACACTTAGAAAATTTTGCGTAGAGTTGTTCTTTTCTTAAGAGTTCAAGAATCAATCGTAAATGTTGCTCATTTTCTTTTTTGCTTTTAGAATAGATCAAGATGTCGTCGATGAAAACAATAACGAATTTATCAAGGTAAGGCTTGCAAACACGGTTCATATGATCCATAAATACGGCTGGAGCATTGGTTAAACCGAAAGGCATAACACAGAATTCGTAATGTCCGTATCGGGTGCGGAATGCAGTCTTAGGAATGTCGGATTCCTTGACTCTGAGCTGGTGATAACCGGATCTTAAATCAATCTTAGAATAAACGCTTGACCCTTGAAGTTGGTCGAATAGATCATCAATGCGAGGTAACGGGTAACGATTCTTTATAGTAAGCTTGTTGAGCTCTCGGTAATCAATACACATTCTCAATGTACCATCCTTCTTTTTGACAAATAAGACAGGAGCTCCCCACGGGGACGAACTTGGACGAATAAAACCTAGATCCAAAAGTTCTTGGAGTTGGTTAGAAAGTTCCTTCATTTCGGAAGGTGCTAAACAATACGGTGCTTTAGCAATGGGTGCAGCACCTGGAGATAAATCGATTTGAAACTCAACTTGACGAGGCGGTGAAAGACCAGGGAGATCTTCGGGAAACACATCGGGAAAATCTTTAACAACCGGGACATTTTCAATACGCGTTTCTTCGAATTCGATCATTTTAACGTGAGCTAGTATGGCGGAGTAACCTTTCACAAGGTACTTACGGGCTTTAAGACATGAGATGATATTAAGATTGGAACAACTCTGTTTGCCTTGGATAATAAGAGTTTCTCCACTTCCTAACGGAATTTGAACGGTCTTATCGAAACACATGATGGCTACTCTCAATGGACCTAACCAATATATTCCAACCATTACATCGAAACTACCTAGCTCGACTGACAAAAGGTCTATCTTGAATTCCTTATCGGCTAGAATTAGGTTGCAGTATTTATATATTTTATCAACTTTCATTAACTTCCCATTAGCCACTTCTACTAATCATCTGGTTTGTAGGGTTTGGGGCTTTTCAGTAAAAAGGGTGCAAAACTCATTTGACACATAACTCTTATCGGCTCCCGTATCAAATAAAATAGTGGCATAACAATTATTGACGAGGTACGTACCGGTAATGACCTCATCCTCATCACTGGCTTCTGCAGTAGTAATCACAAAAGCACGACCTTTGGCAGTAGCATTTGCTCCAGTAGCTGGAGTATCTTTCTTCTTTGGACAATTCGGGCTAATATGCCCCTTTTCACCACAAGTATAGCATGTTGGAGGAGCTCTAGCCGGAACAATGGCTCTATTCTGAGGTAGGGTTCTACAAGTCTTTGCAGCATGGCCTATCTTCTTACATATTGTACACACAGCAGTGCACTTTTCCGGATGATGCCTTTCACATTTAGAACAAAACGGACTAGTACCCTGATAACCGGGTCTCGTACCATTTCCCGGTTTCTTGTTAACATTTTGAGCTGAACCCTGAGATGGTTCAAATTTCCTCTTATTGTCACCGTTTTTAACTTCGACTTGTTTATTAACCGAAACTCTCCTACGTTTAGCCATCATTAAACTCTGTGCCATGTGGATCACAACATCCACAGTAACCTTCTCGGCAGAAATCACATTCCCTTGAACATCCTCGGGTAGACCCTCGATATACCGCTCTATCCTGCGGGCTTCAGTTGGGAACATTTCGGGACATAAGGTAGAAAGCTCCAAAAAGCGATTGGTATAGCTTTCAATATCGGTTCCTTTAACTCTGAGTTCCCAGTACTCAGCCTCGAGCTTTTGGACTTGACTTCTTGGGCAAAACTTAGTGATCATCATGCCTTTGAGTTCATCCCATGGGGTAGCATTAGCATTATCTATTCCCACATATTTGGCATGAGCAGTCCACCATGTCATAGCATTGCCAGTGAGTGAACTTGTGGAAAACTTCACTCGATCATTATCTCCGCAGTTACAGATATGGAAGATTGATTCTAGCTTTTCAAACCATCGGACCAGTTCTACGGCTTCTTCTTTTCCACTAAAAGTGGGTGGGTTACAGTTCTTAAAATCTTTATAGGAGCAAGTTTTAGAAGGAACATTATGATTGTTATTGTTATTGCCTTGGGCGGCCGCTAGCAACAATTGAAATTGTTCAGTAGAAAGAGTGACATTTGGTATAAGATTGTTGTTGTTGTTGCCACGAGTTGAGTGAGCCATTGATCTTCAATACATAAATACATTATTAGTTGAATAATCAAGGTGTTATAAGTTTACAATCATGATTTATAACGTTTGCACAACACACATAGGTGAATAAGACAATATGCTTAAATAAACACTTAACATTATTGGAAACGAGGCATTATATAAGCCTTTATTACACGAGTTTGGAATGGAAAAAGTTTAGGCATAAGCCTTTACATAGATGGGTAAATGGAAAATAGGAAAACAAAAGATAGGTTTTAGTTCTTCTTTTTCTCGTTCTCAGCTTCCTTCATAAATTTCTCTATCTTTTCATTTTTCTCCTTTTGTTTCTCGTGGAGGTATTCAAAATTATCATAGAGGTTAGTGATGCGGCTGTTGACAAAGTTGTTATTGAAATCCTTGATAGCCAGTTGATGATTGATTCGGTTTTTCTCTATTTTCATTTTAGACTCAACTAATTCTTGGAGGTAGGCAAGAGATTGCTTTCCCCAACGGGTATTCCGTTCTTCCTCAGTCTTCACTTTCATTACTGTCTCCATCACTTTGTCCATGTTATTTTTCACAAGTTTTTCTAGCTTTTCAGTTTGAGAGTCGAAGGACTCTTTGATGATTTCTTTCAAGATTGTGTTTTCTTTTTCTAGGTTGTTTAGACGCATTTCTATCCGAGCAACATGGCGCCTCCTATACTCTTTATTCTTATCACAACTTCGCTGAAGGTTGAGGAGGTTACTCTTCATCATCACGTGCTCAATGTTATTACAAAATAATGGACCGGCTTCTCTAGTGGCGGCGGGTTCGGGTTGTTTTCTCTTTCAAGATGAGTTTTCAGATGATTCTTCAATAGGCTCTTCTTCAGGCTCATAATCTGAGGAGTCATTGTCATGGCTAGGGAGGTCTTGATGAGCATTCCATTCGGGAATATTCATCGGTTGATGAGAGTCAGAGTCAGCAGAATTGGTAGGATGTTTTCCTTTGCTTTCATTTCTCGGGGTTGGATAATATTCGGGAGACCCACGCGAGTTGTAACGAGTGTTTGGGCTATAGTTCATTGGTAGTGAAGGAGGACTATAAAGTGGGCTTTGAACTGATTTTTCGGTAGAAGATCCTTCAGTATCTTCCTCAGCTGGTTTGAAAAGAGTCATTTTATTTATTTGATGATAGCTTGACATCCTAACATTAAGATAGAGATTTTGATTAGATTTTTAAGCTAGGATTGTAAAGAATGAGAGGTAGGGTTGAACTCTTTGCTTTAACATTCTAAGGTAATCCTAAGTGTTTTAAAGTCTACGGCAGGAAAGGTTATAGTTTCCTAGATCGCTAAGGTACCCTAGCTAACAAATAAGGCACACATAAAATGCAATCCTGGTTCTCTATAACAGCCTGGTTATGCTCTGATACCAATCTGTCACACCCCCAATTAGGGCCTGGGCGAAATGTGATTCAATATCATAATACATACCAACATATTATAAAATGAGAACAATAACTATATGAATAAAACCAAATTGTATTTGAATAAACGCAGCGGAAGAATTAATAATGTCGTTACAAGAATTATAAATTGTTCAAATGCAGAAAAGTAAATATGCGATAAGTCTTGATCCTAGCCAAGTAAGTCATCACATAAGCAGTAGATATAGAGGTCCTGATCATTCAGTACCTGAGACAAACATGCTAAAAGTGTCAACCAAAAAGGTTGAGTGAAATTCATAGGTTTAACAAATATGTTTGACCGTTTGTTTTTAGACCACAAGATTTGTTATAAAAGTATATCACGCAGATCCAAAAGTAGTACTGATTCGTGATATTTTAGACTAAACGTTTGTTTTGTTGCCCCGATGATAAGTTGGCAGTACCTTATCACCTTGTTTAAATCATTATTAAGTAATACAAAGACATCGCGGTCAAATGTATCGGGGACGTTACTCCCGATAGGCCTACCCCCAATAATTAAGAATGCCTTATCCTGAAAGCAATTAAAAAATTTCACTGTGAGGTCTTAGTAGCATAAGCTAGTCATAGTACAGTTTAGGTTCGTACTTGTGTCTAAGTTGTTTAAAGTATAAAAGCAGCATGTGTCTCACCCCAGTAAGTATAAAAAGTGCTATAGTATTAAGAGTGGGGCTATGAAAGTCACCTTAGTAATTCGATGAGATAAAGTAATCCTTAAAGAGGAAGTATGGATGATCGAAGCACGGAATAAGTCAACCTAAGAATAAGTTGAGAATAGTTTAGATGTTTTGCCCGTATTATGATAAGTGTAAGTATTTTCTTTTATAGTAAGTTTAAAGAAGGTTTATCGTTTTGGAAAGGCTTTTCATACTAGACAAGCTTCCAATCTAACACTTTCAATTTAAAATGGCCTTTTCAGGTCATAGGTTTCTGAGCCACAGGATCCTTTAACTCGGTAATCCAAACTCTCCGCCTAGACTTTCGAGCGTCCATCCACTCGAGAAAGATCAAGATCTATACCCATCCAATACGTTTCTGAGCCACATTGATTATTGTAGTCATAAACATGTTATATCATTAAATTCTATTTTTCTTTTTAAAACAGATTTTCCGGTACTGTAGCAAAAGTAGAAGAAAATACAAATTAATTATTTAAAATGACAAATAAATCAAACATAAATTTTTATAATTACTTTTATGACCTAAGGAATAAGTGAAAATTATAAAACATAATATATAAAATTGTTTACTATTTATTTCTTCATTATCTATATATACCGAATATAAAAAAATTCAGTTTTTGATTTTTAATAAATATAAATTTGAATGTATAATTCATAAAAATAATTTTTATAGTCATTAGGATACTTAATACTAATTATCATGTATTTACATTATTTATTATAATTAATTTCATATTTATTTGGTATTTAACATAAAACTAGCACAAAAATATGATAAAAACTAAATAAAAACTATAAAAATAATATAGAGAACTTACAAAAATAATTTTTCCAGAGGTTTGAGAGTATGATCTTCAAGTGAGAATAAATTTTTGAGGTGTAAAGGATTTTGAAAGAAATGGCTAGTATTTATAGGTGAAAACTTGGTATAAAAAATGTATAAAAGAAATAAAAAGAAAAAGAAAAGAAAAAGAAAAGAAAAATAAAAATATTAATAATTGTATCAGCCCATAATTTGTATTAAATAAAGAAAAGTGTTTTTATAAAGCTAGATCTAGATCTAGAATAAAATTAAAAAAATAAAAGCAAAAAGTATTAAATATTTTTTTTGTTTACTATTCGGCGCTACAGTAACTTTATATATATATATATACATATATATTTTTTTTACAATGACTATAACCTTCATTTTTATAAAAGATATCATTGTATAGATTAGTTTTTGTAAGTGGTAACATATTTACATAAACTTTACATCTTATAAATATGTATATACTTTTTAGTTATATATAAATATATATGTATATATAACTTTGTCAAGTATAAAGTTTATAAATTTAACTAATAAACTTATGTTACTTGATATGAATTTATATGTTGTAAACTTATTTATTTTAAGTATACATTATATAAATTACTTGATAAGTTTAGGTTTCGTTATATAATATAAACTTATAGATGTACTTTGTTGAATAATATTTATCCGTTTAACGTTTGTTAGTTTCGTATATATATATAACGACCATTCATTAATACTTAATCTTTTTTTTTTCGGGCATTTTAAATTATACGGAAGAAAATATAGATGAAAAAATGAGGGTCGTTATACACAGTCGGTCGAGTGTGTGGACACACTTGGTCCACTGTGTATGCAGTTTAACATATTGATTGTTTAAATAATTAAGCACACACAAACACAAATGTAATCAATAGTCATACGAATACGTTATTACATGACCGAATGTATTAAAACGATAAGAAATCTACGGCTGGGGATTCATGCACCAACAAACTCCCCCTAAGACCTAGCCGTAGAACAAAAAATTCAGCCATCAATCCGTATAAGGATCCATCACCCAATTCTTCAAATAACAGAGTTTCATAACCCTGCAATACTGTTCAGCCTGCACACGATTTTCTGGGTGATAGAGCATCCTGTTGTAGTATAGGGTAAACATATCTTCTTCACAGTAGTTTCTCAGCTAAACTGGATCTAAAACCCTGATACTATTATTTTCTTCACCTCCATCCTTATCTACCGCGATAACTGTTGTGACCCGAACTTTTCCATATTTATATATATTAAATGAAATTGATATTTACATGATTAAATGTTTACAACATGTTAAGCAATCAAACTTGTTAAGAATTGATTAATTGAAATAGGTTTTATATAGACAATTGACCACCCAAGTTGATCGGAGATTCACGAACGTTAAAACTTGTAAAAAATATATGATGATATATATATATATATATATATATATATATATATATATATATATATATATGTTATGATAAGTATGTACCTCATTAAGTATTTTAACAATGAGTTATATACATAAAAATGAGACTATGGAATTAAGAAACTCGAAAACGATATATATAACGATTATCGTTATAACAACGTCTTACTAAATACATATGAATTATTTTAAGATATTGATACACTATGTTTAATCATGATAGATGATAAGTAAACATGTCATTGAGTGTATTAACAATGAACTACATATGTAAAAACAAGACTACTAACTTAATGACTTCGAAACGAGACATATATGTAACGATTATCGTTGTTACAACATTTAACTGTATATATATCATACTAAGATATATTAATATATCATAATATCATGATAATGTAATAATTTAACATCTCTTTAGATATAATAAACACTGGGTTAACAACATTTAACAAGATCGTTAACCTAAAGGTTTCAAAACAGCACTTACATGTAACGACTAACGATGACTTAACGACTCAGGTAAAATGTATATACATGTAGTGTTTTAATATGTATTCATACACTTTTGAAAGACTTCAAGACACTTATCAAAGTACTTCTACTTAACAAAAATTCTTACAATTTCATCCTCATTCATTTTCATCATCAATTCTACTCGTATGCACTCGTATTTGTACTCGTACAATACATAGCTTCTAAATGTATTTACTATTGGTATATACACTCCAATTATCAGCTCTTAGCAGCCCATGTGAGTCACCTAACCATGTGGGAACCATAATTTAACATCTAGTATGAAATATCTCACAAAATAACAAACTAATGGAGCCTATATGATTGATCAATATTCACGTGAAGTATGGTGTCCACAAACACTTTCATTTTGCAACTTACATGCATCAAAATACTCTCTCTCAAGTGTTCTTCCTTTGTTCTAAGTGTTCTTCATCATCTTCAACAAAATCTAGCTCAATCTAGTTCATAAATCCATACATAAACCAAGATACAAAACAACTACTCAAGAACACACCGACAACACTTCCAAGTTTGCTAGTTTGCTTTCAATCTTGCAAATCTATTTCAAGTGATCATCCAACCTCAATAAATCTTTCTTAATTATAGTAAGATATCTTTCTAATACATGGTAGTACTCATATTCAAACTTTGATTCAATTTCTATAACTATAACAATCTTATTTTGAGTGGAAATCTTACTTGAACTTGTTTTCGTGTCATGTTTTTTGCTTCAAGAACTTTCAAGCCATCCAAGGATCCTTTGAAGCTAGATCTATTTTTCTCATTTCCAGTAGGTTTATCCATAAAACCTGAGGTAGTAATGATGTTCATAACATCATTCGATTCTATTATATAAAACTACCTTATTCGAAGGTATAAACTTGTAATCACTAGAACATAGTTTAGTTAATTCTAAACTTGTTCGCAAAAAAAAGTTAATCCTTCTAACTTGACTTTTAAAATCAACTAAACACAAGTTCTATATCTTTATGATATGCTAACTTAATGATTTAAAACCTGAAAACACGAAAAACACCGTAAAACCGGATATACACCTTCGTAGTAACACCGCGGGATGTTTTGGATTAGTTAATTAAAAACTATGATAAACTTTGATTTAAAAGTTGTTCTTATGGGAAAATGATTTTTCTTATGAACATGAAACTATTTCTAAAAATCATGGTTAAACTCAAAGTGGATGTAAGTTTTCCAAAATGGTCATCTAGACTGAAATGACTACCCTTACAAAAATGCCTTGTAACCTATATTTCCGACTATAAACTTATACTTTTCTATTTATATTCATAAACTTAAGTTCAATATGAAATCATAGCAACTTGAATCACTCAAAACGGATTTAAAACGAAGAAGTTATGGGTAAAACAAGTTTGGATAATTTTGCTTGTTGTAGCTACGTGAAATTTGTAACAAATCTATACAAATCATATCCTAGCTAACTTATATTGTATTATACATGTATTCTAACATATATTATGTAATCTTGGGATACCATAGACATGAATACGATGTTTTGACATATCATATCGACCCATCTCTATATATTTTGGAACAACCATAGACACTCTATATGTAGTAATGTTGTAGTTAGCTATACATGGTTGAGGTTGATTGCAAAATAATATATATACTTTGAGTTATGATCTAGCCTGAGACTTATATACACTGGGTCGTGGATTGATTCAAGATAATATATATTGATTTATTTCTGTACATCTAACTGTGGACAACTAGTTGTAGGTTACTAACAAGGACTGCTAACTTAACAAACTTAAATCATAAAAACGTAATAAAAAATGTTGTGAATATATTTCAATCATAGTTTGATATATATGTACATATTTGTTATAGGTTCGTGAATCGACCTGTGGCCAAGTCTTATTTTCTCGACGAAGGAAAAATATGTGAAAGTGAGTTATAGTCTCATTTTTAATATCTAATATTTTTGGGATGAAAATACATGCAGATTTGAAAATGATTTACAAAATAGACACAAGTAATTGAAACTACATTCTATGTTGAATCGTTATACTGGATATCGCCCTTGTTGAACTTGGTAACCTAAGAATTGGTGTTTATTATAATAGCCACCAATTGACGCGAATCCTAAAGATAGATCAATGGACTTTGACACGCCCCAGTCAGAGAATTTGAACTGCTTTAGTACTTTGATATTTATATATGGGGATATTCTAGATGCATTTGTTAATATCGGTTACCATGTGTTCAACCATATGAATGATTTTTTATGCAGATTGCATGTTATTGAAAGATGAAATCTTGTGGTCTATTATTACAATTTGATATATAAGTTAAACCTATAACTCACCAACATTGTTGTTGACGTTTAAAGCATGTTTATTCTCAGGTGATTATTAAGAGCTTCCGCTGTTGCATGCTAATTTATGGACAAGAGTTGGAGTCAGCATGCCGGTATAATATTGTTTAAAAACTGCAATCAAAGACATATATATTGTTGTGTAATATTATTGTAAATCATTATGTAATGGTCGTGTGAATACAATATATTTTAGATTATCATTATTTGATAATCATCGTAATATTTTAAAGGTTATGGTTTGTTTTAAAAATCGAATGCAGTCTTTGAAAAACGTCTCATATAGAGGTCAAAACCTCGCAAGGAAATCAATTAATATGGAACGTTTATAATCTATATGAACGAGACATTTCAATAACCGCTTCCTCCGAGCGTTCATCATAATACCACCAACGAAAACGAGGGATGAAGTGTTGCGGCATTTTCCTCAAAGGAACCTTTCGCATATACTTCAAAGGTTTATATTTGACTATCTTTCTCCTTAAGCCCGTTTTCTTGTTCGTCCTGTAAGAGATCTTTAGAAATTGTGGTCTAAAACCTATGAAATTAGGTGACTGAAATGACCGTCTTATCTTAAGAACCAAAAGGTCAGGAATACCAACATAATCCTGATATAACATCTTGAGCCTAGTAACCTGCATAAATTCAAAATATGGTAATGAAGTGAACTCGTGTGCATATATAATATAATCCACTCCGTGTTCTTTATTTATCGCATAGATATCAAACTCCTTTATGTAGGCCCAGGCTATGATCTTTCCTTTGGCACGCAAACCCTCACAGTGCTCAATAAATTTCAAGAACTGAGGCTCCACCTCAGGTTTCATCACATATTTTCTAATTCTCATGGAAATCTTCCATTCTTCTTCCAACACTTCTATATTTTCTTTATTTATTTTCACAGGAAAAAACCCTTTTGGCAACTCATCCTCCTGTTCTTTCTGTTCTTTCTCCTTACAATTTCTATTCAAAAGCTCATCGTTCATTTGGAAATAATCAGCAAAAGTTGAAAGATCATCATCTTCAAAACCTTCATAACGAGGATAAGGCTCTGTCGTCTCATCTTCAATAACAACCTCATCAAAACTGTTATCACTTTCATCAACAGCATCAGTATCACTCAAATCATCATCAAACTTATGGGCCCCTGAAGTCGACGCTTTCGTTGAGGCTTTTGATGTGGCGTCAGCAGATTCCTTAGCTTCTCGATCTAGATGCTCCATCAATTCCTGTTCAGTCTCGGTGAGATCCAGAGGGATCTCCGCTTCATCTAAATCATCATAAATAGTAGTATGATTAAGGCGATCCTGCATAGCTAAAAACTCAGAAACATTTATTACTTGAAGCGGAGTTACGTACAGTACGTTATCCTTCGTATAGCCTTTAGCAACTTCAAGTACCATATCCTCCTCATAATCATTATCAGAAGTACCAAAAGGATCCAGTCCTTCCTCAAGCTCTTCAATCTCAACCTTCTTTCCCCATTCATTCAAACGCTCAGTCAAATCTCGAGTCTCCGTCTGTAAAGACACAATCTCACCAGCCTGATTCTCCACAGTCTTTTCAAGTACATCTATTCGCAGCTGTTGTCTATCAACCAGCTCTCTCATCGCAGACATCTCTGTTTCTCGCTTTTGCTTATCCTCTTCAGCAGCCTTTTGAAATTTAGCAAAATCAGCAGACAACTGAATAAGTAGTCGATTAATCATTCCAGACGAATCATCAGCAACAACTGTCGGCCACTGAGAGATTTAAACTTGTTGAGAAGGTTGTATTTGTGGTTGTTGAGTGGGTGGAAGTTGAGTAGAACCACAAGCATTGTGACAACCCAAAAATTTCTGATCAAATTTAAACTTAATCTTTAAATGATTTAATGTTTCCGACACGATAAGCAAAGTCTGTAATGTTGAAATCTCAAAAACTTTGAACTGTGTTCATGTATTCATTTACCCTTCGACTGATTCACGAACAATTATGTGTAAATAGATATGTATGAATATATACATATGTGTGATTATTAAATTAAGAAATATTAATAAAACATTTAACGGTTTCGTTAATATGAAAATAAGTTATGAAATTTTTATATGACTTGAAAATGTTAACGAAGTATTTGATTAATAATAATACTTTACCTAAACGTATTAGTTTCAGTATATGTTCAATATATTATCGACGGAATTAAAAGATAATTTCAAATGATTGAATTATCAGATACATAGTGATATGATTACGGGTCTCTGTTATGAGGTCCACTTTGATTTGAGAAATCTTTCCATTTTAACAATATTCGGAAAATGGTAAAGTGAATTACAAGTAAGAACAAATATGTCAATTAATGATAAATGAACAAAGGTTAGTAGAGATTCCTGCTTAACTTTCAATGCAATGATTGCCTCGTGTCTGTGATAAGATAATTATTTAGTTTTCATATTATTGAAAACAATTATGATATAGGTGAAACGTTTTAAAGAATGAAGTTGAATATATATAATAAGTCGGAATGTAAATTGTTAGAACTATATATATAAATAACTTGCATCGTGTATTTAAAACGTGTTTATGAATATTGAATATATATTATTTCAAAATTAGTTAAATAAACGATAGTAACATTTGGTTATTCGATTCGATTGATTTTTAGAACGTTTGAGAAGTTAAAATAAACGTTAGCGCGTAAATGAATTATATCAAATTAAGCTCTAGAGCATAAACGTTAGGTGATATAATAATATCTATTATTTAAACGATTTTAAATTATATATATTGAACGTTGAAGTATATTTATTTTTGAAAAACTAAAATGTAATATTATTAAATAAATATTTCAATCTTATATAATATGTACAAAATTATATTTTTCTTTGAGAGTATATATATATATATATATATATATATATATATATATATATATATATATATATATATATATATATATATATATATATATATAACAACATATATTATATATAACGAGACGATGATTTATAGAAGCAAATGACCAAAACATTCAAATGTATAAGTTACATTTCATGGAGTATAATTATTGGTGAAATAAGTCTAATTATTGATAAAGGTACGTGTCGCGAAACGTAAAGTACAAGTTTTCTAAGCGTACGAAAGGACGTTCAAAAAACCGGAACCGGCACGTAAGTCGAGCGTCGACGTACAATTCATCGGTGCTAAAATTACAAATCAACTATGCACGAAAATATAATATAATATTTAATTTATTCTAAAGATTAAATATATTATATATTAAATAATATATATATATAATTATTTATATTACACAAATGAAGTGTCGGCAAGAATATGAGCTGTATTACATAGCCATGCGATCGCATGGCCACACAGGCTAATTCCCATGCGATCGCATGGGGGTTAGGTAGGCGTAATGTTGTTTAAAATGCACGATTTCGGTTCCATTTTTCATCCACTCTCTCAATTCTCTCTATAATGCTCCGTATTACTTAACTTATTTATTTATTTTAATTATTAATATTAATTATTATTAAAGATTATTATTAATCTTATGATATTAATATTAGTAGTATTATTATTAGTAGTATTATACATAAAATACTACGACGAGGTCATGCGCGAGTTATTTCAAGACATGTTTTTCGAGCGGGATAGAGCTAAGAAAATTATGGGTTATAGCTATGGAGGTTATGAGTGTGGTTCGGGGGTATAGCTCGTGAGGTCAAACTAGTATTTATCATCTCCGTTGCGTCTACGTACTTTCCTGCAATATTGAATCACAATATTGATACGTGAGCATTCATATCTTATCTTTTATATGTTTATAGTATATCTCTGACTAGTGCTCAAGTATATAGGATTATGCATGCTTGTATGTTTAATTTTGTCGTTAGATAGTTTATGATGAATCATGAACTTAATACATATGCTACTGGGATAAGGTATATGATATGCATGTCGTTGGAAAGGCGGAGAAAAATTAATAACTTTTCATTTAGAAAGCGTATGGTTTCGATGAACGGATTAAAAGATATCGTCAACTGAATTATCACTAATTTTAGTATTATTATTGAAAATGATTATTATTAAAACTATCGTCGTTATTATCGTCGTTATTATTACTACTTAATAACTATTATTATTATTATTATTATTATTATTATTATCATTATCGTTATTAATATAAGTATTATCATTAAAAATTGTTATTGTTATTATTATTACTATCGTTATTATTATTAAGGTTATTATTAATATTATTATTAATTTTATTATTATTATCATTATAATAACTATTAGTAGTATCATTAATATTATTATAATATATATCATTAATAGTATCATTATCATTAAAATTAATATTAGTATCATCCGATTACTATGATTATTATTATTATGAATGCGATATAAAAGAGGACTAAAAGCTATTAAACAAACCAATTAGGAAATAATGAGTATGAGTATCATGATGAAACTTAAAATATTGTAAGATATTGATTTAAGAGAAAAAATATCGTTTTCATTATTTATTAGTATCACTTACATTAAAACTATCACTTTTACTAAAATTATCATTTTTTAATACAAATATCATTGTTATTATAAAATAGCATTATTATTATCATTTTAGTATTATTATTATTATAAATTATCAGTTGAATAGAATTATTATTTTTTATTATTATTACAGTTAATATTAAAAAGTATCATTATCGTGATAAGAATTATCATCTTATTTTAATCATCAATATTGTTATTATTATTAGTAGAATAATAATAACTATTATTATTACAAAATAATACAAACTTTTACTTATTATTATTATTATCAATAATATTTTATCAAATAAATATGTGATACAGAGATATTTTTCCACAAGTAATATAATTACATTAATAAAACATACCACTATATTTTTATGATATCAAGTGAACTTTATAAATTTTATTACTTAAGATATATTCTATCATATATAAATTTGTAATATAAAAAAATAATATAAAATTTTTATTTATTAATGACTTGTATTATTTACTCTAATAAAATTTGATAAATATATATAAATATATAAAACGACTATAATTAAGTTATATAATAAACATGTATAGATTTTGAAAACCATTTTCGGATTAGATGATTTTATTGACTTTTGCATGATGATCTCGATCATTAGGATTGTGATACACTATGACCTGACCTAAATTGTTAGACAGATATTGACCAACATATGAATATATATACTTAATATAGGTTCGTGAATCCGAGGCCAATCTTGTGCATGTTCAATGCTGTCATATGTATTTTTACTACGAAATACAGTATTGTGAGTTTCATTTGCTCCCTTTTTAAATGCTTTTTCAATATATATATATATATTTGGGACTGAGAATACATGCGCTGCTTTTATAAATGCTTTACAAAATAGACACAAGTACTTGAAACTACATTCTATGGTTGAATTATTATACCAGGTATCACCTCTATTAGCTTGGTAATTTAAGAATTAGTGTTTATTATAATTGCCACTAATTAAAGAGAATCATAGATCAATTCTCTAAAGATGAGTGGTTCTGTCTTTACAAACGAGTGGTTCTGTCGATCTATTCTCTACAGACGAGTGGATCTGTCGATATAATCTCTACAGACGAGTGGTTATGTTTATCCTTGGGGATATTTTTAATGCCTTTTGTTAATATAGGTTATCAGGTGTTCACTATATGAATGATTTTTGTACACAGGTTATGTGTACGGTTAAATAACGAAAATCTTGTGGTCTATTAAAATTATGAATTGATTATTGATAATAAACTAATGAACTCACTAACCTTTTGGTTGACACTTTTAAGCATGTTTATTCTCAGGTATTAAAGAAATCTTTCGTTGTGTATTTGCTCAATTTAAAGATATTACTTGGAGTCATTCATGACATATTTCAAAAGACGTTGCATTCGAGTTGTTGAGTTCCATAAGATTATTATTAAGTCATATATAGTATGGATATATTATGAAAGGATAATGCATATCTGTCAACTTTCAAAGTAATGGAAGTTTGTCTTTTAAAAACGAATGCAATGTTTGTAAAATGTATCATTTAGAGGTCAAATACCTCGCAATGAAATCAATTATTATGTAACGTTTATAATCGATATGAACAGGGCATTTCAGTTGGTATCAGAGCGGTGGTCTTAGTGAACCAGGTCTTGCATTAGTTTGTCTAACGGATAGTTATTAAGATGCATTAGTGAGTCGGGACTTCGACCGTGTCTGCATATCAAAAGTTTTGCTTATCATTCTTGCCGAAAATTACCTGCCTATCATTCTTAGTCTAGACACGTCTTACTGCATTGATTGCATGAATAGTGTATAGACAAAATTCATATCTTAGCGTATTTGCTAATTCATATCTTAGCGCATCTGTTACTGTAAACTTTGTCTGACATATTCCGTAAATTCCTCCGTGATTTATGGAATTTTGGTATTATATATACATATGTAAATTATGTATTGAAGAGTACCAATCTAAATTCCATAATCTAATTCATATCATAAATCATCTCTCTAATTATACAAGATGGATACCGTATCTAGTTCAAATTCCTTAAACTTCGACCGCTATTCCTATATGGATATTCACGTGCACTCCGAAGACAGTGTAACCGGAATGGCTCAACCAATCAACCACCACCTATTCTGGATGAATTGGGGATGTGTTCATAGCCTACTAAATCATTGGAGGCAAGAAGAAGGTTATCCCTTTCATCCACCACATTCCCCTCTTGGCGAAGAACCTGAAGCACTTACCGGAGAATCTGTTCGAAACACCATTTTCTCTCTCCAGAGTATCTCGCCACGATTATATATTATCTCAAATTCTAGACCTTATTCATCCGCTCGTCTGAACCGACAATCATCCCGGTGTAATAGAAGAAGTCAACGAGCTTCGCGCTCGGGTAGTGGCTTTGGAGAACATGGTGCAAAGATTACAAGCACCAGCAGCAGCACCGGCAGCAACGTTACCACCATCCGCAACACCAACAGTACCATCACCACCACCAACAAAAACATTTCATCCCACACTTCAACATCACAATCTGTACCTCGAACATCAACGTCATACGCACCATAGATAACAAGGAGTACCAATAACAATAACCGATGAAGTATTGATTCATAACTTCATTGGATGAATCTTATGCGGCGATTATGTAATCTCTAAAGTCTTAGAGATTATATGTTCTAGCCTTAACCATAAATCAGATGTGTGGACCGAGATGATAAAAGAAAGAGTAAAAACGCTGACAAGGATAGTGCACGAATTACAAGCTAGACTTGTTTTACCAACAATATCAACAGTATCGTCAGCATCACCAGCACAGTCAGTGCTGTCAGCATCGTCAGAATCAGCAGCATCTATAATATCACAAGCTCCGCCATTTCAAGAATCACCGTAGACATCATTACGAATCAATAACGAGTATATTGTATCATCGAGTTATGAAATATCAATTCAATTCCTCTGAAGAATTTATATGTATATCTTATATATATAAATTTTGAAATCATCATAAACCTTTTAACTAAGTTATTATGTGATTTGAAAAAGGGTAGATACTACTCGGTTAAATTCATATTACTAATATGCTATAATCCTTCGATTAACTACTTAACCATCGATAACTACAATCTCTGTTTCAAATCAATGAACTCCATTTCATAATAAATCAAGTGTATTATTCAAATATATGTTTGATTTTACACTTTCATCATTGATGTACTCGAAACTTCTCAGATAACATCATTTGTACCTTGCGAAGTTCACAAGAATTCCACAAACACCAACATCATGCATCAACAAATAACGAAATATTGATTCATAATTTCATTTACATTGAAGAAATAATCCACGAAGATTACAAAATTTCTAAATTTTAGAGAATATTCATTTCAAATTCCAGTCAAAAATCAAATGAGTTTAACTTAATATCAACTCATTAAATCTATGTTACATCTGCAGAAAATATACATATTTTCATAAAGATTGTAATAAAATTCTCTGGTACAAAATATTACTTGTGAAACTTTTAACGGGTAGGTAATACCCGAGAGATATATAAAATTCACAATTAATATGTTATATCTTTAGATTATGATTCAGCAAATCATCAACTATACTCCCTACTTTCACAACAATATACATTCTTTTATAGAAATTAAAACAACCATACTCATTCAAATCTAATTACATATTCTGATTTTAAAATCTCAGAATTCAATTCGAGATATAACCGAAATTATCACTCTTAGATTACTACATCTTTCAAAACTATATTTTGACTTCAAAACTGTACTAGAACATCATTTCTATTCATAGAACCCAGAAAAATATTTGTATCATTCAAAATCCTAGAACATCATATGTATATTAACAATTACAATCTGTGTTCAAATCCTTCGAAATTCCTGAAGACACTCGATATGATGATCCAACCACATGTTACCCGCAATCTTGTACCTGAAAAACCCTCGAAACTAAAGTCATAGTTTAACACGTACCCGTGTCAGACCCTTTGACATTTATTAGCTAAAATAACTTTTCAATCTCTTTTCAAAATAGACAGTTTTGTCACAGCTCCAACAAATCACCTTCAATTGTTCAATCGAATAAACCTTATTATAATGATTACCCCTTCATCTTTGTTACCGGAGAACCTTTCATATCTCGCCACTTTAGCAGTAAACTTATCAACAACTTCATTGATCTTTAAGCCTCTCCGAAAAATCATGATACTTATTCATTGAAACTTTATCAAGTACTCATCTACAACTTGTAACAATAATTGTCATACCAACTACTGGGAATTAGCAATCAGTATTTTGAATTTCACAACATTTCTACGTCAACAGTTATATGTGTCCATATAACGCCAATCCCCTAGACTTACATACTTCAAACCTGAAGTTTCTGAAAAACACCCCAAACTGCAAACTAGTTCTCCGAAATTGGAAAAATGCTGATGAAGCAGCAAAAACTGTGAATGACCTCAACAGCCAAAAGTTTGATGATAAAGAATAATGTGTTGGAAAAGCTCAGAAAAAGAGAAGATTTAGTACTGAAAAACGGATTGAGCAAACCATGAAGGAGGTTGTGGACAAATCACAAAGACTAAACCTACCTTCAAAGAATCCAAATGATTCAGTGTCTGCTGAAGTTATTATCAAATACCTTGCTCCTGACGCTAAACCTTTACGAAAAAATATTCATCATCATCCATCGATGTTAGAAATTCTAAGATATCATTGTATCTTTCATTATAAATATCCTCGATAATTCTGAAGATATTTTCATAATTATTCTTATCTAAAATCATTTATCTCTTCGTAATATCAGTGTTACATCAAAAAGGAAACTGCTTTAGTTCCAAATTCTGAAAAAATTCGAACTTAAAATATGAATGTTATTGAAGTGGTGTTGGGAACTGAAGCATGAGTTAGTATAATATAATGACACTTGATCAACGTGATTATATTACAGTAAGTCATGCTGAGTTTCTAAATGGAACGTGATGATTCACAGACCATAACGTCATCATGTGCCATGTTACACGACTCTTACATTCTACCTCATCTCCAAACACAGTAAGAACATACATTCTTGATAGGTTCTATATTTTCGGATATTCTGGTAATTTGACAAATCAAGATCGTGTCATTACAATTTCCTTCCTAGAACATTAATTATGTTCATTCTGAAATTCAAATCTACGAATTCTGGACCATTATTCGCTTGACTTAAAGTCGGAAAGAGAAAACAAAAGAATGAAGCTCCAAAGTAGAAATGGAAGTATAAATCACAGTAAATTGGAGAGAGTATTAACTGTAGATGTCAATGATTACAAAAAGATAGAAGCAGAGACACCGAAACATAAGGGAAGATATAAAGCCCAATAACAACCCAGAAATTATAAACCGTATATATCGCTGCATTTAGCAATATAAAGACACGGGAGGACTAAAAACACTATAAAACCAAGAGTATAGTAGAAGTGAATAGATTCTTCCAGCTGCAGATGAAAAAGAAGAATCACAGATATGAAAGTTAGGAGTATATCAAGACGCAGAACTGGGTGGAGCATAATGACGAATGTTTTAAAGTATGAATTGAGAGAGAAAGGATAAAAGGTGTGAGTTGTGGAAATAAGGAAATGAAGGGGGGTGGATATATAGTAAAATATCCGATAGAGCAATCAAAACAGATTATCGCATTTAACCGAAGAGGATCCTAATTTCCTTAATTACCGAAGAATCAAATCTTATTACAAAGATTTTCTCCAAATCCCTTAAACTCTGGAAATCAATCCTATCTAGTCAAAAGATATGATGAATCTACCTTAACTCATTTCACTCCTCTACAATAGCTTCACTCGTACTCTTCTCGTAATCGAATTGTTTTATCCATATTACTCACTGATGATAAAACTCTAATTTTCACCTTGTATGCGTCATGAAAACATACTTATTGTCAGCCATGACCATCCCAATTAAATTTCGGGACGAAATTTCTTTAACGGGTAGGTACTGTGACAACCCGGAAATTTCTGATCAAATTTAAACTTAATCTTTAAATGATTTAATGTTTCTGACACGATAAGCAAAGTCTGTAATGTTGAAATCTCAAAAACTTTGAACTGTGTTCATGTATTCATTTACCCTTCGACTGATTCAAGAACAATTATGTGTAAATATATATGTATGAATATATACATATGTGTGATTATTAAATTGAGAAATATTAATAAAACATTTAACGGTTTGGTTGATATGAAAATAAGTTATGAAATTATTATATGACTTGAAAATGTTAACAAAGTATTTGATGAATAATAATACTTTACCTAAACGTATTAGTTTCAATATATGTTCAATATATTATCGACGGAATTAAAAGATAATTTCAAATGATTGAGTTATCAAATACATAGTGATATGATTACGGGTCTCTGTTATGAGGTCCACTTTGATTTGAGAAATCTTTCCATTTTTACAATATTCAGAAAATGGTAAAGTGAATTACAAGTAAGAACAAATATGTCAATTAATGATAACTGGACAAAGGTTAGTAGAGATTCCTGCTTAACTTTCAATGCAATGATTGCCTCGTATCTGTGATAAGATAATTATTCAGTTTCCATATTATTGAAAACGTTTATGATATAGGTTAAACCTTTTAAAGAATGAAGTTGAATATATACAATAAGTCAGAATGGAAATTGTTAGAACTATATATATAAATAACTTGCATCGTGTTTTTAAAACGTGTTTATGAATATTGAATATATATTATTTCAAAATTAGTTAAATAAATGATAGTAACATTTGGTTATTCGATTCGATTATTTTTAGAACGTTTGAGAAGTTAAAATAAACGTTGGCGCATAAATGAATTATATCAAATTAAGCTCTAGAGCATAAACGTTAGGTGATATAATAATATATATTATTTAAACAATTTTAAATTATATATATTGAACGTTGAAATATATTTATTTTTGAAAAACTAAAATGTAATATTATTAAATAAATATTTCAATCTTATATAATATGTACAAAATTATATTTAAATGATTTTAAATTATATATATTGAACGTGGAAATATATTTATTTTTGAAAAACTAAAATATAATATTATTAAATAAATATTTCAATCTTATATAAATGTAATATTTTTGCAAAGTGATTAAATATAATATTAACTAGATACAAAACGTTTTGATTTAAATTATCATATTTATATATAACGAGACGACGATTTATAGAAGCAAATGACAAAACATTCAAATGTATAAGTTACATTTCATGGAGTATAATTATTGGTGAAATAAGTCTAATTATTGATAAAGGTACGTGTCGCGAAACGTAAAGTACAAGTTTTCTAAGCGTACGAAAGGACGTTCGAAAAACCGGAACCGGCAGGTAAGTCGAGCATCAACGTACAATTGATCGGTGCTAAAATTACAAATCAACTATGCACGAGAATATAATATAATATTTAATTAATTCTAAAGATTAAATATATTATATATTAAATAATATATATATATATATATATAATTATTTATATTACACAAATGAAGTATCGGCAAGAATATGAGATGTATTACATAGCCATGTGATCGCATGGCCACACAGGCTAATTCCCATGCGATCGCATGGGGGTTAGGTGGGCGTAACGTTGTTTAAAATGCACGATTTCGGTTCCATTTTTCATCCACTCTCTCAATTCTCTCTATAATGCTCCGTATTACTTATCTAATTTATATATTTTAATTATTAATAATATTATTAAAGATTATTATTAATCTTATGATATTAATATTAGTAGTATTATTATTAGTAGTATTATACATAAAATACTACGACGAGGTCATGCGCGAGTTATTTCAAGACATGTTTTTCGAGCGGGATAGAGCTAAGGAAATTATGGGTTATAGCTATGGAGGTTATGGGTGTGGTTCGGGGGTATAGCTCGTGAGGTCAAACTAGTATTTATCATCTTCATTGCGTCTACGTACTTTCCTGCAATATTGAATCACAATATTGATACGTGAGCATTCATATCTTATCATTTATATGTTAATAGTGTATCCCTGACTAGTGCTCGAGTATATAGGATTATGCATGCTTGTATGTTTAATTTTGTCGTTAGATAGTTAATGATGAATCGTGAATTTAATACATATGCTACTGGGATAAGGTGTATGATATGCATGTCGTTGGAAAGGCGGCGAAAAATTAATAACTTTTCATTTAGAAAGCGTATGGTTTCGATGAACGGAATAAAAGATATCGTCAACTGAATTATCACTAATTTTAGTATTATTATTGAAAATGATTATTATTAAAACTATCGTCGTTATTATCGTCGTTATTATTACTACTTAATAACTATTATTATTATTATTATTATTATTATTATTATTATTATTATTATTATTATTATTATTATTATTATTATTATTATTATTATTATTATTATTATTATTATTATTATTATTATTATTATTATTATTATTATTATTATTGTTATTATTATTATCATTATCGTTATTAATATATGTATTATCATTAAAAATTGTTATTGTTATTATTATTACTATCGTTATTATTATTAAGGTTATTATTAATATTATTAATTTTATTATTATTATCATTATAATAACTATTAGTAGTATCATTAATATTATTATAATATATATCATTAATAGTATCATTATCATTAAAACTAATATTAGTATCATCTGATTATTATGATTATTATTATTATGAATGCGATATAAAAGAGGACTAAAAGCTATTAAACAAACCAATTAGGAAATAATGAGTATGAGTATCATGATGAAACTTAAAATATTGTAAGATATTGATTTAAGGGAAAAAATATCGTTTTCATTATTTATTAGTATCACTTATATTAAAACTATCACTTTTACTAAAATTATTATTTTTTAATACAAATATCATTGTTATTATAAAATATCATTATTATTATCATTTTAGTATTATTATTATTATAAATTATCGGTTGAATAGAATTATTATTTTTTATTATTATTACAGTTAATATTAAAAAGTATCATTATCGTGATAAGAATTATCATCTTATTTTAATCATCAATATTGTTATTATTATTAGTAGAATAATAATAACTATTTTTATTACAAAATAATACAAACTTTTACTTATTATTATTATCAATAATATTTTATCAAATAAATATGTGATACATAGATATTTTTCCACACGTAATATAATTACATTAATAAAACATACCACTATATTTTTATGATATCAAGTGAACTTTATAAATTTTATTACTTAAGATATATTCTATCATATATAAATTTGTAATATAAAAAAATAATATAAAATTTTTATTTATTAATGACTTGTATTATTTACTCTAATAAAATCTGATAAAATATTTAAATATAAAAAACGACTATAATTAAGTTATATAATAAACATGTATAGATTTTGAAAACCATTTTCGGATTAGATGATTTTGTTGACTTTTGCATGATGATCTCGAGCATTAGGATTGTGATACACTATGAACTGACCTAAATTGTTAGACAGATATTGACCAACATATGAATATATATACTTAATATAGTTTCATGAATCCGAGGCCAACCTTGTGCATGTTCAATGCCGTCATATGTATTTTTACTACGAAATACAGTATTGTGAGTTTCATTCTCCCTTTTTAAATGCTTTTGCAATATATATATTTTTGGGACTGAGAATACATGTGCTGCTTTTATAAATGCTTTACAAAATAGACACAAGTACTTGAAACTACATTCTATGGTTGAATTATTATACCGGATATCACCTCTATTAGCTTGGTAATTTAAGAATTAGTGTTTATTATAATTGCCACTAATTAAAGCGAATCATAGATCAATTCTCTACAGACGAGTGGTTCTGTCTCTACAGATGAGTGGTTCTTTCGATCTACTCTCTACAGACGAGTGGATCTGTCGATATAATCTCTACAGATGAGTGGTTCTGACTATCCTTGGGGATATTTTTAATGCCTTTTGTTAATATAGGTTATCATGTGTTCACTATATAAATGATTTTTGTACATAGGTTATGTGTACGGTTAAATAACGAAAATCTTGTGGTCTATTAAAATTATGAATTGATTATTGATAATAAACTAATGAACTCACTAACCTTTTGTTTGACACTTTTAAGCATGTTTATTCTCAGGTATTAAAAAAATCTTCCGTTGTTCATTTGCTCAATTTACAGATATTACTTAGAGTCATTCATGTCATATTTCAAAAGACGTTTCATTCAAGTTGTTGAGTTCAATAAGATTATTATTAAGTCATTTATAGTATGGATATATTATGAAAGGATATGCATATCTTTCAACTTTCAAAGTAATGGAAGTTTGTCTTTTAAAAACGAATGCAATGTTTGTAAAATGTATCATTTAGAGGTCAAATACCTCGCAATGAAATCAATTATTATGTAAAATTTATAATCGATATGAACGAGGCATTTCAAGCATCAGCAGCAGGTTGAGTGGTTGGAGTGACTTTCGGTTGCGACTTCGTTGTTGAAGACGAGCTTCTATCTTTCACAGATATTTTCAAATGCTTCTGCCTCTGCTTAGTTGAAACTTTCGGAGCTTCAACTAACTTCCTTTTCACTATCTCAGTCTGTGAATCATCAAGAGCAGTCACATCATCCTCATCAACTAACCGAGGACAGGTTTGTTTCGGTGGAGGCTTATTCACCTCTTCTTCACCAGAAATCAAGATATCAGTCTCATCACCAGAAGTGCTATTTACATGTCGACAGCTTAAACCCTCCGGACATACATAATTCTCATAGGCTAGATGACCAATCAGCCTCTTCTCAGGAATCACAGTTGAACCGATTCTGTTTTGCATAAACCGATTGAAAGATTGATCATTCAGATGATTCAGTTTAAGCACGTCCTGTTGAATTTTTACTTAACCCTGAACTTGATTCTCTAACATGATTTGCAAGAACCTTGGAAACACCAGATGAATCTTCTTCTTTACATTCAATACCATTCCATCAAAAACAACTTGCGAGAAATTAAACTTCGCATTCAAGACCAGAGCCACAAACATCGAGCTGTAGGTTTCAGTCATCTCATTAAAACCACCTTTCATCGGGCTCAAACACCTCAGAAGCACATAAGTGAAGTATATGTATTTCCTACTGAACTTTGTACGCTTCACTGCCTTAGTGATGTCACCCGCATAACCACAACGCTTTAAACATCTTCGCACTTTCAATGCTGACATCGAAGTTGGCATTGTATCATCATCAAGAAATCCAATATCCTCTCTAATAGTCTGCATAAAGATTTGAACGATTGTGTTATTAACCGAGCTGAGTATCACTTGCTTATTGTCTTCCATAACTACTCTAGCAACCTCCCAGAAAGTTCTCTGATGAGAGTAGCACATAGTTCTCTTAATAGAAATCCTTTGAAGATTCTTGATCTCTTCAGAAACTGAATGATAGGACCGAACTTTCCTCTTTGAGCTTCAGTTCCAGTCTCATCAACACAAGCTAAGACATTCGTATCTTCACGTCCAATTAGACCAGGTAATTCAGATGACAATGGGATCTGTGTCTTATCAGGTACTGTCTCCTCTGATGTATGCTGTTATTGTTGAGACATCTTGTATAATCTGTAAGAAACTCAAAACAACACAACCGTTAAGCTATTACCACCATGTTTCATGGGGTATCATGTTAATCATATGAATCAAATAAACATAAAACAAGATTATCACAATAATTGATAAACATACGATTACATTCAGATGTCTCCGTTAAATTATTACACAACAGTGTTTCAGGCTAACAGGCTAGCCTTATTGAATTACACATCAAGCATAATTAAACATATCATTAAAACACTAATACTTGATTTATCCCACAATAACATAATACTTGATTTATCCCACAATAACATCTGCAGGCACGTGTTTCATGTTGTAATGCGTGTCCTCAAATAAATCAAGTTCATCAAACAGATGGTTCAGAAGAACGGCATACGGAAATGGTCTTTCCTCTGTATTCATAACATCCTTCATTATATTAATGGGAATCTGACCAAAGTTCACCTTAATTCGTTCCATGAGACAATACAACAGAACTGCTTCAGTACCAGAAAACAAGTCATCATTGACATTTCTAAAAACCACATTTTGTTTGATAATCCTCAGGTGAGGTATCAAATCATTTCGAACATCACTGACTCTAACCTTAATTCTACTATTACTCAGTGCATACCCTTCCTTACAGATATGAGTAGCCACTCCTCCAGCATCGAATTTGCTAGGAATTCTCCTATGATCTTTGCTAGGACTATAAATCGTTGCCCCCCAGTAAGGTACTGATAAATAATCTGAAAACTCATCTAGGGTCCACTTAAACGATTGTCCGAAGAAATTTGCATGAACGTACTTCTTCTTACTCTCTTATAAGGCTACACTGGTATACAATTCACGGATAAGCTTGGGACAGTAATAGTCTCATATCTCAATAAAGTTTGAACAATCTAAACCTTTCCATTGCTCATGAGTGGTCTGAGTGGCAACTACTTACGATTCCACTTGGATAGGCCTGTGTTTGGCCAAAACTCTCCTAAGATCAATATCGAAAGTCTAAGTTCCAACAAACATACCACCTGACATACTTAAAACAAAACTATACCAAACATTCAGAATAATATATCATGAATTCAACAAAATAACCAAAACCAGCAAATTACAAAAAATTAGGGTTTCAACACACTCGGTCGTGTGTATATACACACACGATCTTCTATGTAGACAACTGGTCGAGTGTGTGAACTCACTCGGTCAAGTGTGTTACACACTCAGTTGTGTGTGTTCTTCCAAATCTGGGTTCACCCAATTTGACAAAACGATCAAATCTATTGTTTTGGTTCAAATCCTAGTCGCATAGGCTTCTAAACTGGCCGATAAACACGTCTATAACATCAATTTTAGGAGATAAAGTCTAAAAAGCATTCGATTAAGTGTTACACATTCGAAGATAAAATCAAAAATAACTAACAGATGGAAACGAGCTAAGATACCTCGTTTGTGACGCTATGATCACAAAGAAAAAGTGTATCTAAAACTCGAGATCAAAAAAATCTTTCCTTATCTTCGAAAATCTTTGAAAAATTTCTCCCAAACTCAAACAAATGAACTGGGCCGTTCGTCGGTCAAGGCCTTTTATAACCTCAGACACACTCGGTCGAGTGTGCCACTCACTCGGCCATGAGTGTGACTCACTCGGACGAGTGTGTTAAAAACACATCTCATTCTATTTCAAACCCAGTCGGTCGTGTGTGGTATACACATGGTCGTGTGTGTATACTCACTCGGCCGACTGTCTTTAGGTTTCAACACTTAAAAAAATTCGATTTCAAATTTCACAAACCTTTTCACTTCCACTCCCCCTGGGATTGATATCTACAGTACAAAATTAAACACGCTCCGTTCCATTATGCTCCAAACAACTTATTTTCAGGTTTAAATAACACGAGATTCCTTTCACAGTGAACCTTTCTGAGAACTGAGTTGTCAAGCTTAATAACTAAAATTTAAATGCACATGCAAACTAATAATGCACGTATTTTTGGATTATTCAGATATATAAGCACATGCATAGCTACAAAGCAAGAAACTGTACAAGATCCAGTGTGTTATGATAAACAATATCACATCAGACATATTCATTTAGATTTTAACATTACATGTCTGCAATTATTCACATTCAACTTCTAACATCTGTTTCATTAATTATGAGGAAACTCAGGAATTAGACGTTATTACCATAAGAACGAACATCACTGTTTATCAAGAACAACACTAAAAAGAACATAACATATGTTTTTGTGAGTTGACATACCATATTGATTCAATCTTTTGATTTGGGGATCAGAACTGAACTTATTTTGACATTTTATTTCACAATTCATACATTTTCATGTTTAATAAAACATATACAAAACAACTTTAAAATATATCAATAAACATTTACCAACTTTCACCCTAGACTTCGATGATCACGTTAAATTAATTACATTAACATTTTTCAATGTTAGATTTTGATCATAAAGTCACTCCTCATTTAAGATCGCGCGATGTATCAGGTAGAACAATTGAGCGCAAATATATTGACACTATCCTCTTATCACATCAATGTACTTTCGATTTGATTGAACAGAACCATCTCACGATGTTTTTAGCAACCCTGTCAGCCATTAGCTTCTACCTTAAACTTAAACTTTTCGTTTCAGATAGCATTGTTTGTCTCAAATTTATTGCATACTTTGAAAAGACGCATACCGGCCGTTATAAACCCCATACTTGACCAGAAATCGTATGATGTATAATGGTGGATGGATGGTAGTGATATATTTGAGTGATGGAACGCTAAGATATCCTCCAGAAGATACCCCCTGCTATCTATGCCAATAGGTACAATCCCATACCACAGACAAAGGATGTAAAGTCCACCAAATTAGTGATGTGGACTGAATGATCTAAGTTCTCTATATCTGATGATCTGATAAACTTCTCCCCCTCGGATGTAGATAACTAGATCTTTCAAATAGTTCTCTGATTGAAACCTCTATTGTCTCAGACTTAAGGGAACGTAGGAATCCTTGTAAATATATTCAATTCTTGATCCATGATCCTTTTGTAGTAAAGTGGTGCATCATTTTATTTACAACTTGAATAAACAAACATATACATCATTTTTTTTTTAGATTTTCTGATGTTGCACTTTTCTCAATGCGATATTAGAAAACAAAAACAAAACAAATAAAATAAATACAAATGTACATGATGATGCACCACTGTCTTTGACTTTTGTTGTGTCTGCACAGAAAACCAATCTTCTGATGTTGAAATCTATAACCCGATGACGTTGCATGCACAAATCATTCTATGTCTATGGTACAAGATTGCACTTCTCAACCCTTCTAGAGAGAACGCCTCCCTTTGGATACCCGACATGTATGATGTTGACTTTCGGTCCAAGTAATAAAGGTAAATAGAAACAAATATGCATCTTAGACAAAGTATGCTCACCTTGGGAACTCACAAAATTATCCTTTGCTATCGAGTATAAAGCGTAGTAGGGGAGACCTCAACCGTCTGTTGAGTTTCTGAACAATCATTTCTCAGTACATATTCAGTGATAAGTAGGTGACTACCCTCAACAGCTATAAACCTTTCCATGATTTCCTCATTATGATATTTACGCGTTGTTAGTGTGATCATCTCTATCTAGAATTAGATCAATAAAGTCTAGCAATACATTATCAATCATTCTGTACTACTTATTTTTCACCAGTTACATGTCAGCTCAGTATTGCAATCACTTCCCCACATATAGAATAAGCAACTCATTTTCAGGATTTTCCAATTTTTTTATGGATTTTCTATTTTTCAACTTTTTATTTGATTTTCTAATTTTATGATTTTTATGGATTTTCGATTTTCTCTGTACAAAAGCATAAAATCTAACTAAAAACATAAACAAGCATGCAGCATCATCAAAAAAGCATTATCTATCATGCAAACGAAAATAAACCATGCAAATGAACTACAAACTACTATGCAAAACTACACATACTATACAAGTAGTTTTAAGGCATTCACAACACAGTCTCTTTGTCAGGTTCCTTTGTGTTAGGAACCTCAGTTTCAGGAACCACGTCACTCAACAATTTAATACCTATTTCTTTTAACAAGTAATCAAAGCGTGGTTTATCAAAAGCTTTAGTGAAGAGATCAGCCCGTTGAGTTGTAGTGTCTATCTGCACCACGTCAATTAACTTCTTTTCATAGCAGTCTCGAATGAAATGGTATTTAATCCCTATGTGTTTGGTTTTAGAATGATTAACATGATTTTTAGTGACAGCTATAGCGGCGGTATTATCAACATAAATAGGAGTGTTAGAAATATGCAAACCGTAGTCACGTAGCTGATGTTGGATCCAGATGACCTGATATGTACAGCTTGCTGCAGCAATATATTCAGCTTCACAAGTAGACTGAGCCACTACTATCTGCTTCTTACATTGCCAAATAACCAATCTGCTTCCTAAAAATTGACACCCCCCAGAAGTTGACTTAAAATCTTTCTTGCATCCTCTACAATCTGAATCACTGTACGCGTTAAGCTCAAAACTATCATCACACGAATACCATAACCCTAAAGTTGGTATATCTTTCAAATATCTCTTAATCTTCTTAACCACAAGCATACGATGAACATTTGGATTCACTTGATAACGAGCACACAAGAAAACTGCAAACATAATATCTGGTCTAGAAGCTGTAAGATACATTAGAGACCCAATAATCACCATGTATAAAGTCTGATCCACCTTAGCACCTTTACAATTTCATTAAATACCGTGATTCACCGACAACAGAGTTTTAGCCAGTCTCTCAGATTCCATTTGGAAATGTTTTAGAATATCAGCAACATAGTTGGTTTGATGCAAGAAGATGCCTTTATATGTCTGAGTGATAATGCTAAAAACGAACATATATTTCATAGCATTATTCCTCAAGAAAGACAAGCTTTTAGTTGCAATTGTTCTATTTACAAGTGATATTCGTTTAAATAATAAAAGGTGAAGACAAAAGACAGATTCGACGAATTGAAGACGCAAACGACCAAAAAGCTCAAAAGAACAAAAGACAATCAAAGAGGTTCCAATTATTGATAAGAAACGTCTCGAAATTACAAGAGTACAAGATTCAAAACGCAAAGTACAAGATATTAAATTGTAAGCAAGGACGTTCGAAAATCCGGAACCGGGACCAGAGTCAACTCTTAACGCTCGACGCAACGGACTAAAAATTACAAGTTAACTATGCATATAAATATAATATAATATATAATTAATTATATTAATTATATATATATTATATATATATTAAAAACCGTCGGCAGAGAAAGACTCCAAGGGTGTGAGCTGTAAATTCATTCTCCGCGACTCGCGGAGTTTGAAGAGGTTTTCACCGCGAGTCGCGGAGCCCCAAAAATCGAAAACCCCCAATAAAGCAAACCGAATTCTGATAAAAAAAAATCATAATCTCTCTTCTCTCATATATACGTAAACGATATATATATATATATATAATTTATATTTTAATTTTAATTTTAATTCTAATAATAAGGGTATGTTAGCAAACGTTGTAAGGGTGTAAGTCGAAATTCTGTCCGTGTAACGCTACGCTATTTTTAATCATTGTAAGTTATGTTCAACCTTTTTACATTAATGTCTCGTAGCTAAGTTATTATTATGCTTATTTAAAACGAAGTAATCATGATGTTGGGCTAATTACTAAAATTGGGTAATTGGGCTTTGTACCATAATTGGGGTTTGGACAAAAGAACGACACTTGTGGAAATTAGACTATGGGCTATTAATGGGCTTTATATTTGTTTAACTAAATGAAAGTTTGTTAATGTTAATATAAAGATTTACAATTGGGCATCCCTATAAATTACCATATACACTCAATCGGACACGATGGGCGGGGTATTTATATGTACGAATAATCGTTCATTTAACCGGACATGGAAATGGATTAATAGCCACTAGAATAATTAAAACAGGGGTGAAATTACATTCAAGGGTAATTGGTGTAATTGTTAACAAAGTAGTAAAACCTTGGTTTACACGCAGTCGATAACCTGGTGTATTCATTAAACAAAGTATTAAAACCTTGTTACAATTCGAATCCCCAATTAGTTGGAATATTTAACTTCGGGTATAATAATAATTTGACGAGGACACTCGCACTTTATATTTATGACTGATGGACTGTTATGGACAAAAACCAGACGGACATATTAAATAATCCAGGACAAAGGACAATTAACCCATGGGCATAAAACTAAAATCAACACGTCAAACATCATGATTACGGAAGTTTAAATAAGCATAATTATTTTATTTCATATTTAATTTCCTTTATTTTATATTTAATTGCACTTCTAATTATCGCATTTTTATTGTTATTTTATTTAATTGCACTTTTAATTATTGTACTCTTTAATTATCGCAAGTTTATTTTATCGCACTTTTATTATTCGCAATTTCATTATCGTTATTTACTTTACGTTTTAATTTAAGTCTTGTATTTATTTTTAATATTTTACATTTGGTTTTAACTACGACTAAAGTTTTAAAATCGACAAACCGGTCATTAAACGGTAAAAACCCCCCTTTATAATAATAATATTACTTATATATATGTTTGTATTTTTATAAAAGTAAACTAATATAGCGTTGAGCTTTGTTTAAAATAAAGATTCCCTGTGGAACGAACCGGACTTACTAAAAACTACACTACTGTACGATTAGGTACACTGCCTATAAGTGTTGTAGCAAGGTTTAAGTATATCCATTCTATAAATAAATAAATATCTTGTGTAAAATTGTATCGTATTTAATAGTTTTTCCTAGTAAAATATAAGCTATTTTATATACACCTCGCATAACATCAAGTAATTTTTGGCGCCGCTGCCGGGGAACACTCTTAAACGCCGGAAGCGCAACGCTAATAATATAAAAAAAAAATTTTTTTTATTAAAATTCGTTTTTGTAAAAATACGTTTTAATTATTCAAAAATATAAAAAGAAAAACAAAAATATAAGTATTTTTAAGATTTTGTAAAATATTTAAGTTTTATAAGTTTCTTTATTTTTATTTTAGTTTATAAAAATATAAGTTTTATTTAAATATCTTTTATTTATTTAAAAACAGAAAACAGAAAAAAAAAAAAAAAAAAAAACGCGTCGAAATTAAAAGCTGTCATCTGAATTTCTGAACCCCGCGACTCGCGGGGTTTTCTTTATAAAATACCGCAACTCGCGGAGACTTTCTGACACGCCGACAGAAGCCCTAATTCAGCATTTATTACGGATTATTATTAATTATTATTAATATAAACCATAATTATGTATTATTATTATAATTAAGTTTTATTTTAAAATTTCTTTTTATTTAATTTGTTTTATTTAGTTTAATTAGTTTTATTAAATTGTAAAATTAATAGTTTAATAAAATAAATAATATAAAAATAATATTTTTATAAAAATTGTACTTTTTACAACTTTTTATATATTTTTATATTTTGTCCCTTTTTAATCGTTGTAGCATAACTTTTGTATTTTTAGCTCATATTTAATTTTAAACTTAGTTTTTGCTATAGTTATTTTTACTCCTAGATTTTTAGGCTTTGCCGTAGAATTCCTTAAGTGCTTTTTCTTTAGACTAAGATTTAGGTGCTTTAGAATTTTGCGACGCCTTTTTAAGTTTTAGTTTCTTTTTAAGTTATTTCCATTTGGGATTTAGTTTTTCCTGTAAGCTTTAATATTTTTAGACACCTTTTACTATGTATCAATTATCATTCCAATTAGTAATATCAATTTGCGATTATAATTTTAAGTTAGTTGTAGTAATAAGGTTAGGTTAGTCAAGTATTTTTAAGTTTTTATAAGTTTCTTTTATTTTTCCGTCACCTTTTATTTTTCAACCATTTTTTCTTTTTCGACCTTTTTTGACGAACTCTTTTTCTTTCTTATTTCTCGCCATTCTAGTTTTTAGGACTTAGATTTTTTTTTTTATTCTACTTCTTATCTAAATTTCTTAAAATTACGAAAATTTATTTTAAGTGGTTAAATTAATAGACATCAAAATTTTCTGGTTCGTAGTAATAGTTGGATTTGTACGTGGACCGGGTTATTGGAGCCAAACAGTCCTCAATTATATTGAGACCAAACGAATCCTGCCCCTCTGCTGCATCTTTTGGCTATTCGAAACGTGGGCAAAATCAGAAAAGTCTATTGATTGGATAACTTATTATAATTTTTCTTTCCTTTTAAAAACTAATAGGATATTCAGTGAATGCACCGAGCAAGACGTTCACCACCTTTTGTACGTTCACCACCTGTAACTAGATCAAGACATTTAGCAAATATAACCGCCGTTGATTTTTCTTTAGAATCGTCATCCAGTCGACCAAGAACTTCAGTTCAAATTTCCGATAATCCATTTTTTGAACCCGACCTCACAATTGAGAATCCGGAAAATATTCAGGAACGGTTCGTAGATCCTGAACCACTAAACTTTCCTCCGGAGCCACCAATCATTCAAACAGAGATTGTTGAGGAACGAACCATTAAATCAGAATCATCTAGTGATACCGATTCAACAAATTCAATTATGGAGAATCTGGAACCTTTAAGTATGGAAGACCGAATGAGAGCTAAACGCACTGGCCAAGGTCACGCAATTACTCATCCAGACATTAATGCGCCAGATTATGAAATCAAAGGACAAATTCTACACATGGTGACTAATCAATGCCAATTTAGTGGTGCGCCGAAGGAAGATCCAAATGAACATCTACGTACCTTTAATAGGATCTGCACACTATTTAAAATCCGAGAAGTGGAGGATGAACAGATATATCTCATGTTATTTCCCTGGACTTTAAAGGGAGAAGCCAAAGATTGGTTGGAATCATTACCTGAAGGGGCGATCGATACATGGGATGTTTTAGGTGACAAATTTCTTAAACAATTCTTTCCTGCATCTAAAGCCGTAAGACTTCAAGCAGAAATTGTTACGTTCACACAGAAACCAAATGAAACTCTATATGAGGCGTGGACAAGATATGGAAAGTTATTAAGAGGATGTCCGCAACATGGTTTAGACACCTGTCAAATAGTACAAATATTCTACCAAGGATGCGACATCACTACAAGAAAAGACA